>NW_005871166.1:3554339-3602661 GCF_000147115.1 Myotis lucifugus
ATATTTATTTTATATATTTAAATGCCATTTAACAAAGAAAAATCAACCAAAAGAATGAGTTCGTGTGTCACCTCTGACACGCGTGTCATAGGTTCGCCATCACTGATCTATATATATATAAAAGCCTAAGCAACCAGCCAACTGGCCAGTAGCTATGACACGCACTGACCACCAAGGGGCAGATGCTCAATGCAGGAGCGGAAACCACAGGCATGGAAACATGGAACAGACTGATGAATCTTAGAGGGAAGGGGGGAAGCAGAAGGGCAGGAAGAGATTAACCAAAGATCATATATGCATACTAGAGGCCTGGTGCACAGATTCGTGCACCAGTGGGGTCCCTCGCCCTAGCCTGCGGGGATTGGCCGAAACTGGCTCTTTGACATCCCCCAAAGGGTCCTGGATTGCAAGAGGGCACAGGACAGATCGAAGGACCCCACTGGTGAATGAATCTGTGCACCAGGCCTCTAGTTGTTTTATAACATAGTTCTTTAGAATCTCAGAATAAATAAATCTCTCTTTACCAAGACAGATATGTTACTCAACATTTCTTTCACATATTTCAAAGACTTTACTAGATTTTTAAAAAGGAATCCCCCTAAATGTGTTGCAGTTCTCCATTGGAGCTAATAAGAAGTCCCTAATAATGGAATATAGATACATTTATAAGAAATACTGGAATTCATATTTGTTCTTCTGTAAAAACTCTTCTTAGAACAAAATAGTGCATTGCACAATTTGATAAAAATCTTTGAAGATTTCTATAATCATCCTATCCTATTTACTTGTTTTATGACTCAATTTTACATAAGTGCCTGGTCAGTACTTGTCACAGAGGTGTTCATATAAAGACCCAGCTAGTTGTAACAGCATCAGTAAGAAGTAAATGTGTCTTTATCCCTCCATGCTAGCCTTGGTGAAAAGCATGCCTTGTTTAAGAATATCTTTAATTTTATCTGATCATCCACATCTGGGGAAATTGAGGTCAGTTGATTCTATCAAGAAAAACAAATGCCCTTAAGTAAAATTAGAATTCCCCTCACTACCTATGACCTTCAAATGACTCACTTGGTGTAGTTTGACATGTAAACAAAAAATGCAAAATAGCTTTTATGGACAGGCCATATTAATAATGGTATTATATTTGTATTGATTTCTTCACCCTTTATTCTAGTAAGGTAGCTTTAAAGATGCCATTCCCCAGAAAGTACTGTAAGCAGCCTTCATTTTCTCCAGTGACTTTTCTGTCATTAGAAGCATGATAGCAGCTATTTTGGTCATGTCCATTATGAATCTTGAAATCTTGAACTCCCTAGGCCTCAGCTGGTGTCAGGGTAGAGGACATATCAAAATTGCTTCTCAGTCAGTATCTTAACAGGAAAACAATCACGCAGACTTATGATTCCTGTAAGCTTATTCCAGAAGTGATTATTAAAATGTAAGCATCCTTGAAACATAACATGAAACAAATTGGAGTTGGTAATATCTTTAAAAGGCCTTCAAAGGGTTTGTTATTTCATCCAGTTCTAATGTGATTATAGTGTAATTGTTCCCTGAGATGTAAGGTTAGAAGGAAGGGATCATTCTACATGGTGGTGTCAGCTCCTTCAAGATGGGAAAATGTTTTCTATAAAGAGGCAGGTAGTAAATTTCAGAATTTGAGGGCCACAGGTCTCCGGGGAACTACCTAACGGTACATAAATGAAGGATGTGGCTGTGTTCCAGTAAAATATATCAACAGAAAAATGTAATGTGTTAGATTTGGCCACAAACTGTAGTTTGTCCACCCCTGATGGGGGAATTCCTGGCTCTATCCTGGGTGATCAGAGAACAGCCTGTGGGGAGAGAGAGGCTGGCAGGATAGAAGCCTAAGAGATTGTCATTCATCTTGTTCTTTGGTTTCCCAAGATGAAAACTCAGAGCCTAAATTACAGGCAAAGGCCCGCTCAGCAGGAGTGAACAGTTCTAAGTCCCTCTCTAATTTTTCAAAGAAAAATGGAGCCTATATGGTTTAATGCATCAGAATGATTCAATAAATATATAGTGAAGACATATGTACTACTATTTGTAATACTTTAAACAATAAAAAAAGAAATAAAAGAAATAAAAATAACAGAATTTACAATGACAGAGTTTATAGGACAAAGGACTATCTAACAATAGCAGAGAATTTCAAAAAGCAATTTTTTAAAAATATATTTTATTGATTTTTTTACAGAGAAGAAGGGAGAGGGATAGAGAGCTAGAAACATCAATGAGAGAGAGCAATCAGCTGCCTTCTGTACACCCCCCCAGTGGGGATGTGCCTGCAACCAAGGTACATGCCCCCGACCGGAACCGAACCTGGGTCCCCTCAGTCCACAGGCTGACGCTCTATCCACTGAGCCAAACCGGTTTGGCAAACAGCAGTTTTTATACAAGGTAGAGGTTACTATGCTTCACCCTGAGTCACTGTACTAGTACATGTGAAACATCTGAAAATGAATTTTTTCCATATATATATTGAAGCTATGAATGAGAACCCCATTTGTAATTTAAAATTTCTAGTAACTACATTGAAAAAAAAACAGGTAAAAGTTAATTTAAAAAAATATTTTATTTAAACCCATATATAAAAAATATTGTCATTTCATGTAATCCATAGAGGGATTATTAGATATTTATTTTTGTCATACCAATTGTTGATATCCAGTATGCACATTCCACTTACAACTCATCTTAATTTAAGCTAGCCACATGTCTTGTGTGAGAGGTAGCTATCATATGGTACAGTGCAAATTTGGTGGCTAAGAATGTCTTTGGATTCAGACATCCCTCAGTTGAATCCCTAATTCCACTCCTTATTGAGCATATCCACATCTCATTTTCTTCATATGTAAAATGTGGACGAAAATACAATTACCTGCGTGTTTGGAAAAGGATTAGTATAATGTCTGGCACATTTGGCTCAAGTGATATATGACATCACTAACAACAAATAATATCTCTCTTCTAAATCTCTTACATTAGGTCTCTCTGTATATACAATTATACCTTTTAATTCATTACAATTATACATATAACAGACTGTATTAGTACACTGTTATCAAACTACATACATTCAAGGATTTTAAAGATGCTTGTTTCAAAGAAATATTTCCCTATGGATACTCACTGAAGATTAATTTTATAGCAAAAAAGTACAACAGCCAATGATTCTAAATTTCAGATAAAATTCTTTGCCTCTGAGTGCCACCACTATTAAGTAAAAATGCTTTCTACCCTTTTTTGAAAATAAGCTAAATGTTATAACTATGGTGTCCTTTATAATGATCTGTTAAAAACACATGATCGGAAATAAAAAATGTCATTGTTTCTAATCTTAATTTAAAATAGACTATCATTTTGACCTTGTTCAGGAGACTCATCTCCTTGACAGATAATCCAAATTGAACTGGAGCTCCTAGGAAGAATGGAGATTAGGTTTCCTTAACTCATAAGAAACACAGTTGAAGGGGCACAGTTAATTTAGAGTGATTTTGGATTTGAGGATGATGTGGTCACCTTACATTTTTTGATGCCTTCATTTTGGTATTTGGTTTCTTATTATTGTCTAACAATGAAAATCAAATCAGGGGCACAGATACATGGTATAGATTGGCAGCTGTCAGAGGGCAGGTGGGAGGGGTGGACTAGATGAAAGAAGATAAAGAAAATAGCCAAAGAACATATATGCATAGCCCATGCACACTGACAATAGTGTGATGAGGGCCAGAGGGAGGGGAGATGGGCAAAGGTGGAGGGGAATGGGGGACATCTATAATAGTGTCAACAGTAAAAATAAATTTAAATAAATAAATAAGTAAGTAAGTAAGTAAGTAAATAAAATTAAAGCTAGTAGCAACCCATATTAAGAGCAACATAGTCTTCGCTGGCTAACAGGCAACGTTGGGCAGAGGTGGAGCCTGGGGAACCAGAAGTTTGCTGACCCAGTCCTGGGCCCGTTGCTGCTAACAAACCTACTTTAGAGGGCGGATTGGCTCCTCCAGCTGGCACCCAAGTCCTGTGGAGACAGACACAAAAGGGTGGATCAGTGGATCACTTGGAGCTTCAAGCAGGTTGCTGAAAGCCAAAGGGCAATTCCTGACAGTGGTTACCACCTAAGTACCTCGCAGGAAACCCAGAATTGGCAGACAGAACAGAAGAGTGGGGTCCAAAGAAAGGTCCCATGGGACACTAAATGAACACCACTTCACTTTATTTTTTAAACATTTTTTCTCTTCCTTTTTTTCCTCCCTTTTATCTTCTCTTTTCTTTTTTCTCTTTCCATTCTTTTTTCCCTCTTTAAATTTATCTACTTAATCTATCTGCTTTATTGATTTGTTATTATTCTAATTTCTGCTCTTTCGTTCACATATCTAATTTTATTCTTCCCTTTTCCTACTCAATTTTTTCCTTGTTTCTTTATTTTAGTACTCAAATATTTTTCTCTCTATTCTTTTTCTCCTGCTTTCTCATCTTTTTTTAGATCAATCTGTGTTCTCTTTGATTTTCTCTTTCAAAATTTTTTCTTGTCTTTTCATTCCTTTTCTCCCTCCTTTATTTTAAACCATTCTCCATCCCCTATTCCTTTAATTATTATTCTTATTTTCTCTATTTCAGCTCTACATCTGTACATTCTGCCCCCCTTTTCTTGTTGTTTTTTGTTTGTGCATTTTTGTTTGTTTTGTTTTCTCATATTTTGTCTTTCTATTTTTCTATTATTCTTATTTTCATTCCTTTTTCCTAATTCTCTATTCTCTTGTGGTGGCTTTTCTTGGTGCTATAGGGGTCTTGTGTACATTTTAGTTTTCTTTCTTCTGTTTCATGTTTGTTGTGTTGTATTTTGTTCTGTTCAGTCAGCACTTCACAACCCCTCACATGACATGGTCAGCGGAGAGCCACATAGTCAGCCAGCATGAGAGGAGACTCCATCCATGACTGGGACAATAGCATTCAAGACCCAACTATAACAGGAGAACACCAATAACTAAAGTAAAGGGCTTTCCTAGAGCACCCAGCTCAGGAGATCTAGGAGACTGCATCACTGGGTCCAACAAAAAACCTACTACATAAGAACACCCCACAAATTCTGGGAGACATAGTACTTCAAGTTAATTCATAGAAACAAAAACAAAGGGCCCTAACTGGTTTGGCTTAGTGGACAGGGCATCATCCTGCAGACTGAAGGGTCCCAGGTTCGATTCCAGTCAAGGGCATGTACCTTGGTTGTGGGCACATCCCCAGTAGGAGGTGTGCAGGAGGCAGCTGATCCATGTTTCTCTCTCATCAATGTTTCTAACTCTCTATCCCTCTCCCTTCCTCTCTGTAAAAAATCAATAAAAATATAAAATTAAAAAAAAACCAAAGGGACAATAAAATGGGGAAACAAAGAAACAACCCCCAAATGAAAGAAAAGGAGGAATAATCAGAAAATGAACTAAATGAAATGGATGTAAACAATTTGTCAGATAAAGAATTCAGAGTAATGGCAATAAGACTGCTTAAACAAGCAACTACAAGCAACTTAATGAGAATTATATGGGTCTTAATGAGAGCTACACCAACATGAAAAGAGAGCTTGAAATAATGAATAAGAATCAATTGGAAATGAGGAATGACATAGCTGAAGTAAATAAAACCCTGGAAGGATTCAACAGCAGACAGAAGAAGGTGAGGACCGAATCATTGAATTAGAAGACAAGGTAGAAAAAAAACACCCATTCAGAGCAGTAAATGGAAAAAAAATTAAAAAGCAGGAGGAGAGCCTAAGGGAGCTTTGGGACAACATGAAATGTAACAACATTTGCATTTTGGGGGCCCCAGGGGGAACAGAATCTGAAAAAGGAATAGAGAACCTGTTTGAAGAAATAATGGCAACAATTTCCCTAATCTGGTGAAAAAAAAGTCACTCAAGTTCAGGCAACACAGAGTCCTGATCAAGATGAACCCCAAAAGGCCCACACCTAGGCACATATTAATTAAAATGTCAAAAATTAAAGCCAAAGAAAGAATCTTAAAGGCTGCAAGAGAGAGAAAGTTACCTACAAGGGAACTCCCATTAGATTGTCAACTGACTTCTCAATAGAAACACTTTGGGCCATAAGGAAATAGTATGAAGTAACAATGGCTTAGAAACCAATGGACTAAATCCAGGACTACTCTATCCAGCAAGGATATCATTCAGAATGGAAGGTGAAATAAAGAGCTTTGCAGACAAAAAAAATAAAAAATAAAAAAATAAAGGCTAACAGAATTTATTACCACCAAATGAGCACTATACGAAGTGCTAAAGGAACTGGTATAAGAAGAAGAAAGAGAGAGAAAGAGAAGAACACAGGCATAAAAAAAATAAAAATGGCAATAAATAAGTACCTATCAACAATAACCTTAAATGTAAATAGTCCAATCAAAATACATAAGGTAGCTGAATGGATTAGAAAACATGACCCATATATAAATGCTGTCTACAAGAGACCCACCTCAGAACACAGGACTCACACAGACTGAAAGTAAAAGCATGGAAAATTTATTTTCAGGCAAATGGAAATGAAAAAGAAAAAGGCTGTGGTAACAATACACATATCTGACAAAATTGTCTTCAAAATGAAGGCCATAATGAGTGATAAGGAAGGCCACTTCATAATACTAAAGGGATCGATACAACAAGATGATGTAACTCTGGTAAACACATGTGCACCCAATACAGGAGCATCCAAATATAGAAAAATCTTCTGAAGGATTTTAAGGGAGAGATGGAAAGCAATACAATCATAGTAGGGGACTTTAACACCCCACTGACACCACTGGATAGATCTTCTAGACAAAACATCAACAAGGAAACAGCTATCCTAAATAACACACGAGGTCAGATGGAATTAACTGACATTTTAAAAAACATTTTACCCCAAAGCTACAGAATATACATTCTTCTCAAGTGCCCATGGGACATTTTCAAAGATAAAACACATTTTAAGACACAAAACAAGTCTCTAGAAATTCAAGAAGATTTAAATTATATCAAGCATTTTCTCAGATCACAATGGCATGAAATTAGAAATAAACTACAATAAAAGCACTCAAAAACATTTGAACACATGGAGGCTAAATGGCATGCTGTTAAACAATGAATGGGTTACCAAAGAGATCAAAGAAGAAATAAAAACATCCTGGAAAGAATAAAAATGAACACACAACAACCCCAAATCTATGGGACACAATGAAAGCAGTCCTGAGAGGGAAGTTCATAGCAATACAGGCCTACCTCAGAAAACAAGGGAAACTCATAGTAAGTTATTTAACCCTACAGTTTAATGAATTAAAAAGAAAGCAACAAGAAAATCCCAGAGGAAGTAGAAAGAAGGAAATAAAAAAGATCAGAGCAGAAATACATGTTATAGAGACTAAAAATCAATACAAAAGATCAATTAAACCAAGAACTAGTTCTTTCAAAATATAAACAAAATTGATGAACTTCTAGCCAGACTCATCAAGAAACAAAGAGAGAGGACCCAAATAAACAAAATCAGAAACAAAAGAGGTGAAGTAACAACTGACCCCACAGAAAAATAAAAAAAAAATACTAAGCACTACTATATTCCAACAAACTGTATAACCTGGATAAAAAGGACATATTCCTAGAAAAATACTATCTTCCAAACTTAATCAGGAAGCATCAGAAAACCTGAATAGGCCATTAGTTTCTGTTGAAATTGAAGCAATAAAAAAACAAACAAACAAAAACCTTCCAGCAAATAGAAGCCCTGATCAGGACAGCTTTACAGGGGAGTTTTACCAAACATTCAAAGAAGAGCTAACAACTATCTTCCTCAAACTATTCCAAAAAATTCAAGAGCAAGAAATATTTCATAGCTTGTTCTAGGAGGCCAGCATTACCCTAAATCCAAAACAAGATAAAGATGCTACAAAGAAAGAGAATTGCAGGCCAATAGCCTCGATTAACATAGATGCTAAAATCCTCAACAAAATATTAGCAAATTGGATCCAGCAATGCATTAAAAAGATTATACACCATGTCCAAGTGGGATTTATTTTGTGGATGCAAGGCTGGTACAATATTTGCAACTCAATACACGTCATTCATCACATAAACAAATTGCAAGACAAAAATGACATGATCATATCAATTGATGCAGAAAAAGCATTCAACAATATCCAGTACCCATTTTTGATAAAAACTCTCAGCAAAGTGGGAATAGAGGGATCATACCTCAACATAATAAGAGCCATATATGACAAACCTACAGCCAACATCATACTCAATAGGCAAAAACTAAAACCATTTCCACTAAGAACAGGAACAAGACAGGGATGCCCACTTTCACCACTCCTTTCAACATAGTACTAGTAATAGCAATCAGATAAGAAGAAAAAATAAAAGTCATCCAAATTGGAAAAAAGGAAGTAAAATTGTCATTATTTTCAGATGACATGATAACGTACATAGAAAACCCTAAAAACTCCATCTAAAAACTACTCAATTTAATAAATGAATTTGGCAATGTAGCAGGATACAAAATTAACACCCAGAAATCCATGGCATTTTTATATACCAATAATGAACTCTCAGAAAGAGAAATTAAAAAAACCAATACCACTTACCACTGTAACAAAAAATTTAAGATACTCGGAAATAAACTTAACCAAGGAGGTAAAGGACCTGTACTGGAAAAACTGTAGGATGTTGAAAAAAGAGGTAGAGGAAGATATAAACAAGTGGAAGAATGTACTGTGTTCACAGATTGGTAGAATCAACATCATTAAAATAATCCACATTACCCAATGCAATATGCAGATTCAATGCAATACCTATTAAAATACTAACAGCATATTTCACAGATCTAGAACAAATATCCCAAAAATTTACATGGAACCAAAAAAGAATATATGGGACAATCTTGAGAAAGAAGAACAAAGTTGGAGGGATCACAATAGCAGATTTCAAGATATACTACAAAGCCACTGTACTCAGAACATCCTGGTACTGGCACAAGAACAGGCATATAGGTCAATGGAACAGAACAGAGATCCCAGAAATGGACCCAAGCCGATACTCTCAATTAATATTTGACAAAGTAGGCAAGAACATACAATGGAGTCAAGAGAATCTCATCAATAAATGGTGTTGGGAAAATTGGACAGATACATGCAGAAAAATTAAACTAGACCACAAACATACACCATACACAAGAATAAACTCAAAATGGGTAAAATATTTAAATGTAAGTCATGAAACCATAAAAATCTGGGAAGAAGCCATAGGCAGCAAAATATCAGACATTTCTCATAGCAATATGTTTACAGATACATCTCCAAGGACAAAGGAAACTAAGGATAAAATAAGCAAATACTTTGATGGGACTACAGAAAAATAAAAAGCTTTTGCACAGCAAAAGAAACCATCAACAAAATGTAAAGAGACCTCACTGTATGAGAGAACATATTTGGCAATGATACATCTGATGAAGGGTTAATATCCAAAATATATGAGACTCATACAACTTAACAAAAGGAAGACAAACAATTCAATTAAAAAATGGGCAAAGGACCTAAATAGACACTTCTCCAAAGTGGACATACAGAAGGCCAAGAAACATATGAAAAATTGCTCAAAGTCACTAATCATCCTACAGACACAAATTAAAAGGACAATGAGGTATCACCTCACACCTTTTAGAATTATTATCATCAACAAATTAATAAATTACAAGTGTTTGAGAGGATGTGGGGAAAAGGAACCTTCGTGCACTGTTGTTGGGAATGAAGACTGGTTCAGCCACTGTGGGAAACAGTATGGAGTAACCTCAAAAAATTAAAAATGGAACTCCCATTTGACCCAGTGATCCCACTTCTAGGAATATATCCTAAGAAACCAGAAACACCAATCAGAAAGGATATATACACCCCAATATTCATAGAATATAATAGTTAAGATTAGGAAACAGCCTAAGTACCCATCAGCAGATGAGCGGATTAAAAAATGGTGGTACATCTACACAATGGAATACTATGAAGCTGTAAAAAAGAAATAATACTTACCATTTGCAACAGCATGAATGGACCTGGAGAGCATTATGCTAAGAGAAATAAGCCAGTCAGGGAAAGATATGTATCAAATGATCTCACTCATTTATGGAATCTAATGAGCAAAATAAACTGATGAACAAAATAGATCCAGAGACATGGAAGCATGGGACAGACCATCTAATCACAGAGGGAAGTGGGGTGGGTAGGTGGGCAAGAAGAGATCAATCAAAGAACTTGTATGCATATATGAATAACCCATGGTCACAGAGAATAGGGTGGTGAAGGCCTGGCATAGGGAGTGGGGGTGGGGGTGGGCTACAAGGGGCCAATGGGGAGAAAAGGAGACATGTAATACTTTCAGCAATAAAGATTTAAAAAAAGAACAATGTAGTCTTGGTATTTGAACACTTTAAATTAATACATACCAAATGGTATTTTTGCAAACTGTTTTTTGCACAGAATATAAACATTGACTGAAACTCCTATTAATTATATAATACATGTTTATAAATTTAGACATAATAAAATTTATTATTTATAAAGGAAAAAAAAAGTAAAGGAAAGAGGTATAAAAAAATGTAAAGAAAAAATAATTTAAACCCATTTCCCTAGTAGGTGCAGATAATTCTAACTGGTCTCCATTCAGTACTTCAGTATACTAGTACATGGGAAAAGCAGGAGTTTGCAGCTGTGTTTAAAATAAAAATATAGGATGCCATATTTCACATAACCTGGGAAAAGATTTAAATACTCAGGAAATTCATAATGAAAGTCGACATGGCTGGGGTGCATCTAAAATGCCAGGAACTGTGCCAGAGAGCAGAGTCAAGTAAAGCGATCCTGCATTGTCAGAGCCTGATCCCGAACCACCCACCCGCACAGTCTGCAGAGAGTAAGGGAACCTCTGGGTCAGGGAGGCCACCCTGTGCCACCAGAATTCCATCCTAATGTGTTTTGCTCTTATATTTTCCCCAAAGCAGTCAGCTTTGGAGAGAATGCAAGATTTATGATCAGGCACTTCACATAGGACAATATGAATTGTGCCTTTAAAAAATAATTGGCATGCTGAAGTGTATTTCCCCTTTGGTCTGGCTCAGTGGTTGGCAAACTGCGGCTCGCGAGCCACATGCGGCTCTTTGGCCCCTTGAGTGTGGCTCTTCCACAAAATACCACGTGTAGGCGCGCACGTACAGTGTGATTGAAACTTCGTGGCCCATGCGCAGAAGTCGGTATTTTCGTGGAAGAGCCACACTCAAGGGGCCAAAGAGCCACAAGTGGCTCGCGAGCCACAGTTTGCCGACCACTGGTCTGGCGGATTATTTATAGTAATGAGGTTGCAACTTCTAATATTCTGTAGACATCAGTGCATAAGTTACTATGATTCCTAGATTTTTTTACAATCATTTTGCATTTGTACATTTCTTTATTCAGTCCAACAACATTCTTTTATTCAGTTGAAAGTATTGACCGAGTACCAACTGTGGACCAGGGACTGTAGAGACAAAGACAAAGACAGGATTTCTGTCTGGAGAATATTTATTTGCAAGTAGGCAAATGATTTAACATTATTACTGTTATTGACTAGTAGCCTATTGTGCGATATCGCGCACAGTAGGCTGCCCGCTGCTTCTGTGGGCACCGGCGGGAACTGCAGCGCATCGCTGGGAGTTGTGCAGCTTCCGTTGGAGGCAAAAGCAAGCCGCTGGGGCCCATGGGAACCAGCAGGGAACTGCCCCGATTCCACGGGAGGTGGGAGGGAGCCTTGCTGCTTCCGTGGGAGGCTGGTCCACCTTCTCCTCTCTGGGCCTGCACTCTGTCCCTGTCTGTGTCTGGGCCCACCCGAGCCAGGGCTCGGTGGCTTACTGGCCCCCATCTCTGTCTCTGTCTCCGCTCCGGCCTCACCTGCGGGCAACCTCCTCCTGTGTGTTCATGACCCCTTATGGCATCCCGGTCTAATTTGCATATTTCCTCTTTTTATATATATATAGATGGTTTATTTAAAATACCTGTCATCATTTTTGCTCATTTCATGTAGACTTTCATTATGAAATTCTTTACTGTTTCAAATCTTTTCCAATTTATCTAAAATATGGCATCCTATATTTTCATTTTAAACACAGATTTGTAAAATCAGAAACATTGGCTTAATATTGTCAGCCAGAAAACTCCAGTGTTTAGCTCTGTTTTCAAAGGACTTGTTTGTTACTGAACATTTTCTTCATCCAATATGGCTCTGGACCTAAATTGTGTGAGAATCGCTACTGCCTATGGCCTGTGTGCCAGTCTTTCTTTGCAGTCATGAGGCAGAAAACTCGACCATACTTTCCTGCATTTGGCTCTCAGCTGCAGAACTCCGATCAGCAAACCTTTTAATCATGCCAGATTCTATGATTGTTTTATGACACAGATGTACAGTCACCAGGGATTAGGGTTTGTTGTTTTAAAATTATCATCTCAGCTGTCTCTATGCAGATACAGGATTGCCTTGAAAAATCTGAACATGGATATTTCTGAAAAATACTGACACATACATTAGAAAAGGAAGACTTTTTCTACACAACTCTGCAGAATAAAAAAAAAAATAGACACTAAAACATTTATAAGTATGCCTTTACTAGATTTATTTACTCTTCTCTGGAAAATTATAACCACTTAGTACTGACACAGTTTTAATATGCAAGCGATTGAAATAACAATCATTCACTTTAATATATACATAGTTAAACTATTAGAAAAAATGACTACGCTATAAGCTTGCAACTTGATATGTTTATGGACAATTTCAGAAATTTAAGAAAAACATATATTGTCACTGAAAATACATCAGGCTCTTGATATGTGTCTCTTTTCCCCTCAGGTTCATTGTTATTAACAGGCAAATGCAATATTGGATAAAGCCATTTATGTTTTTTTAGCTAACATTTATTTAGTATTTCCTGTTTGTCAGACTCTGGGTATTTAGGTACTATCTCATTTTTGACACTTTATTGTGGATTCTTGGGGTTGTATGGGGCTGGTTAAATTGGCTATACATGTAAAGAAGCCATTCCTGTCAGCAAGGTGAGTTCAGGGCACACACTGAGACTACCTGGGCATCCAGGGCAGCAGAGACAGGACTAGAGTCTTTCATTTCTAAATCCTATGGCAGTGGTTCTCAACCTTCCTAATGCCGCGACCCTTTAATACAGTTCCTCATGTTGTGGTGACCCCCAATTTCATTGTTACAAATTGAACATAATTAAAGCATAGTGATTAATCACAAAAACAGTATGTAATTATATATGTGTTTCCCGATGGTCTTAGGCGACCCCTGTGAAAGGGTCGTTTGACCCCCAAAGGGGTCGCGACCCACAGATTGAGAACCACTGTCCTATGGTCTTTGCACTCTACCTACTTTGTTATTTTGGCCCCCAAAGTAGGGGTGAACCTTTATTGAGTTAAATTAGCTCAGGTTGCTCATTATAAACCTAAACAACTTCCTTGCCCATAGGCCCCTGTTCTTGATACTAAATAAGGAATAATTCTTGACTTCAGTGATCCTTAGGGACATTAAATGACCAGACATGTGGAGATGGATAGAGTTGGCGCCTAACGAGATCCCCATAGGTCCCTTTTCCTGGCACTGTGACCCCATCCCACTGTGTCTGTGTGCTGTGCTGTGAGTGGCTTGCATAGGTGACTTTCTTCCTTGGACTCCTGGGACACAGGATCCAGCTCCCTTTTGCCACTGCCCCCCCCCCGCCCCCTATCAGTGGCCCTACGCCAGTAGATAAAGGGACACACAGGCAGAGGTTCCTGGCCTTGAGAAAGGACAAACTCTGGGGTGCAAAATAGTCTGCATAGCTTCGCACAAGGTAAGGCTGAGGTTGGAATTTGACCTGAAATCATACTTTGCTTGGTTTCTTACCCTTTTTGTTTTGCTTCCCCATTCCCTTGAGCATTTCTCCAGGGAAAACTTCCTTAGTCAGTACTTGCACTTCAAACCCTCACTTTAGAATCAGTTTCTTGAGAATTGTACCCGAGGAAAACGTGTGCCTTTAATGTTCTCCTACCTGGGTTTTATAGCTTGTTTGCCTCTTCCTCCACTGTCAGCTGTTATTCTTTGCTGCTCTCAATATGCCTTTGTCCACTAGCCTATGTAAGTATTCCACCATATAGCACATTGCAGCTTCTTCCATTTCACTGTTTCTGACATGTTGCAGATAGACAAAGCAGGCTTGATAGATTTATGTGTCAAGTTGAATGAGAGAGGACTTGGGTTTTCCCTAGATAACTTTATCTTTCTCAACTGGAGCTTTCTCTTTTAGAGTTTTTCTGAGAAGTAACTTCCAAATAAATGAGTGCTGCATGAGGCCGCTAAAGAACCTAAGCTGGTTTAATAAAGTACCAAATTATGCAGCACAAGAAGAGCAGACAGCAAACACCATAATAAGATGCTAATTGTGCTGCACGCTCTGATTGAGTGACATTGATTAGAGAGCAAACACATCAAGCCCTATTCACCCCGAGACTCTCCCCTCCTCCAGGTCCCCATCACCAAACTGGTAAAGTGAAGCAACATTTTTTTCAACAAGAGACCAAAGAAGGAAAACAAGTTGGCCAGAATGTCTAGGTTTTCAGCATTTATGGGTGCCTGACTACTTACTAGGTTGAGAAATTTTTCTTTCCCAGAAGTAAGCTTAAGTATGAAGAGTTTGTTCACGTAGAACACACTTGGCAATGTCCCTTTCGGTATCTTTTCACACAACCTGTTGTCACAAAACACGATTCCACGGCTCACTTTGGCTTTCCACTATGCCAGCTTTTCGAGGTCGGCTGCAATGCATGTAGTTCAAAACAGGAGGAGGAAATATGGAAATGTGTGCCCCCTCCCAATGTGCTGTGATACCTGTGTAAATAAAATACACTCAAAAATGCCCTGCTGTGTGTATTTCCTTTTCCATGAAGCTTAACGGGTTGCAAGTGATTAGTTTGCAGAGAACAAACATGTTCTACTTTGAGGCCAAAATTATTCATCTCTTCTTTTTATTTTTTTCTGCTATTTCTATTATGATAAGCCATGGATTTTTGATCCACTGTGTGAAATGTGTGGCCTGGGATCATGTTATCTTTATATGTAAAATTCCTTCTTTTTACATACAGAGGGTAAATCAGTGTTATAAACAAGATACGGTGAGGGAATCTTTAAACTAGTTTAGGGAATAGGATGCTCTAGTGCCCTGAAGCACTTCAAAGGCAGGTATTTATTCACAAATAGCTAGCATGCTAATTACTGCGCGTGTTAATAGTTAGGTCATTAAGTCTGCTTCCCTAGAGAATGCATCAGTCAGCTCCTTGTTCTCTAGCCCACTTTGAACCACTGTATATTCTTAAGTGGAATCTATTTTGTTTCTCGGGAAACACAGTTTGCATGATTCTAGTCATGCAGACAGGGTTTCCTCCGAAACTGTTGTTATCATGTTTCAGTGACATCCACGTGACTGAAGAGATCATGGCTGGTGGTGCTTATTATAACAGTGCTTATAACAGTTCCATATCATGAACACATTGCTTTCCTTAGTTTCTACAGAAAACAGTCTGACATCTTTACTAAAATTGTTGCTGATTCATGGATATACACATCTAACAATGAGACCATGTAAATGTCAACTTATCTCGAATGCAGCATTGGTATGTCAACATGGTGACATCAAGATAACTTCATGCTTTACTGAATCTGTCCTCATTACTAGGGGAAAACATGAGCAAAGAGATAAAAGGCACCTTAAACCATTATTTTTGTTATGGTGTGTTTTCAAGAAAACTGCTTTCCTGAAATGAATCACCTTTTAATTATAAACTGATTCTTCATTCCATAGAGTTCCCTTGGAAAACTGAACACCAATATCAGTCTTCTGGTTGAATGATTATCTTTTTTAATAGCATTTTCATAATAGAATTAGGCTAGCTGTTTATAATGGAATCCAATGATACACATAGCTGTATAATTTTTTTTTTCATTTTCAAAAGCATTTTTGTATCAATATAAGTTACTGTAAATGCATATAGTGTCAAGAAATAAATTTGCTTCAATCCAATACTGGTATGCTTGAATTCATCAGGCAGTCAAAATTATATAACACATATCATTTCCCTTGTTACCTTGGCTAACAAGAAACTCAGAGCTAATACTATGCTTAATTACTGAAATTATCCTTATTTAACATAAAACTATTTCTGTAAATAAGTCACTTAGTCTTATTTTAATGGTCCAGTTAAACTTGCTTTTATAATTAATCAGAGCAAATGTTTTACAGACTAATCACAAAATAAACTATAAACAAATCCATCTAATTGTGGCTCTGCAGATAAAAAAGTAAAAGATTATTAAAGTTCTTTACAGAATGGTAAACTGCTTAAACAATGGGTTTTTTAAATTGTTCAAATCTAGTTTACTTCTGAAAACACAATGGATATTTCATTATTTAAAATAGTGGAAAAAATACCTTGTCTCCATTAATACAAAATCACCAACCAATATTTTTCCAGTCTGATTAAAACATTTTAAAACACCTATTTAACAATACACCAAGGATTTTTACACAATAAAGGCATTTAAAATACCAGTTACCTAATGATTTTATAATAAAAAATTCATTATTAGGTGTGTTTTTGTGCACTTTGCAATAATACTAATTTGTATAATTCCACACTTTAAGAACTTTTTTCTATAATATAAATAAACTATGGGTCCAGTGCATGAATTTTTGCACCTTGAAAAGAACTGTGGGCCGCAAGGCTGCGGTGGGCACAGGGGCAGGTGTCTGCCCATCCTCCACACCCCCACCTGGCCCCTCCCACCACAACCCCCAGTCCCTTGTCTGCCTGCAGCCCCGCTCCTGCCACTGCCGCTCCCATGTGCTGAAGGCGCAGGCCCCACTCTCACCGGCTGATGGCGCGGAGCAATTGGGGCTGGTGCTGTCAGTGGGTGCAAGTGGCAGCTGCTGCCCCAATTGCCCTTTAGGAGCAGGGGGAGGTGGAGAAGCCCTGAGGGGCGATCGGGGCTGGCAGCCGCTACTCGCACCCACTGATGGTACCGAGAGATCAGGACCAGTGCCGGATGCTGGTAGCAGGTGCGAGTGGCGGCTCTGGCGCCAGCTGTGGGTGCGAGCAGGGCCAGCGCCAGCAGCGGGTGCGAGCAACTGGCGGGACCCTGGCGTGCAGGAGCAAAGAATTTTCAGTAACCACCAGAGGCTTGCTTCGATGACAGGGACCAGTGCCCCGCCTTGGTCTGGTGCCCTCACTCACCTGCTCCACCATCCCGCTGTGGCCGATGCTCACCATGTCCCACACACGCCCCCTGGTGGTCAGCGCACGTCATAGCGACCGGTTGTTTGGTTGTTCCGCCGTTCGTTCTATTTGCATATTAGGGTTTTATATACAGAGATAATGTAGGAATCATGTATGTAAGATACTCAGCTGCCTTCATGATGGAGCAGTCCCATTGATCCAGAGCCATGAGAAGATGGAGGAGCCATTGGTAGGGTTCAAGTTTCAGAACCTCATGGACAAGTGCTGAGCAGGCCTACAGAACAAAGATTCTTTATGGGCCTTGCTGCAAAGAGTCTATTATCATCTCTTCCAAAGAAGAAGGAAAACTTATAGAATCTTCAAATAAGCATGCTGTGCATTATCTGTACAACAGACATAGCAATAACTATTTATATACCAACTTATCTAACAAGAATTTGTTGAAAAACTTAACGGTTTGGCAAGCTGTCTCTGAGCTTTGATGGAAGGACCCTATTCATAAGGGATGTTATTGGAGACAAATTTTGCTCTTGATCCCTTTAAGATCAGGGCTGAAAAATCGCTGGTTGTGCAATACCTCCGTCTATACCACTGTGAAGAAACAGACCAAAATAGAATTCCCTAAAGTCTGGGTCTATGAAGAGAATGAATAGTTTGCTGAAGGAAGGCTAGGGTGGCCAGGAATTTCCTTATGCATCCCTGGATGCCAAAGGTGAGGCAGCCAAAGGCTCCACCATCTGGTGAAGGATGAGAATGTGAGTGGCTTGTATTTATATCACGCACCTGGCCACAGAGCTAATCACCACCACTGAGCTGGAAGCATGCCTGAGCTGTCCTCCCTGCTGCCCAGCCTCCCGCTGTGTTCCTGGCAGGCTCCGGGCCACCTTCTACTTTCCATTGAGTCTAGAAATCATCATTTAAATGAGCCAGATGATTATTTTGCTTTTTTTTAAATATAATGAATTAGTTCTGTCTATCCCCAAGTGAATGCATGTACTTATTGATGATTAAATCCATCTGAGTTCTCTTTTTCCCAAGTGAGAAGAATTGGAGGCAGAATCGTTTAGTTTTAAGAGGGAAAGGTATGAATGGGTATAAGTTGTACATATGAACTTCTTTTTGCAGTATTTTTTGTGTGTGTGATGTTTACCACCTATTTAGGCTCCTTTGGGGAATGTTCTTTGCGTTTAAGTGTTGTGGTTCTGAAGTTGTTGGTCATCCTAGATGTCTATAAGGCTGTTGAATTCTAACTGAAAGGCTGTTAAATATAAAAAAAATACTTTTGTAATTATAAAGTTTCTACAAACTAGCTTTTGGAACCTGCACTTCTATATCTCATTGCTTTGGTAAGAGTCCTTTCACTCTGTGGTACTTGAGCTTCTTGATAAATAGCTGCAGCTCCTATCAGTGATGGTGTGTAACCAAAAGTGCTCTGTACTCTTAAAGTGCTGTTGCTAGTGTTGCTTTTGATGCATAGCTCTATTTAAGGTGCAAGCCATTTGTGGCCTTGATAAATTCTTAGATTTTTGCAAAAAAAAAAAAACACACAAAAAAAGCACCTGTTCAGGTAGGAGTTTCACTTTCATGGTGGCCTAAGGGTCACTAAGCTGGAAGGTTTGAGTGACTGTTCAGCTCTGACTTCTTTCTGCAGTCACACACTTCCTGATTGCCTTCCTAGTGGACAAGCTCATCCCAGGAAATGCGTCTGAATGTTGGACTTTCAAACTGTTGAATCACAGGATGTGAAATTATATTTGTATTTTCAGCATTTTTTTACTCCTTTACACTGTACTTACCAAAACCAGTGGAGGCTCTGCCTTCTGCTTAAAAATTAAATTTCTCCCCAGGCATGGCTTTCCACCTCCTGGGGGTGCTATCAACCATACCTGGAAATCTGGTCTCTGTTACGGCAGGCTCTGTACTGTAAATTCAACCCTTATGTGTACATCACACATCTTTTGTCTCAGACATTTATACATCAAAAGTGATACCATTATGATAATCTGGTTATAATGTAGCAGGAAAGGAGTAAAGAAGAGACTAGATAACATAGGCATGTCATTTATACAGGGTTCCTAAGTTAACACCCTGCAAGTCTGCCCCGCCCCCCCCTCCCCGCCCCACTGATTGATGGGGGAAGAGACTGGACAAAGGCAATTTAGACACAAGCCCAATAAGGTCTGAGTGACCTGGAAAGGTGCTTATAGGCCAGTCACACCTGGGAACAGATAATTGGCCAGAACAGGCATGGGCACTACAAGAGCGAGAAACCTGAATATTTAAAGTTCTAAACAAAGGAGGGTGCTCTCTTGGTTTTGACTTTCTTGGTCTTTGCACCTGGGCTCCTGATTCTCCTTTTGCAGGGACGTGCTTCCCTGTGCCCACGTGGCTCCTGGCCCTGTGGGGCTCCATACAATGGACTAATGGACTTTAATTAACTGATGCTGAACTGGACCCGGCTGCAACATTGAACAGAAGCTCTGGACACTGGCCTTGCTTTTGACTCTAATGGAACCCCAGCTATACCTCTTTCATGACTAACTTACAGGAAATCAAACTCTGCATCCTGAGGAATGTAACTCCACATAAATAAAACCTTTGTCCACATCTCCTTCTTCCATGGGAGCTCCTGAAAATGCTTATTTCAGCAGTACCTCAAAAGCCACCAGCAAAGGAGAACTTTGATTCTCTGGTAACAAAGGACTGCCACCAGTTACTGATTATAAAGAGCTAGAGGCCCAGTGCACAACATTCATGCACCGGGGGGACGCGAGGGTCCCTCAGCCTTGCCTGCATCCTCTCGCAGTCCAGGACCCTGGCCTAAGCCAGCAGTCGGACATCCCCCGAGGGGTCCTTAGGGCTGCTACCATGGCGCTGCACTTGCCAGCTATGAGTCCGGCTTCTGGCTGAGCAGCACTCCCCCTGTGGGAGTGCACTGACCACCAGGGGGCAGCTCCTGAGTTGATCATCTGCCCCCTGGTGGTCAGTGCGTGTCATAGCGACCAGTCGTTCCGCCATTTGGGTTTGGTCGATTTGCATATCATCCTTTTATGATATAGGATTTGCAGACATCTTTGCATTATGCTAGTATAGATGGTTGTGTTAGTCACATTAAGGAACTGAAAAGGTATATGTGTGACTGTGGGCCACCAGTGACCCATGCTGGAGGCCAACTGGTTTACTAGGTGCTTGAATAGAACAGACAAGCTCAGCTCCCTGTTTATTTATCTTATTTGTCCTGGAAAGAGCAGTTTGTTTTTGTTTGCAAGTTGTAATTAATGAGCGGTTGAGACAATACTGTGAGACTATACATATGCATGTAAAAGGTTATGTGTTCACCAGGATCATATACAGTTTCATACCAAAGGCATTGATGCTATGTGATCCTAACAACAAATAAATTTTGAAATGGTTTTACAGCCCTAGCCTTCTGTATACTACAAAAATATAGTTGGCATCTTTGTTATCCAGCACTCAAGCCTACAATGAAAATTATAAGTACTCTACATAACAATTAGATGAAAGGCATTGTTAGCTGGTTCATGCTTCTATTGTAGAATGCGTTCTAATGGGATTTTTCTATATCACTAACAGAAAAGTCAGTATTTATATTTCTTAGAAATGATTCTAGTAAGATGCTGGCTTATGATTTGCAAAAATGTGAATTTTTGTCGCATTCCACAGTTAAAAATAGCACAGTTTTCATAATCAGGTCAAATACGTTTAGTCAGCGTTATTGAATAGATTAAGTCAGTTGATAGTGCTCACAGGGACCTTGGGACCGAGACAGTGATGTGGGTATCCTCTGCCACTGCACAGACACCAAAGCCCAGTATTTTGATACAAACCTCTGTCCCGTTTATCAGGTGCAAGAAAAGAAATAGCCAAGTTCAGTGCTGAATAAGATATTGTAACATCCTTCACTCTCAAGTATATGCTATTGTTAGTACTTCAACAAAAGTCGTGATAGCACATTTAAAAGTGTAATTAAACTTTATGTCTTTGAGCTATGTATACAATACAGAATTTTAGTTTAATTTTATAAACACTCACTGTATGTATGCAAATGCATATATGATGGTATACAAACAAAATATATATAAAATAATTCTCTTTTTTTTTAAGAGAAAATACATTCTGCTATATTTTGATGTAAAAGTATCCCATTTTAGCTAATATCTTATGCTTAGTAGCCTGAACATCTGCAAATACCATAATTTTACATTAGCTATTAGCTGTTACAAGAACTTGTGCAAACACACAAATATAGGAGCAAGCACGTATGATGAAAAAAAACTTTTTAAGTTTCCCCCTATTGTGATCCTCTTTCCAAGTTTCTGCTTCAACTTCTGAGCCTTTAAAATATATATATTTACAGATGAGGTTATTGTAATAAACTAGATATCATCTCTTCTCATACTATATTAAGTACTGCTTCTTTCCCTGGAGAGAACTCTTGTTTTACTTATCATGATCAATAAGCAATTATGGACACTCACTATTAGTGTTTTAGTGTAACAAGTGCTGCAAACCCTATCAAGTGTAAACTTTACAGCAAGACTTTACAGGCTGAAATGCATTCTTTAAACCCTGAGACATTAACTACATTTTAAAAATTAATGGAATAACCACTCTAGAAAAAGGTTTCTTTCTGTCCAAACAGAAACATTTGCAGTTATGAAGAAGGAAAGAATCATCTTATAAAGCAATTTATTAGGTAAAGCTATCCAGTGAACACCACAATCTGGAGATGGGGTGGATGACAGATGGGCACTGGCTTGAAAAGCCTGAGCTCCACGTATACGATAGGAGACCAGTGAAGAGTGATATTCTGCATTTCTTCCTCAAAACTTGTCCATCTCGCCCTAGCCAGTTTGGCTTAAAGGATAGAGTGTTGGCCTGTGGACTCAAGGGTCTTGGGTTCAATTCCAGTCAAGGGCACATGCCCAGGTTGTGGGCTCGATCCCCAGTAGGGGGCGTGCAGGAGGCAGCCAATCAATGATTCTCTCTCATCATTGATGTTTCTATCTCTCTCTCTCTCTCCCTTCCTCTCTGAAATCAATAAAAATATATTTAAAAACAACAACCAAAAACTTGTCCATCTCTTTAATATTGAGTGGCATCTTCTTAGCCTCCCATAGTAATTCTTCTCTTTTGTCTACCATTGAGAGATGCTTTTCTTCCTCCATTTTAATTGCTAAGTATGAGGCCTGAGGCCAATTGAGTATTGGCAGATAACAGTGGAGTATTTGATTTCCTAGAACCAATGCTGACTATGGATGCTTCTGGATATCCATTCTGATCATGACAGGGTTAAGCAGGTTTTCAGACAATAACTGTGAATTCACCCTTAGAATTTCTTAATAGGTCATCTTCAAATGAAACCATATATCTTTTAAGAAAATAACTGATACAAACATCATTTCACACATGAAAAATCAGTAATATAATCATTTGGGGGATTATTATTTCATAAAGATTTTAACTTGGCATCTTTTTCTTGAGCAGTTTTTGAAAATGTTAAATAAAACTATCTTTCTGGAATAGTTGAGATGGAGCTTTGATGGACCACATAATCTCTAGCCCATCCAAACTGTGCTTTTCATGTTCGATCTCTCTTCTAAAGCCTTTTTTATTAAATTTATGGTGGTGACATTGGGTAATAAAATTATATAGATTTCAAGAGTACAATTCTATAAAATATCATCTGTATATTGTATGTGTGTTTACAACCCAAAGACAGATCCCAAAGCCTTTTAAGAAACTCATTAACTTAAGCCTTAGTGGTGTAATTACACAGTTGTGAAATAGTTCGCCTGTCATACACGATTTTTCTGTACTTTGTAAACAATTCAGTGTTTTATCAAGTAACAGAATGTGTAGCCATTCCTTTAAAATACAGTTCCAGACTAAGGCGAGCTTAACTGAATTATTGACCTGCTGAGGAAACATGCAGTCTAATAGGAGAAATAGAGATTGTGCCTGAAACGGGGACTGTAACTAGTAGTTGTTATTAACTATGGATATCTACCTGGTATTCATTCAAGACAGTCAAACTCCACACAAAATAGCAAAGATGATAATGTGAGTGAAAGATCCAATTCTCACCTTCATAGAGCACAGTTCTGTTGGGTCACATGGTTTGTTATGAGTAGATGAGTGGCACAGGGCGAATGGCCAGGACTGGGGCATTGTCAGGAGGCTGGAGTAGATAGCTGCTTTGTTTTGTTTTCACTTTGAAATCTAGTATTCGTCCTTCTGGAAAGAGTACCCTTTTGGAGGAACAACCCATGTTTTTTCATCATATTGCACGAACATATGGGGATGTATTTCCCCCGAGTTTCTCCATGACCCACACCTGTGTACAAACAACACTCATGCTCCTGGCCAGAGGGCTTGATGGAAGGAGGGGCATGTGATCCAAGTGGAGCCAATAAGACTCAATGGGACTTTCATGGGCTGCCCTGAGACAGGCACCGTGATTTCAGCAGCACTTCAACCTGGGACAATAAAGCTCTGAACTTGCTGACAGCCATCTTCCTATCACAAAAGGAAATGAACCAAGCACAGAAACTAGAAAGCCAAAAACTGGAGAGGACTTTCATCCTGATGACACTGAGTCCCTATGTCAACCCTGAGGTTTGAAACCAGTCCGACCACAGACTTCTCAATTACATGTGTCAGTGTCTTCCTCATTTGTTTAAGCAAATTAGATTGTATTTTTTGGCCAGTTACATCGAAATGTTTCCGCAGAGTCCAAGGTTTTCCAGCCCTTGTTCCATCTTTATGTGTCCCATTAAACAGATACTAATTTTTCAATGTCTCAGTTTTCTCCCTCTACATGAATAAATAATACCTACTTTTAAGAATTATAAAGGCTAAATTGGATAATAACAGCATGAATTTCTTCCAAATCCTATAGTACAGAAATATTGCATTACTTCATGTTGCTAAACTAAATGTACTTTAAACTTACAGCCCATTAACTAGGGTGGGAAGAGCCTAATATCTGTCATTAATGAGGGCCCTTCTTCATCTTTAGCTGCTACACAATGTCCAAAATACCTTAGAAGGAGGCTTTGACCTTCAGTCCATTATGGTTGCAACCAGGATGCTCATTTCAAAGCTTATATGGTCTATGAAAGGCAGGTATCACTACAGCCTCATGCCAAGTGTGGACACCAGTATCTCTTGCTGCAGCTTCCAAGACAATGGCCTTAGATGTTGAAACCTCCGGACGATCAAATGAGCTCTAACAAACAGCCTTGCTGCCTTCAAGGGGGTTTCCATACAGCACCTCGCTGCTTTTTGACACTGCCTGTCATGGAGAAGAAGAAAATTAAAGGATTCAGGGTTACCACAACCACTCCACCTTAGCCCAGAGTGTCCTTCAGTCTGCTATCCAAGGTCGCAACTATTAGTCACACACCCGCACTTCCCAAGCCAAGCTCTCTGTACCCTGCCTGAGGCTGAGAGAGGAAGGGAAGGTTGATAACCTTGAATGGACCATTGAGCATGGAGGGTGAAGAGGCTGTGTAGCAGCCTCCCTACTTGCTCCCCTGTCCACCACAGAGATGGATGTTTTCTGCTGCTCTATGTGCACATGAGGGTAGGGAAAGGGAATGGGCTGGACTGTTAATAACTTTCAATAAGATGAGCTGAGAGGCAGGGGGTAGCAGGGCAGGCCTGCCCAGCTCCATCAGGGATCTTGGGGCGAGGTGGCAGCATTTTCTCACCAAAAGATACAAGGCCACGGTTTTCTCCTCTAACCATGGCCAAGTCATCAGTTTTAAAATGTGTAAACTATAAAGCACCTTGACACTGACCCTTCTGGAAACTGAGAAAATGATTTCTAACTGTAGGAAGCCCTGGTGATTCGATCTCCTTGCAACTACATAAAGTTCAAGGTAGTAAAATAGAAGGTTAAAGTAAGATTCTGATAGGTCCTGGGGTACAGTTTCTACTGTTTCTTTTCTCACTTTGAAAATCCCTGAATGGCTTATGGTATGATGTGTAGTCTTTCTTAATACATTATTATTATTATTATTAGTTTAAATCTTTATTGTTGAAAGTATTACATATGTCTCCTCTTTCCCACCATTGATCCTTCTAGTTTTCCCCCACCACTTGTCCCAGGCCTCCACCACCCTATTGTCTGTGTCCATGGGTTATGCATATGTGCATACAAGTTCTTTGGTTGATTTCTTCCAACCCACCACCCCATCTTCCCTCTGAGATTCAACAGTCTGTTTCATGCTTCTACGTCTCTGGATCTCTTCTTACTACATCATTATGGAAAAAAATAATTTTAAAATAGGGCGTCTGTGCAGGAGCAATGGACCTAAGATGGAAGTGGATGTGCACGGCTCCTGTCAACCTTCCTCTGGTCCCTGGTCACCTTCGAGAAGCCACAGCAGTCCATCTCTAACAGGTGAAGAGAGCTCCCTCCTTCCTCTTCACCAGATTTCTAGGATTTTCTTTAATTATATTCCACATACAGCACAGACAGAGACAGCACTGGGCTATGGAGAGGGACAAATAAGCTTGATGCTAAGTCTACTACTTTAAATGGGCTTTATAAAGTGTCCATTGATGTGGTGAAATAAGACCAGGTGTTCTGGAATGCAACCCCTTTCCTGCTGCAAAACACCCAAATCCTGGATAATTTAGAACCAATATATTTTTAAAAATTACTGAGCTCACAAGAATGTAAAAGAAGTTCTCCATGTACTACTACCACCACTACTACTACACACAAACAAAATACAAACAAAAACAAAATAAAGAATACGGTAAAAGTGGGAAATTCTACTCAGAAGCCAAGGTTGCCCTGAAAGTGTGCCCAACCAGGAAACTTCAAGATTTACTGGTTATCAGCCCCGCTGTTGAGTAGGATTTGAACTTGACATGTGTGTGATCTGAAGTTGAGGACTCTCCCCTCCCCTGGCCCCCACATTAAGTCAAGTACTCAAAATTGAAAATCTTCAACCCAAAGGAGGAATGAATGCTTGCCAAGAAAATCAAGAAAAAAATGCAGTCTGTCTCTGTTGAAACCTGATGAAAGAAAACTAATACTCTTAACAGAAATAGTCTTCTCTACTCAGTATCTATAGCCCTCCTTAGAGTCCTGGAATTTTAATTATACATACACTCAGTCCATGAAACCCCAATCCAAGAAACAACACTAAAATATTTCCACTTTCATCTTGTTCCCTAGTCACTGTTGCCAGATTTAGCAAATAGAATGTAAGATACACACTTTTGAAAGTAAGAATTATTTATACTTTGCCTGTAGATATATACAGAAATATATTAGTATTAAAACATTATTTGTTGTTTATTTGAAAAAAATGTAAGTATCTAAACCTCATACTCTTTCTTGGTTATATTTTCCTGAGTTTTGACTCTCCTTAACAGTTTTTTGTTTTGCATACTTTAGTTATAAAATTTCTTGCAGTTACTGTCAAATGTTCCACTTAGTAGTGCATTGTAACATATCTCTACAGTGGTCACATCTATCTTCTTTAGTTATTTTGTTCATTGAACATTGATTAATGACAAAGCATGTTCAACATTAGCATGATGAGCCAGTAGATTGAACATGTATTGGCATAAAATTAATAACTCTGAGAATTGTTCTTCAAATTTGATTTTTTGAAACATATAATCCCATCTTTATGGCATAACTTGCTCTTCCATTTTTCAGTATTCCTGTGTATTTAGTCATCAATGGCTTTTAAAAATTGTTTTTCATTAAACAAAAAAAAGTAACATTTCCATAAACATTTATTTCCTTCTTCTTCATTGCTGTACAGGATGATTCCTGCTGGTGAAAAATCTTGTGCATGTGCAAAACTCCATTCTTTATTGGATGGAATCTATTCCAAACAGAAGTCAGGGCAAGAGCCATAATAATTATTCATTCAAATTGGGATTTCTTTTCCTGTTTAATAATTATTCATTCAAATTGGGATTTCTTTTCCTATTCAGAAATAATAGTGTCCATTTAATTAACAGCCTTGACACTTAAGGGAATGAATTTTTGCCCTTTTTTATTTTAACGAATATGTTATTTTAAGCAAGAAAGTAATTCAATAACATTGATTTTCTTTCAATTAACTAAAGAGATATTGAGAACTATGAACAAGAAATAGGTAGACTTCATTCACTGTATTATTTTAAATGTTAAGAATCTGGGCCTTTGTTCAGAATAAAGGTATAATTTCAGTACTTCAAATAAATTGAGATGTTTTCAAGTGCATTTGTTAAAGAGAGCCAGCAGGGTCTGAATGTGAGATTTGAAGACTATTGAATGTAAACAAAATCACAAAACCCTTTAATTGCTCAGTTTGAAAAGAATGAATAATGAGGTAAGAAAAATGTGATTACAATTAGTTTGGTGTCAAGAGGACAGACAACAGAATACTGTTTTGGTGGTGCAATAGAGAGTATGGGGCAATGGCCCACATTTTCCATGAACCATTCATATTTTGATTCACCTTTGAATAAACATTGTCTGCAAACACTTATACAAACATACAGCAAACTTGTATTTGTATTAAATACACAAAAAGCAATACGTTTTTCTTATTAGCTTCTAATTCAATAAAAGAGTTTTTGCAACAATCTTGCTATTGTTTCTGAAGTTTTATCTGGGTTTTTCTTATATTAGCAAAGCTTATAAGCAAGGCTTTTTCAGGAGAATAATATTGCACAAGAAAATGGGAATTTTTTTTCTGCATTGTGATAACTTTATCTGTGTTCATGTTTTAACAAGTGAGGCATTTAGATCTTTGATAATGTCTGTGAGTGTAAAAGGAGCTATAGCATTTTTTAGTTTTGTAGTAGATTTCTTTTTGACACTTGAAAATTTGCTTGTAATTTTTAAATCAGAAAATGCTTCTGGTAACAGTGTATATAATCATTTGCACTATAACACTGATGATATACATAGTAGGTGGCCAGTACAACTGCTACTGTGATTATTTTATCTTCTGAATTTTGTTATTAATATTATTTTTACTACTTAAAAAATCATACATCTCTTTTCCTTAGCTGTCTTATATGCTGGCATATATCTGAATATTTAGCATTTTTATATTGACTGAAAAATTATATAATGTGCAAACAATTTCAAAAGTTCTTTTTCCTCATCTAGTAATTCATCACAAAATTTACACTTGCATTTTGACAAAGTTTGTGTTATGGTTATCATATTTACAAATGAAAATTAGATAATACCAACTACTACAAAAATTGAAAAGATTGAATATGATAATCTCATGTCAGAGTATCACTGTGATTATAACTCACAAGTCCAACTTAAAACTAATCATAAACATGAGTGAGCCATTGAACGGGTTGTGAACTAGTAATGATTGAACTTGAAAGCTGATGCAAACTTCTCATTGACTGCAAGGGAGAGCTTGATTGTAAGGCACAGTCTCTTGTTTTGAAGCCACATTAATTTTATATAAATATTTGGGAAACCTGGAGCTCAGGGGTTGGAGGACTTTCAGAAGCTGGAATGTTTAGGGGTTGGTGGAATGTAGCTCTGTGAGGGTGCTCACTGGAGTAAAGCTCCTATTGATGGCTGACTCTCAGAAGCATGACAACTGGAGCAAGGCTATCCTGATTGGCTGAGTTTCACAGCATTTGAGCTGATCAGAACTTATCTCTGACTTGGAAGTTTATGCAAACAACAGTATTTTGTTCTTTTTTGAATATGAAAAATACATATTTTTTAACATGTTAGCTTCTCTTTTTGTCTTTTCTCAGTCAAACCAAAGGAGGTATGAGTTTTACCTAGTGTTGTCAGTTAAGTCATTTCTGCATCTCCGAAAATATTTTTAAATAACTTATTTTAAAAAGCTCCATACCAGATATTTGCATAACAAACTCCCTAAAGAGGTACAAAACAAAATATTTTAAAACTAGAGGCCCAGTGCACGAAATTTGTGCACGGGGGTGGGGGGAGTCCCTTGGCCTGGCCTGCACCCTCTCACAGTCCAGGAGCCCTTGGGGAATGTCTGACTGATGGCTTAGACCCGCTCCCTGAAGTGGGCCTAAGCCATCAGTCGGACATCCTTAGCATTGCAGTGGAGGTGGGAGAGGCTCCTGCCACCACCGCTGTACTCACCAGCCATGAGCCTGGCTTCTGGCTGAGCAGTGCTCCCCCTGTGGGAGTGCATTGACCACCCGGGGGCAGCTCCTGCATTGAGCATCTGCCCCCTGGTGGTCAGTGTACGTCATAGCAACCAATCGTTCTGCCCTTTGGTTGATTTGCATATTAGCCTTTCAATATATAGGATAGAACATGTCATCTTTGTACAGCAGGTCTGGCAACCCAAGTAATAGAACTAATGTGAAACTAATTATTGTGTACTTATAATTGTGTAACTGAAAGATTATAAAGTAAAATTAGAAGAAAGTAGTGAAAAGTAACACAGTGACTATAACATGCTTATAAGAGTGCTTTTTAAAAGGAAAAACATAGAAATAAAAATGGATTATCATGGGCACAAAATAACAAAAATGATTTATGAAAACTAATTTTTAGAAGTCACATTAAACATGTGTATAGTTGTAAAGTGTTATCACCAGAAGGAAACTGCCCTTGAAGTTACAGGGAACCATTGTGTATCAGTTGTCAGAGTAGATGTATTTTTAATATTTGTGTGTTTGTCTATGTCTGTGTGTTTTCACCATAATTAGCATCTATTTACAAGAATGTTTTAAACATATAATGCATTAGTATAAGACTCAGCATAAGTAATCATTGACATATATTAGAATGATCATAGATAAATTTTACTTAGAGGTCCATCTGTATGCAGCTTTCAATGTATGTATATATTATTTTATTTACTATGAGTTTACTTGAATTTTGGGTTTAGGCTTTGGATGTTGCTTTTTACAGTGTGAATGATTTGATCTTTAATCGTTTCTGTACATACCTACAAAAAAGGTAAAGCTAGTGTTGTCAGATACTTTGCACTAACAAGTATTCAGGTTTTCTTGAAATTTTTTTACCTTTAGGAAGTGGATTTGACTTCCATATGAGATTCTGTGGTAAGAGATGTAATCCTTGGTCAATATACACCAACACACATGCATACACAACACAGAATATTTCCTCACTGTAAGAAACTTCTATAATATATCCTTTGGGTGAATGGGCTCAAAGTAGCAAAATAACTAAAATTCATTACAAGAACTTATCAACAAATACCAGCTGCTCAAATTCTCCTTTTTACCACCTTCTTCCAGTTTCTAAGAACATGGGGTATGTTGCTGTTCTTTCTCTCTGCCTATCCAGCGACTGGGTCAGTGTATTCATCTCTTTAGAGTGTCTAAGGGGCAGCAGGAATCTATTTTGTTTAAAGGGAAAATAATGTTTACTTTAGAAAAGGTTAAAGTGTCACTCCAGGACAATCTTTACACACAACTGCTGAGTGAAAAAGACCAGTATTTGGAGTGTCCCAATAAGTCACGGCTCAGTTTGTTTCTCAAAATCCCAAATTGTTTTTCTTTCTTGCTGCCCAAAGCCTGCTGATTGTTGTTCACCAAAATATAATAAGATGTATTTTCTTGTATTCTCCAATAAAGGACTGCTTGCCAAAGTGCTGGGCGTTCTTGACCTTCAACGTGCTGTGCATGTCCATAGAGTTAGCAGACAGCATAACCATACAACGTTTTATTTCTGCAGTTAATGTGTCACTTTTTTCCCACGGTAGCAACAATTTTTATACCAAAAGCAGCAAGTGGTTGAGAGCTAAAATAGACTTACCAGCATGGTTCTCCTATAGAGATCTCCAACTTGTGGCTGTCTATTCAGTATGTGTGTGAAGGGGTGGGAGGGCAGGGGTCATGGGGAGGTCATGTTGGTCAATGGAAACTGGTTTAAGAAAATCACATAAATTTATTTTTAAATGTGGACATTAATGAAGTAACTTTTAAGACTTTGTTAACATTGTATCGAGGCCTAACTTCATAGCTTTATTGTTTATTTGTTATTTGGAGGATAATTATACAGACAGCGATTGTTCCTCACGTGGTCAAGCTAAAGTAATGAGCAAATGTTTGGGATTTAACCGTTCACTGTCCTAATGTATTTTGGAGCCTTGAATTCTGTACTGGTATTCAGTGCTCTGTTCACTCCAGAATTCCTCTCCCCGGTTACTAGGTTCATAAAAACAAAGAAATACGTTCTGATGAATGTTTCTGTGCTCAAAGGCATGCTCACATTCTGTGCTGCTTCTTTTACTATGCAATTAGACTGTCTATTTTCACAGGTCCATCTATCCTATAAAAGCCAAGACCAACTCTCTCAACCCCATGTGAATGTGAGTGGTGTTGAAAGCCTACCCAGTTTCATGGAAGTGACTTTGGGGTGATGCATGATCACATTTATAATGTGCTTTGGCACTTCCCCTCTGTGGCTAAGAAGACCTAGTAATGTCTAGATAGAAATATGCTTGGTATTTGCTGATCCTTTCTCTCCTCCCATACCAGGCTCTTTTCCTCCTCCAAAGTAGTTCATCCTTATTTATGGAAAAAGCATATTAGGAAGCCAAACAGAGTTCAATGAAATCTGATTTGGGACTAGATGATGGTCAACAATAGAGAACTAGGTCCACTAATGTTCTTGATGTATATTTTATATATATCACCTCTCACTTTGATGGCTTTTGTGTTTTTTTGTGATTTCTTAATTTATTGAACTGTATTAGCCTAATGACTTGGGCAAAATCATCTAATATTTTGTGCAAAATAATACAATTGTTAAAAATATTTAGACTCTTTCTAAACTTTGTTCCCCACCTTATCTCCCAGATATGGCTTGTAAAAGTTATTTATTACTTGTCCTCACAAATTTCCTTTCATAGGTTCACAGTTTGGTATAGTAGACAACTAGCACCAAAGTGTTGGTCAGGGACGAAGGACCAAAATGGTTTAATCAATACTAACAAAATGGGTATAGTTTTACATCATTACTCTTCCTTCAGAAATGCATCTTCTTAAGCCATTCCAGTGAAATATATATTAGTGGTTAAGGGAGCAAGACCAATGATGAAAGTATCAGGTATCAGGTGGAGGCCAGGAATTAGAAAAAAGAAACATCAAAATAGATGATGCTAATTCTCAGGATTCTCACCTTGTCCAAGGCTCTTGACCTAATGTCTAATGTGGCGGATTCATAAAGGATGGATAGTCTGGTTAAATCTAAGCCCTTAAATATTGTGGATATATTGCTACCCTTTGGAGAAAAACAGGAGATATTAATATCCTTTTATTATTGAAAGATCACTTTACTAATGAATGCATCTTAATAAAATTAATTCCACTATTTTTGTTCTACCTTATCTTAAATCCCTTCTTTCTACTGTACATGTATGCGATGTCATTCTTAGATAGAATTATGTAGATGAAGTGTCATAGCTGGTAAACAAACAACCCCTTAATTTCCAAGCCTTAACTATTATCTTCACTTTTTAAAAATAGGCTATGCTTGCATTTAAATGGACTATAGATCTGCTCATATTTTTCCTAAAATAGCATGTTGACCTTCACGGAGGACTAGCAACTTACACTTAAGGTTATCCTGAGGAATGTTAATTAGCATTCACCAAGAACCTAAGGAAGACAAAGATTGATCTTTATACTTAGAGCAGAGCAGTTGGTTTTAACAGAATTTATAACTCTAATGTCCGAAAACAGAAGGACATTCTCCTAATTTAAGTTAAAATGGTTTCATTTTCAGTAGGAACATGCACTCGTTTAAAAGCAAGGAAATTGTTTCTCCTAGTCACGAATACTGCCATTTTATAAATTGGGCTTTGTAAGGGAAGTCTTACTTCTGATCAATAATTACACAGCGCAAACTAAACAGAAACAGAGAGTATAAACATATAATACTATCACAGTCATGTTTAACTTCTAACTATAAAGGCCCTATATAATAATCATATTCTGAAATTAAAGAATCGCCTACAGGCAAACATTTTTTCCATAAATTTAATCCAATTCCTAAACCAGACAACGGAATGAATGAGATCTTCTCAGATACTCAAGCAAGCAGATTCTGAATTTGCTGCCCTTTTTTTTCTCCTTTTACTGTGTGCACCAACCCGGAGCCATTTGAGAATTAACCTCCATGCTTCTGACACTTCTTTTAGGAGGTGGTTCATAGCCTGGGAACAAGGTGCTTTTCAATTGTATGCAGATTGCCTTTGGAAGCCCCACCTCACACCATTACTTTCCATTATTTTTCCATCCCAAGCCCATCAAAGGTTGTACCACCTCCTGAATGTAGGGCAGGCCCTGAGGTACCTTCCTGGCCATTTGCCTACTATTTCCACTACCTGGAATTCCTTCTCCCCTCTTCAGATTCTGCATGGAGTTTGTGAATTACCCAAATTGCCTGTTTCTTCCATAGGCTGTCACCTTCTCTGAAAAGCCTTCATCAGGTTCTCTCTTCCATTTCTTTGTGTTCCCACAGCAGCTGGACAAAAATTGGTTCCCCTGTTTGTCTCCCAATTACATAGTGAAATCCTCAGAAGAGAAACTTGACCACTGTTGTCTCTGTATTGCCTTGTGTTACTTGGTCTTTATGGGATCTGTTTCACTTTGAGGGATGAATGAATATTGTATCTATTTTATCTTGATTTTTTTAAATGCTCTTTATCTGTGTGCAAGATTTAATCATGAAAATATTGTACAACAGTCCACAAAAATTGAAAATTTCATGGGTCCCAACTTCTTATCTTGACTCTGCTACATTACATTGTCTTGAAATATTATTTTTAAAGGCTTCATGCCTCAATTTTATTTCATTTTTTTCAACTTACTGAGCTATAGTAGAGATATGTCATGTAAATTTAAGATATCCAATATGATGAGTTGATACACGTATATATGGTGAACAGAATACCAAAATAAGGTTAGCACATCCCTCACTTCACTTTATTAACATTTGTGTGTGTGTGTGTGTGTGTGTGTGTGTGTGTGTGTGTGTGTGGTGATGTTGAGAAGTCCAAGTTGTTAAGCAAATTGTCTTAAGTCCATCAAGAAGGTAGAAATAGAGCTAGAATTTGAATTCAAGTGATATGACAACTAGTCAACTAGTTCTGGCCTATTCCAGACCTTTATTTGGAAATGTTTTGAGAATTTATGTCACTATCTTTTAAAATCTCAACATAGTTCCAGGAAGTGTTATAGCTAATAGCTCTAATAACTCTGGAATACTCACCTGAATATATTTTTAAAATAATGGATACAAAATTTGGTTTTCTTCATGGTGATCTCCCAAGAAAGTGTACTCTCACAGTTTCCCGTTGCACCAGCAGCTTGGGCTTGATTGATCTAATACCTAGGAATTCAACTCCACAAGCAGCAGCTACTATTGAACACAAACCAGCATCACTTCCACAGCCAACATTGGATCTGAGCCTGCAAGGTGCAGGCCCAGAGAGGTAATTACACACTCTATTATAAATTCTGATGTATAGAAAGAAACAAAAGGCTGAAATGTAAAGTGCTTTCTAGCAATTTCGGTAAATCACAAATTCCATTTCGAATCTGAAGAAAACTATGTACCTTCCTCAGACCTAAGGTTGTTATTGGAATTCAATTATTGTACAGTTTAAATTTAGCATGTAATTGCTGGGAGGAGATCTGTCATTTAAGGCACACTCATAGTGAGCCTTGGTTTCTCTCTCTCTCTCTCTCTCTCTCTCTCTCTCTCTCTCTCTCTCATTCTGTCTCTCTAGCTCTCTCTCTCTCTCTCTCTCTCTCTCACTTCTCTCTCAAGCATATATTTATTTTGTGACCACACCTTAATATGTAGTGAAAACTACATTCCATTCTAACTGTCTATGATTTTCATATAAAGATCAGATTTTTATTTTGTATCTATCAATTAGTCAAGGGGGCAATTTGTTTGTTAATCTTCACCCCAGGATATTTTTCCATTCCTTTTTCAGACAGAGTGGAAAGGAGGGAGGGAAGGGGAGAGAGACAGAGGAGAGAGAAAGAAACAGCAAAAGAGACACATTCATTGGTTGCCTCCCATACACACCCAGAATGGGGCTAGGGATCAAACCTGCAAATCAGGTACATTCCCTTGGCCAGAAATTGAACCCAAGACCCTTTGGTGTGTAGGGCAATACTCTAACTGCTGAACCACACTGGCCAGGGCTCAAGGGGGCTATTAGTCGGTAAAGACAATCATTTTAAATTTTATGTTAATAGTGATTTTAAAAATTAGCAATGTGGGGGAAATAGCTGACCATTTTTCTTCTAAAATGAATCTTCATATTTTATTTTACCATTTTATAATGTGTACTTCTTGTTCTGTTCTATTCATGAAAAATTGTGATTGTTGATGCAATATTTTAACATCAAAAGTGGATATTTATAAAGATTTGCAGTCTATTCTTTATTTTCATACTTCTCTTTTCAAGTAAGTGATTTATCTGTTTTCTGACTCCCAGAATATAGGTAGGGATTGCTTATTATTCCAGAGAAAAACAAATTGTAAAATATCCAAAAATATACCTGTGCTATGATTATTTCCAGTTATGAAATAAGCTTATCCATCATGTTAGCTTCTAGCAGAAAACAATAATGTGACAAAAAGTTTTAAATGTGTAGGGCCTATTGAATTTTACACTATAGTGTTCAGGGGAATAGCGATGTTCCTGCAGTGCATATTGACATGAGCATTGGCATATTTTTGTAAAATTCAGGAAATTTTGTTTAATTAGAAATTTTTGAGGAACTCTATAAATTTATAAAAACTGTAAGTTTTTCTTAGTGGATTCTGGCCTCTTGGTGTGAGGATGCTCTTTGTGCATTTTAATTGAAAGGTGCCAAGATGGACTAGAACTTGTACACACATGTAAAACTTGTATTTTTTAGATAAAAAAAATAGCAAAACTAAAGGAAATTTATTTATACATCAATAATCTGCATTGTTCTACGTTGCCTTAATTTTATTAAGTTTAATTAATATTGTTCAGCTTTTCCTGTGACATTCAGTTAGTCAACCCCTTTGCCAGCAAATACCGAAAAACTTGCTATGAAATATACTTTTAGGTTATGAGAGCTGTGGAGTATCAGAACAAGATTAAATGCAGTGATGGCCAAGGGGGTTTAGATACTTAAGGCAGTAAAATGGCCTGTGTGTGTGTGTGTGTGTGTGTGTGTGTGTGTTTTAAATCTTTATTGTTGAAAGTATTTCATATGGCCCCCTTTTTTCCACCATTGACACCTTCTAGACCACCCCTCACCACCTGCCCCAGGCCTTCACCACCCTTTTGTCTGTGTCCATGGGTTAGGCATAGATTAACAGAACAGAATAGAGTGCAGAGATAAATCCAAGGGTACATATGGTCAATTAGTGTACAACAAAGGAGCCGAGAATATACAGTGGAGAAAGGATAATATCTTTAAAACTAGACAGCCACATTCTAAAGTGAAAAACTAGATTGTTATTTCATACCCAAAAATAAATTCGAAGTGGATTAAAGACTAATGTAAGGTGTGAAACCACAACATCTAAATAGAAGTTTTTTCAAAGAAGACATAACCATGGTCAACAGGTATATGAAAAGATGCTCAATATTACTAATCATCAGGAAAATGCAAATCAAAACTACAATAAGCCATCACCTCTTATCTGTTTGAATGGCTATTTTCAGAAAGACAAGAAATAAGTGTTGGTGAGTATTTGTAGAAAAGGAAACCCTGTGCACTGTTGGTGGCAGTCTAGATTGGTGCAGCCACTGTGGAAAACAGTTGAAACCTAACCCTGCTGTTCTGGTATATGGAGGTGGGGCCTTTAGGATGGGATTAGGTCCCTTAAGCAAGAGGCCCCAGAGAGCATCCTTGTCCATTCCACCATGTGCGGCCACTGTGGGAAGACTCTGTGAAACAGGAAGCCTGTCCTCACCAGTGAATGGATCTGCCAGCAATTGGATCTTAGGCTTGCAAGTCTCCAAAACTGTGAGACATACATGTTTGTTGCTTAAGCCACGGTCAGTGGTATTTTTGTGATAGTAGCTTAAATGGACTAAGACACCTGCTGCTGATAAAACTTTAAACACTAAGAAAGTGAACATTCAGAAGGAAAATTGAAGATACCAAAGTAGGTTCTTTCCCTATCTGCATAACCACTGATACAAGAACATTTTCTTTAATTTTTTTTCATCTTTGTTCCTGAGCACATTTTGCCTTCTTCACCACATTGTTTAAGAAATGTTAGATGTCTCATTCCATAGCTCCACATAATATTCAGGTTGCAATGCCAATGTCTTTAAAACATTTCGAGGCAAAGAAATGTTAGTATCTTAAATAAATAAAGTCCCATAATAGCTGTGGTGTTGTGGAAATTACATAGGCCATATCCTCTTTGTCCAGTTATAAGAAATGGTAGGTGACAATAAAGTTAATGAAGATTTTATATCGATCTTTATGTTGTACTATAAGTCAATGATCCCCATAGGAACTATCAAAATATTTATGATTCTTTGTTCCTACACTAAATTGTCTCTGCTGTCTTTTTCTTAAAAGTATTTCTTTTCTCTGCTTACTGAGTTCTCTTTTTACTCAGTCTTCTCTATCGCTAGAAGTTTAACTGCTCCTGCTACCCATTTTTACTGGCTGATCTGTAGGAGTCCCCCACTCTCTTGTGCTTTTCTGAATCATTTATTTTGTGAGGTGGGGAATCAGCTTTACTTGTTCAAATTGACTATAAAATAGAAGATTCAGAGGAAGAACTGGGTGAGCAGAGAATTTTAAAGAAAAGCCCAGATACCCAGAGACCTCTCATGTTTCTAATAGCTCTGTTTTTAAATGGAAAAGAATATTGAATATAAAATGACCACTGGAATATAGACAACTTTACGAATCAGTTATGTTTATTGTTTTCTTTGTGGAGTTCCTTTACGTCAGTTATAAAGAAGGATCAAATAAAGAAGTAATGGATTTACTTATAAACTGAACATTATTTAAAGTAGGAAAGGGCCCCAAATTATATCATATCAACTATTGCTTTTGTACAGCTATGGTTGGCTACTTACAAAAAGTCATTAGCTAACAACTTTTTTACATGAAGCAGAAAACATTTATTTTAGATGCAAGATGTTTTATTGAGAGAAATGAAGTGGTGTATCCATTTATGTTAAAGGCAGTGCAAGACATGCTATAGCCTTTACTTGTTTATTTATAACAAACTACTTTCATTTTATTAACCAATCAGCCAGGTTGGAATGTATTTTTTTTTCAGAATTGCATCCCTTGCAGGCGCTTCTGAAAATAAAAGTGTCACCTTATTAAGATTTTTAAGACTAAAGCATCAATTACCCCAAATACATCATCGGAGGGAGCAGTTTTCTGGAATGTTCAAATCTGCACACAAATGCATGTGACATTACCCCAATGGCATAAGGATCGCACAATGATTTAGTAGTTGAAAGCTTTAGTGTCAATGTCCCAAAAGGTGAGTGTCTCATGTGACATAGTACATATGTTCCTGAAAAGTTGTAATAATTTTAGTTTATGACAAATTCTACTACCTGTGTGACTTGGGGCAATTACATCAGGATCGCTCTCCAGTAAGCACAGGGATAGCCATGCTCATTGATAAAATACTGAAACACTGCCATCCCGGAAGAATAAGTAACTACAGTCTTACGTCCCTAAAGTACTCCCCCAGTATTTCCCTGGTTGACCCAGTTCTTTGTAGAACTCCTTGGCTCTTCCCAGATTCGGGAAGTAAGGAGCATGGCCACTAAGGCCAGTTCCGTTCTGATGGGTTGGTGCCACACTGCTGGCTATGTAGTTTAACTATTAGTTCTGAGTTTTCTCCTTATAAATAAAAAAAGTTAGACAACATGTTTTTTTTTATAATATGAAAAAATATATTTAAAATATGAATTGTATGTTGATATATATATATTTGAGTGGCTAAAATCCACAAGTTGTCTGGGGAAAAAACAAAGCTAAACAGCTTCACTCCCTACCACCCCCCCCACTCCCCTCCTCAGCTCCACCACTCCTCCTCTTCCTCTTCTTATTTTCCTTTTCTCTCTCTCCAAATTAGTAAGAAAATAATTATTTTACCTAGATTTCTGTAAAGCAGCAGTCTTGGAATTATCATATGAATGTTATAAACAAAGTTCTAAAGAGTTTGAAAGAGGGAGCTCATTTCTGACTGGAATATATAAGGGTGGGGAGATAGAAAATGTGAAATGTAATCTGCACATGGAGGTGTATGAAAGTCCATATGTAAATGTGGAAGGGTGAACAAAAAGGCAGCATTTCCAATAGGAGGGCATGGCTATACCAGGACTTGCAGGCAGACTTGTATACTGGGATCGAGAGGAAAGCATATGGTGGTGCTATGCAGTAGGACTCTGCATCGATGGGCAGTTGGCTCTGTCCAGTACAGTACCCATCAGATACAAATGGCCACTGAGGACTTGAAATGCAGCTAGTGCAGCAAAGAAACTGAATTTTTCATTTTATATAATTTAAATTTAGTTTCACGTAGCCGTACATGGCTAGTGGCAACTATATTAGACAGTGCAAGTTTATTAGTGGGAATGTAAGACTTATGTTAGGAAAGGAGGGAAGAAAAGTGCATTAGAACATTAGTGGTAGGTTAAAGAATCTATGTGTGCATTTTATGTGATAGCAGCGGTGGAGCAGGAGAGGCATGCATGTTTTAAAGCAGGGTATTGATGCAGACAAAATATGTAGCCCTTCTAGTAGATTCCTTTATTCGTGGTGTGAATGGTAAACCAGAGGTGGGTGAGAAGATAGGAACCCAGTTAGCATTTGGTAACTATAGTTTTGTGTTGCCAAAACGCAGAGAGGTATCACGTATAAAATGGATCATATATTTTAAGAAAGCTAAATGAGTTTATCAAGAACTATCTCCTCTCTACATCTCTTCGTCTATTTTGCAGATTTAGACTTTCCTGTAAATTTCATGGATGGCTCTAATCTTGGGAGACTGCCTACAGTGATTACTTTTCCAAAGAGCCAAATGCTTCAATGATGTAGCTGTATTTTCTCTGCAGCGCAAGACCATTGCCCTGTGTGATATTAAACCAACAGAAGAGAATTATTTTACTATCTTACTTTTTCTCCCCAGTTCTTCTGCAGCATGACTGTGGTAGCTACCATGGGGTAAGTGCCTGAAACGAAGTTGGGAACAGCCATGCAAGCATTCCTGGGCAGACTCCAGTTCTGCTCACCAGCGCCTGCGCTCACCTGTGGTAGTGTCACAGCATCCATACCTGCTCAGACCTTTTTGTGCCTCCATGGTTCGCTTATACACTAAGGTTAAGGGGTGGGTTCTTGCCATCTAGAAAACTCATTGGAAGAAATACCACAAATTGGGCAGGGAACCACCCAGGAGGTGGCTTGCTTGGCTCAGCCACAGAGGTTCTGGGCACTGAATGTCAGCTCAGCAGCCTAGTGTGTGAGCCAGAATGTCTGATTGAGCACCGTGGTCTCCACAAATATATCATTTGAGATGAGATTTAATGAGAGCTACTGCCAGGAATCTGAGCAGTCTGAAGAGTTCCAGCAGGGAAAGCGCGCGGCAATTAAGAGAAACATGAGGACAACCAGTTGCCAACATGCACATTTTTTTTTCTCTTTCAAGGATTTGTTCTTTTGCATATTTGCATTTGCATAGAACTGCAGAAAACAAAGCCAGTTAATTTGAGATTACATGTGTTTCTATTTTTTGCCGTTAGCAAATTGCACTGCGTTTTTCCTTGCCAAAATGTGTCTTTAGAGGGGATTATTCTTTTATTGGCCCTAATAGCTTTTTGATTTAGGCATAAATAGACGGGTTTAGAATTCCTGGCCACTAAGTACAGAAACCCTTATATTGTAGATTCGTTTATCCAATTGAAAATTCTTTAAAAACTCTACTTTAAATTATTGGTATTTTCAGAGAGGAGATTGTATAGAAAAGCAATGAGAGGTCTGGTTTAATTCATGGCGCTCTCCAGTATTAGTTATGGGAACCTTGTCAGAATTTCTAACCTCACTGAAGCTTTGTTTCTTCATCGATAAAACAAGGGTAAGAAGTTTTATAAATCCCGCCACTGTATTGTAATCATTAAATATTAGAACTGTATGTAAAATACAGTAAAAGCTAGTTTGCTTCTGAGGTGCTTTAAGAATTCACAAACTGTTCTTAAAGTGGCTCATCTTTCAAGAAGATGGGAAGATGAGGAATGAAAAAGCCCCTTTACAACATCAAAAAGAGCTCACCTCCTTACAAAGGCATATTTCTTTGCCACTCTAACATTGTAAACCTTATAACCTCATCGATAACCCTTTTAGCCTGACACAGAACAGCTTTGTGGAAATTTATCTTTTCATATCTCTGTGAAAGAAAGATGCATTTTCTTGCTGAAATTTGATTAATGGGAACCAATTTCCTTCTTTCTGGAAGTAAATGCATATTGCTCATTTCCTCTTCAAGAATATTGAGTTTCCGGAGAGCATTCCTTTTGACTTTATCTTATGGGGTTTGCAGATGGCTAGGTGGGAGTATGGTGAAAGTTTGGGGGTCAGGAAAGATTTAGCTGACTGAGAATAATTCACCCAAAGGAGAAATAAGAACAATGTCTTCTGAACTTTATTTCTATTTATTGCTAATTCTGTCTTTCTGAAAGGAAGACTTCACATACTTGAAAAACTGGAATCCTATTGCACTAAAAAGACCAATCAGCTAGCCTTGGTTCATGATCAGAGAATTTTATCTCACTGCTTAACACACCATTTGATGTATATCCTTTGTGTATTTCTTTTGCAGTCTGTATAGACTGCCCACTGTATGGGGTCATTTGCTATCGTACCAGAAAAGTTCAAAGTAGCTATTGCAGAGACTTCAAGGAAAGAGGATGAGGGTGTCTGAATTAGTTTGCAGTAGAAGAAGGTCTTCTTTTTTTAAAAAAATATATTTTATTAATTTTTTTTACATAGAAGAAGGGAGAGGGATAGAAAGTTAGAAACATCGATGAGAGAGAAACATGGATCAGCTGCCTCCTGCACACCTCCTACTGGGGATGTGCTCGCATCCAAGGTACATGCCCTTGAGTGGAATCGAACCTGGAACCCTTGAGTCCACAGGCCAACCCTCTATCCACTGAGCCAAACCAGTCAGGGCAGAAGAGGGTCTTCTAAATAAATTCAGTGAGTATGAATTGAAAGGTAGTCAGCTGGAAGTCTCATTAAGCGCATATTAGCTTGTTTTAGCACACTGCAAATCCGTGTGCAGTGACTTGTTCTCACTGTGGGAAGGTAAGTCTGTGGGAGTGTAAAGCTGAGATCCTGCATCCTCCTCCATTTCCTTTTCATTCATATACTTTTCATTCATGGACTCCCTGTGTTACCCACGTCTGTATCTTGTAGTAGCCAGAGCGATTTCTTTTCAAATGACTCTAAATAGCATTGAGTGATTTTTTGAAACAGTAATTCTACCCAGCTTTTAGATCAGGCTGATGCCTTAAGAATGTGTACATATTTTATTTTTTATTAATAATTTATTTTATTTTATTTTCTTGTTTAAAGTATTACAAATAGTAGTACATATGTCTCCTTTTTTCCCCCCATTGACCTTCCTTTGACCTCCCCTACCCCCCGGCACATGCCCTTATACCACTCCCCAGTGTCTTGTGTCCATTGGTTATGCTTATATGCAGGCATATAAGTCCTTTGTTGATCTCTCCCCCCCGCATCACTCCCCAGCCTTCCCGCTGTAATTTGACGGTCTCTTCAATGATTCTCTGCCTATGTATCTATATTTTTGTTCACTAGGTTATAATGTTCTTTATTATCCATAAATGAGTGATATCATGTAGTATTTTTCTTTCATTGCCTGGCTTATTTCACTTAGCATAATGCTCTCCAGTTCCATCCATGCTGCTGCAAATGATAAGAATTCCTTCTTTTTTATAGCAGCATAATATTTCATTGTGTAGATGTACCATAGTTTTCTAATCCACTCTTCTGCTGATGGGCATTTAGGCTGTTTCCAAATCTTAGCTACGGTGAATTGTGCTGCTATGAACATAGGGGTGCATATGTCCTTTCTGATTGGTGTTTCTGGTTTCTTGGGATATATTCCTAGAAGTGGGATCACAGGGTCAAATGGGAGTTCCACTTTTAGTTTTTTGAGGCAACTCAATACTGTTTTCCACAGTGGCTGCACCAGTCTGCATTCCTACCAGCAGTGCACGAGGGTTCCTTTTTATATTGGATCATTTATCTTCCTTTTATTAAGTTGTATGAGTTCCCTGTAAATGTTGGAGATTAAACCTTTATCAGTGATAACATTTGCAAATATGTTCTCCCATACAGTGGACTTTCTTGTTGTGTTGTTGGTGGTTTCTTTTGCTGTGCAAAAGCTTTTTATTTTGATGTAGTCCCATCTGTTTATTTTCTCTTTAGTTTCCATTGCCCTAGGAGCGGTAACGGTGAAAAAATTGCTTCGGCCTATGTCTTAGGTTTTGCTGCCTGTGGATTCCTCTAATATTTTTATGGTTTCCTGTCTTATGTTTAAGTCTTTAATCCATTTTGAGTTTATTTTTGTGTATGGTGTAAGTTGGTGGTCTAGTTTCATTTTTTTGCATGTATCTGTCCAATTTTCCCAACACCATTTATTAAAGAGAAAGTCTTGACTCCATTGTATGTTCATGCCTCCTCTGTCAAATACTAATTCAGCATAGTGGTTTGGATCAATATCTGGGTTCTCTATTGTATTCCATTGGTCCATATGTCTCTTCATGTGCCAGTAACCAGCTGTTTTGAGAACAGTGGCTTTGTGATACAGCTTGAAATCTGGTATTGAGATCCCACCTACTTTGTTCTTCTTTCTCGGGATTGCTGTGGATATTCAGGGTCTTTTTTTATATTCCAGATGAATTTTTGGAGAGTTCTTTCTAGGTCTGTGAAATATGCCGTTGGTAAATTAATGGGGAGTGTATTGAATCTATAGATTGCTTTGGGTAATATGGACATTTTAATGATGTTGATTCTACCAATCCATGAACATGGTATGTTCTTCCATCTATTTGTGTCTTTCTCTATCTCATTTTTCAGTGTCCTGTAGTTTTCTGCATTTAGGTCTTTTACCTTCTTAGTTAAGTTTATTCCTAGGTATCTTAATTTTTTTGGTGCGATGGAAAATGGGATTGCCTTTTTAGTATCGCTTTCTGTAAGTTTACTATTGGTATATAGAAATGCCATAGATTTCTTGGCGTTGATTTTGTATCCTGCTACATTGCCAAATTCATTTAATAAGTCTAATAGTTTTTTGATGGATTCTTTAGGGTTTTTTATGTACAATATCATGTCATCTGCGAATAAGGACAGTTTTACTTCTTTTTCAATTTGGATGCCTTTTATTTCTTCTTCTTGTCTAATCGCAATGGCTAATACTTCCAGTACTATGTGGAACAGGAGTGGTGAGAGTGGGCATCCCTGTCTTGTTCCTGTTCTTAGGGGAAATGGTTTTAGTTTTTGCCCATTGAATATGATGTTGGCTGTGCGTTTGTCATATATGGCTTTTATTATGTTGAGGTATGATCCTTCTATTCCCACCTTTCTGAGAGTTTTTATCAAAAATGGGTGTTGGGAGCTGCTGAGTGGCTGTCCTCCTCGTCCCTTCAGCCCCCCAGGAAGGGCACCCCCAGACAGGAGACCAGTTGAATGATGCAGGCGGCTGCACCTCTCTGTGTGGAGCACACGTTATGAACCCCTTCTGGAGCAGGTCTGTAAGCCCTGGACACAAACGACCTGACGGTGAAGAGAAGACAGTGACTGGGGCCGGGAAGACCAGCCCTCCACGCACGGCTCCAAAGAAACAGCTGCCTTCTCTTCCCAAGAACGCTTTGCCCATCAGGAAGCCCAGGTCTCCTGCCCCAGCAGCACAGTCAACCAATGGCACCCACGCTTCCTACGGACCCTTCCACCTGGAGTGCTCTCTCCTTGCAGAATTCACCTTGCTGGTGAAGCAGAAACTGCTGGGTGTCTGCTCTCAGCCTCAATCTCTCTGCTGGAGCCTGAGTTGAGTGCCACCTGCAAAAGGCATTTTGTGTGCTGGCCCTTTACGAGGACACCTGATTTTTCACTAGACCTCCAGTACCTCCCTGGTGGATGAAATCCCCACTGATTTTTACAGGCAGTTGTTATGCCGCTGCCTCTTCCCTGGTCTGGTGTTCTGGAATGAGGAGCCCAGTGAGGGATTCAGACACCTCATTCCTCAGGGGCTACCTTTGCAACTGAAATATTCCTGAAGGTTCTCTACTGCCACACAAGGGTGTGGGGCCAGCCCTTTTCAGGTCTCTTTCCTACCACCCTGGGTTTGGCTTTGTCTCTAACACTTGGTTATAAGGCTTATGAGAGACTAGTCTTCATTTCCTTGTTCACGTTGATTATTCTATCATTTAGCTGTCATTCACCTTTGGTCCTGGGAGGAGATGAGTGTACCTTCCACCTACTCCTAGCCATCGTGCATCCCCTACCATCTGTGTATCTTCTGTGGTGAGGTGACTGACCAGGTCTTATACCCATTTTAAAATTGTTTGTTTTTTTATTTCCTAATTGTTGATGGTTAAGAGTTGTTGATGTTGTTGTTTTTTAATATACTAGGATACCGTTCCTTTGCCATACCCTGTCTTGAAAACACTTCCCCAGAAACTGTGGCTCATGAGTAAATCGGTGAGAAGAATGATGTTCAAGGAAATGTCCTCCTCTGAACTTTGTACTGTTCCCCCATCATCAGGGACGTTAACATTTTAAAAACTAAATAACGTACTTTACTCCATAGATAAGTGATATATGGATAACATTGAACATATGACTTTAATATTATCAGAACTCTCAAAGTCATACATGCATTACACAAAACAATCTACTCAAGGAATAGATAGATTTACAAGTCCCAAACCAGAGGTGACTTTGACCATCACTTGTGGCCTAGTGTGTATATCTCACTTCTGCCTCTCTCATGTCTGTCACAGGAAGACTCACATGCACATTTGCATGTCTGCCTGTTGAAATCAGATGTAAGGGTTTTAATGGGTGGAATCCTCAATGCAGACGGTTGGTCCATGTGTCTCATGTGAGAGGACCCCTGAAGTCTTCATCTGTTGACACATAGAGACCCCAAACTGAATTGAGCACCTGCTCAGCTTCCCTTATCCACATGGACCAAGATAGGGGGTCATATCCCCTCTCCATGGACCTCAGTACTTTTTCAAATTTCTTCCTATTTCATCAATGCTCTGATGGGGAGTCTCAATAATACATCTCTGAACAATTGTGCAACAATTTCTGAGGGAGAACCTCCTAGGGGGAGCCCTGCCAGTGCAGGTGTGACCCCATGGGATTTTGGCAGGTCCTGCACACTGTTCTCCCAGAGGAGGGGCTTTCCCCTTGCTCCCCAGGGCATCTGCTGGGGTCTCTCCTGCCTCACTTTGTCCCCAGGGATAGTTCCCACCAGGACAGAAGCCTGATCGGGGTGGTGGGGCATCTCTGGCATGTAGAGGCCTGTGCACTGCCTCTCATGTTGGAAGTGCATGTGTTTGCCCTTTTTCCCTTTAGAAAACAACAACCTTTGAGAGTTTTCTGCACCACAGAGCTGACACACCTGGGCCTAGTGTTGTGTGGAACGCTTTCCAGCTTGTGGTTTCTCTTCCCAGATTTTGGCATTTTTCTAGTTGTTTTGGGCACAGGAAGAGACAGCCATTGCCTGGCATTTTTCTAGTTGTTTTGGGCACAGGAAGAGACAGCCATTGCCTGACTGACTTCTGCGCATGCTTACTGAAAGGGCTTTCTTTCCTCCATCTAATTTCTAATCCATCTATGAATTCCCTTTCTAATCTAATTTCTAATCCATCTATGAATTCCCTTTCTAATTGCAAAAATGTTATCTCAGATAAAAACAGACAAACATGTGAGCTGACACAAAAAGCACTTATTGTGAGATTCCATTTCTAGGGAATAGGTAAGAGGCAGAGACAGGAATCAGATCAGTGGCAGGAGGAGTGGGGAGTGAGTTCTGTTGCTGCAGGGTCTCCTTTTGGGATGATGGGACATCCTGCAACTAGGCAGTGGTGATGCTCACACAGCATTATGACTGTCCTTCATGCCCAGGAATTTAAAAATATGAACAGTAACATTTAAAATATGAACAATAACCATTTAAATTATATTTATTTATTACTTACAATGGATTATACAATGGGAAAATTAAGACTAAAAACATAAATAAGAAATTAATAAAAGAAGACCCCAAATAAAAAAAATAGAAACAACCCAAATCACACAATGGAGAACATATAAACTAAATAAATAAAAAATAAAAAGGATGTTATCCAGAAACCGTGAGGCTGAAACACGGTTTTCCCTTGGGACAGGGCGAACACATTTAAAAAGCGGCCCTTGACCTGGGCCCTCCACAGGCAGCTGCTCCACCGAGGCTGGAACCTCCATGGGCTCCAGGGAGCGTTCTTCATAGACTGGTGGTGGGTCCTCGGTTTCTTCTGGGGCTGACCCTGACTTGCCTGACTGGGCCGGTGCTGGAGTGGGGAGAGGAGAGAAGATCACCCACGTGCCTGTATTTCCATCTGTCGCCCAAAGACAGAACACTGGGCACATTTCAGGACCCACCACAGGATGTGCTCCCCACCCGCAGTCCAACAGATATGTGGTCTGAGGCTGGTCTTTGCTACTGGCCAGGCTCTGGGGGTTCTCTGGAAACAATCCCTCCCCAGAAACTCGCCTGCACTCCCCCCACCCATTTCTTCCCTACACCCCTCCCTCCCCCACCACCTCCTCACCCTGGGGTTCTGCCTCATTGGGCTCCAGGTCTCCCGTCCTGGTGTTGACTATTGCCATCGTGGTTTGGAGACTGAGCGGCTCGAGGTTAGGG
>NW_005871166.1:3603523-3604259 GCF_000147115.1 Myotis lucifugus
GGTGTGTGGTTACCATTATTCTGTTGGTTCCATCCTCAGGAAGTGAGGTCACTGCTCATGTCTGAGGAGATGCTCAGGGTAGGGGACCCACAGGTGACCTCACTTCCTGACGATGGAGCCAACAGAATAATGGTAACCACGCACCGCATTCTATAACTGCCCCTTCCCGTCTCACTCGGACAGAGACAGTGGAGAGGACACCATGTTCTCCTGTTGTCTCCCTGTGTGCCGAGGCCGAGGCCTCAAGAGAGGCAGCGATGAGAGTGTGTTTAGACGTGCCCGCCGCTGGATCCGGGCCCAGCCCAGAGGACGCCTGTGGCCCTTTGCCCGGCGGGATGCGATGGTAACACAGGGAGGCTTAGGGCAGTTTTTTTCAGGCCAGGCCACCACTCTGATCCCACCTGAGCATCCCTGCCCCTCCTCGTGTGTGTGTGTGTGTGTGTGTGTGTGTGTGTGTGTGTGTGTGTTGGTGGGAAGGGCCTGCCCGGAATAGGAACAGGTTGGGTTGGGGGGTCAGGACCAGTCATGTTTGCAGCCCAGGTCAAGGCTGGCTGGGTGGACGTGGAGTGTGAGTGGCGCCCCCTGCCCGAGGTCTATCCTGACCCCTGGAGGTGACTCATTTCCCCTGGGTGTAGGTCTGTGCAGACACAGGGCTGGCCTGATCGGGGAGCAGAAGGTCCAGGGGGCAGAAGCACAACAGCAGGGACTGGGGCCAGGCTTGAGGCCTCCTGACCTG
>NW_005871166.1:3604359-3606131 GCF_000147115.1 Myotis lucifugus
TTTTCTGCACCACAGGGCTGACACACCTGGGCCTAGCGTTGTGTGGAATGCTGTCCAGCTTGTGGTTTGTCTTCCCAGATTTTGGCATTTTTCTAGTTGTTTTGGGCACAGGAAGAGACAGCCATTGCCTGACTGGCTTCTGGCCATGGGGTCAAATTTAGTGCAGTGGTCTCTACCCTGAAATTATGCGCATGCTTACTGAAAGGGCTTTCTTTCCTCCATCTAATTTCTAATCCATCTATGAATTCCCTTTCTAATTGCAAAAATGTTATCTCAGATAAAAACAGACAAACATGTGAGCTGACACAAAAAGCACTTATTGTGAGATTCCATTTGGGGGGAGTGCAGGCGAGTTTCTGGGGAGGGATTGTTTCCAGAGAACCCCCAGAGCCTGGCCAGTAGCAAAGACCGGCCTCAGACCAAATATCTGTTGGACTGTGGGTGGGGAGCACATCCTGTGGTGGGTCCTGAAATGTGCCCAGTGTTCTGTCTTTGGGCGACAGATGGAAATACAGGCACGTGGGTGATCTTCTCTCCTCTCCCAACTCCAGCACCGGCCCAGTCAGGCAAGTCAGGGTCGGCCCCAGAAGAAACTGAGGACCCACCACCACTGAATGAAGAACCCTCCCTGGAGCCCATGCTGGTTCCAGCCTTGGAGGAGTAGCTGCCTGTGGAGGGCCCAGGTCAAGGGCTGCTTTTTAAATGTGTTCGGCCTATTCCACGGGAAAACCGTGTTTCATGCTCATGGGTTCTTAATAATTTCCTTTTTATTTTTTATTTATTTAGTTTATATGTTCTCCATTGTGTGATTTGGGTTATGTTTCTATTTTTTTTATTTGGGGTCTTCTTTTATTAATTTCTTATTTATGTTTTTAGTCTTAATTTTCCCATTGTATAATCCATTGTAAGTAATAAATACATATAATTTAAATGGTTACTGTTCATATTTTAAATGTTATTGTTCATATTTTTAAATTCCTGGGCATGAAGGACAGTCATGATGCTGTGTGAGCATCACCACTGCCTAGTTGCAGGATGTCCCATCATCCCAAAAGGAGACCCTGCAGCAACAGAACTCACTCCCCACTCCTCCTGCCCCTGATCTGATTCCTGTCTCTGCCTCTTACCTATTCCCTAGAAATGGAATCTCACAATAAGTGCTTTTTGTGTCAGCTCACATGTTTGTCTGTTTTTATCTGAGATAACATTTTTGCAATTAGAAAGGGAATTCATAGATGGATTAGAAATTAGATGGAGGAAAGAAAGCCCTTTCAGTAAGCATGCGCATAATTTCAGGGTAGAGACCACTGCACTAAATTTGACCCCATGGCCAGAAGCCAAGTCAGGCAATGGCTGTCTCTTCCTGTGCCCAAAACAACTAGAAAAATGTCGAAATCTGGGAAGACAAACCACAAGCTGGAAAGCATTCCACACAACGCTAGGCCCAGGTGTGTCAGCCCTGTGGTGCAGAAAACTCTCAAAGGTTGTTGTTTTCTAAAGGGAAAAAGGGCAAACACATGCACTTCCAACATGAGAGGCAGTGCACAGGCCTCTACATACCAGAGATGCCCCACCACCCCGATCAGGCTTCTGTCCTGGTGGGAACCATCCCTGGGGACAAAGTGAGGCAGCAGAGACCCCAGCAGATGCCCTGGGGAGCAAGGGGAAAGCCCCTCCTCTGAGAGAACAGTGTGCAGGACCTGCCAAAGTCCCCCAGGGGCACACCTGCAATGGCAGGGCACCCCCTAGGAGGTTGCCCCACAGAAATTGTT
>NW_005871166.1:3607111-3608483 GCF_000147115.1 Myotis lucifugus
GGGACTTCCAAATCTATCTATTCCCTGAGTAGATTGTTTTGTGTAATGCATGTATGACTTTGATATATATAATATTAGTGTCATATGTTCAATGTCATCCATGTATCACTCATCAATGGAATAAGTAGACTATTTAGTTTTTAAATTTTTAAAGTCTCTGATGATGGGGAAACAGTAGAAAGTTCAGAGGAAGACATTTTCATGGTCATCAGTCTTCTCACCGATTTGCACATGAGCCACAGATTCTGGGAAAGTGTTCTCAAGACAGGATATGGCAAAGAACTGGTATCCAAATATATATATATTTTTATATGTTTTATTTATTTTTTACAGAGAGGAAGGGAGAGGGAAAGAGAGAAACATCCATGAGAGAGAAACATCAATCAGCTGCCTCCTGCACCCACCCCCTCCCCACTGGGGACGTGCCCACAACCAAGGTACATGTCTTTGACCGGAATCGAACCTGGGACCCTTCAGTCCACAGGCCGACGCTCTACCCACTGAGCCAAACTGGTCAGGGCCAAATATATATTTTTTAAAATAACAACTCTTAATTCTCAACTATTAGGAAATAAAAAAAATTAAAATGGGCATAAAATCTGGATAGTCACCTCACCACGGAAGATACACAGATGGTAGGGGATGCATGATGGCTAGGAGTAGGTTGAAGGTACACTCGTCTCCTCCCAGGACCAAAGGTGAATGACAGCTAAACTATAGAACAAGCAACCTGAACAAGCAAATGAAGACTAGTTGGACATAAGCCTTATAACCAAGGGTTAGAGACAAAGCCAAACCCAGGGTGGTAGGTAAGAGACCTGAAAAGGGCTTGCCCCACACCCTTGTGTGGCAGTAGAGGACCTTCGGGAATATTTCAGTTGCAAAGGTAGCCCCTGAGGAATGAGGTGTCTCAATCCCTCACTGGGCTCCTCATTCCAGAGCACCAGACCTGGGAAGAGGCAGCGGCATAACAACTGCCTGTAAAAATCAGTGGGGATTTCTTATTTGTATCTTCTTCCATTTCTTTCTTTATTTTCTTATAATTTCCCAAGTATGGGTCTTTTATATCCTTGGTTAATTTTTTTCCTAGTTGTTTTATTTTTATATATGTACTAGATGCATAGTGCATGAAATTCATGCACTTGGGGGGGTGGTCCCTCAGCCTGGCTTGCGCCTTCTCACAGTCCAGGAACCTTAGGGAAATGTCCAACTGACAAGGGATGTCCATGGGGAGTGGGCCTAAGCTGTCAGTTGGACATCCTTAGTGGTGACACAGAGGCGGGAGAGGCTCCCGCCACTGCTGCTGCACTCACCAGCTTTGAGCCAGGCTTCTGGCTGAGCAGCAGTCTTCCTGTGGGAGTGCACTGACCAC
>NW_005871166.1:3618061-3654279 GCF_000147115.1 Myotis lucifugus
ATGTCCTCCTTTGTCCTCGACTATGCCTTTAATTCATATTCGTTAGTATCATGGATCCTTCCATTAATATCTAATGACAAATGCAATGTTGCTCATTTTTATTTATAGCAATTCCGGCTTACTTCCTGAAGGTAGGATAAGATGTAAACATTAATATAGTGATATAGAGGAGTGTATGCTACAGGCACCTTGCAGGGTCCATTACAACAAAAATTGACTCGTCTGTGGAAGGTATCATTGATGGAGCAGAAGTGCATGAGTGTACAAGTGTGTGGTCTCCTGTGGAAAGGGTTCTCTGCACCTAGACCACCAGGCAGTGCGATTTCCCACTGTCTCAGACCAGTGCAGATATACTGATAACCCAGCTAAGTGGAAGCCACTCAACAGAGCTGTCACTGCAGTAGATGGAAGATTTCCAAATACAGTTCTTTTTAATTTGTGAATTCCCTGAGTAACAGAGCAGGCAGCTATATTTGATAAAAACGAGCTCATCAAAATCATGTTGTTGTCATCAATTATTAATTTTTTTAGGATCATAACTTCTATGATTTAACAAAAGGATCAAGGTCATATCAAATTAAGCATGTCACTAGGTGCCTTCTAACCACCTCATTTTACATTCTAATATATGAATGACCAGTTTGAGATTAGTGAAGCAACACATTTTTAAAATATTATTTATTAAAAGCAAAATATATTTTATTTAAAATGAATGTTCTGCATTCTTTTAAGCATTTCAAATATTTTGTGTGTGGTATTGTATCAAAAGCATGTAGACTTTTGCTAAATATGGAATAATTAAGCAGATATTAAATATTCACACATCTCTACTTTTTGGTTGGCAATACTTTTTTTGTCACTGTTTCTGGATTTACTCTAAATAATCCATAAAAACTCTTAGGCATTCCAAATATGAGTGTTGCTCAGTCTCAAGTGGTCTCAGTTCACTAAATTATTCAGCGCTCTAGATAAATGTGTCAAATGTATTCACAGGGCATAAATGAAGATACATAATACTTGATAATACAGAACTGTCTTTTGAATAATGAATAGAAAATTTTAAATCTGCTGAAAGAAAGGTAACTAGTAGTCCTTAACACTTTCTCTTGGTTCCAGAGCTGTACTATTCTATATTTAGATATAAGAGTTATTAGAATTGGTTATAAGCTAAGTAAAAGATGGGTTTAAATAGACATGTATTATGCTGATCGCATTGTAAGTGGGAAATCCTGAGGCTTGTTATATGGGCTAAAGACACTTGGTAACTGATACTTTGAAATCTCATACTTCCTTTCCATCTTATATGCAATTGTCATTGCCCAATGTAATACGTACATCATTTGGCACATTATTTGTATTTTTAGAAGCATCTGTTCTCTTCTCCTGAAGATCATCTACCCTGGAACAGTTGTCAAAGACACACTTGTTCACGCTGCCCCTGGAGCCTGCCTGGTCCTTGCCTCCTAACTACTGTGTGCTGTGCTCTGCAGGGGGAGGTCTCCTTTTGCTCCTTCCTGCCCTTTCCCAGACAAGGCCCTCTTCTTCCAGACTCTGAAGCTCAGGCCTGTTGGTTGTAGTGCGGTTTACTGAAGCTTTAGGGATGTTTTCCTCCAAGGACATGGTACCAGGGTCAGCCATGGACAAGGGGGTCTCTGGCCAGAGATAACCTCTAAGCCCCAAGTTCTTGTCTTGCTTGTAGGAATGAACTCAAACAGGAGACAACAATAAGAGCAAAATCAGGTGAGGATTTATTCGAAGGAAAACAATACACTCCAGATGGGACTTGAATGGGCAGCTCAGCTGGCCGAAACCAAACGTAGTGCCCTGAGCAGGCAGCTCAGTTGGCTGAGACCTAACTGAGTGCCCCATATTTGGGGCTCTGAATCGTTCCTGCCACCTCCGTTGTCTACTTTCAGTTTTTCACATCTCACACTATTTCCCCCAAGCCCCAGCTGCCCCTGCCAGCCTCTCCCAGCTTATGTCTTTCCATCTGCCTACTCTAACACCAACAGCCTATCACTCACGTCAGCGTTGCTGATGTGCAAAAATGCTAACCCTGCACTCAGCACTGCTCCCAGGAACCAAACTCCATGAGATCACAGTTCATCGTTTTTATTTTCAACAAGTGCTTCTAATGAATTCTAACTAAAATTAAATTTATGTTCTTTAGAAAACACTAAGAGAACACTTCTGGGTTAATCAGTCAGAATAGGGCAAAGGACCAGCTATATGAATAACCATGAAATGTGAAAGGACACTAACTGGATCCTTAGGCAGCACTGTCTGATGTTTTCTGGACATTCATTGCACAGGAGTCTCTTAGAGCAGCGGTTCTCAACCTATGGGTCGCGACCTCTTTGGGGGTCGAACGACCCTTTCACAGGGGGTCGCCTAAGACCATCGGAAAACACATATATAATTACATATTGTTTTTGTGATTAATCACTATGCTTTAATTATGTTCAATTTGTAACAATGAAAATACATCCTGTGTATCAGATATTTACATTTACATTACATAACAGTAGCAAAATTATAGTTATGAAGTAGCAACGAAAATAATTTTATGGTTGGGGGTCACCACAACACGAGGAACTGTATTAAAGGGTCGCGGCATTAGGAAGGTTGAGAACCACTGTCTTAGAGGAACACTTTCTCCATAGGTTTCTCTGGTAGACACAGGACCCTGCCTGATTCTCCTTCAAGTAAGGCCTTGTTGTGCAGCTGTAAGGAGAGTTATCAGCAGACTGCTTGCAGCTGCAGGTCTGCAGGATCTGCCTTAGCCAGAGGGGGCACCTTAGCTCTACCTCTTACCCTTCCAGCTCCTGGTGACTGAGTGAGGGAAAACGGCCATTTCAGCTCATTGCAAGACAACTCACAGGCAATGATCACTCCCGAGGTCCCTGCCTGAGGCTTTGTTGTCCACAATTCCTTCTTCTTATCCTGCTTCTTACCCTTCTTTTCACAGGTGTTGATTCCTAATAAGCCTTGTACCATAGACTCCATCTTAGCATCTGCTTCCAGAGAACCCAACCTTTAACAGCCTCAACCCACAGTAATATCACGCAGGCTTCCTCCCTACTCTGAAAACAGCCTATCTCAAACCATAAAGATACCTATGTTTCCAATATTTCTCTTACCTTACAATACAGAAAAATTTAAAATTTTAAGTGTATGTTTCAGTTACAGTTGGCATAAATTATATATCATTTTCAGCTGTACAACATAGTGGTTAGGCATTTATACACCTTACCAAGTGATCACCCTACAAGTCCAGTACCTATGTGATTAATTTGAACTCTGATCAAGATTCAGCTCTGGGACCCATTTGCCATGTTCCAGAACCCAATAGGTTGGTTTAACCTTCCAATCCCACCTGGGCTAACTACTCCCTGTCATGACTTATGTGGTACCCCAAGGAGATGCAGTTTGGGTTTTAATGAGCATATTGGTGCATTTTGTTTCAAATAGGCGAGGCCATTTTTGTTGCTTCACCAACTCTTGTTACTTTGATTTTTGCATAAGTAGTGGACACGTCCTCCTAGACTTCTTAATAGTTCTTTAAACTAGATAACGAAACATCAGAAAGTTGAGTCTCTGATAAAGTTGCCCTTGTTTTTCTATTCATATTGTTGTCTTGAGAAGCTATTCTTCTGCTAGTAGATGTTATTTTTAAAATAGAGTTCTAATTAATTATGACAGCCTCAGGAGGACCGGTTAATTTCACCAAAGAACATAAGCATGTGATAGAAATGTGTTTCTCCTTGAGAGAAGTGCTGGTTTTTAATCTCACTGTTGAGCCAGTGGTACTCTCTGTCTTGAAAGATCACAAAGTTCATTTCAGTATTCTGGAGTAAATGAACCACAAAGCTCCTTTGCAGACATTCTGGACACTACCTTAGATGATGACATGAAATGGTTTTCTCTTGGGAAATACTGCATAGTTGGAGCTGTTTTTATTTTCCTACCATGATACATTCATATTAGCAACTAGATATTCATTATTTATTCTTCCTCATGTTAGCATCATCTAGTGGTCCTTGTCTTTACAAGTGATATCAGAAATATGTTCAAATAATTTACTTTAATAAGTACATTGGTATGGATTTGACCATAGGTAGGAAAGTAAAATCATTAAATTGGAAAAAAAACTGTTTTTAATCAAAATACACACACACACACACACACACACACACACACACACACACAGCCCCACAACAGTTAATGAGGATTCAGAGCTCATTCTGACAGGTTAAGTAGGTGTCCACCTGGGCATGACTCCAGACTGTGACATTGCAAAGATAATATGCAAACAAAGTGTAATACTCGGTGATTGCAAAAACAGATCTCATCTGGTCCTAGCAAATATTTAACTTATGTTTAATTAATTATGTTTTAAACTGTAAGCCTGGTGGGGTGATGATGGTACCTACACATCTTTACTAGCTAAGTCTTACTGGCTTAGTGTATTCTTTCATTAAACAAAAAGATATGAAATTGTTGAGAGTGATCATTACATTGGCATTGTTTTTCTATACTATGTGGAAGAAAAAGGCACAGAGGACTGAAGAATGGTACAGAGGGTGTACCATGAGTTCATCATAGGTGTAACCACATATGCTAGTTATAAGAAAAGCAGTAAGATCCAAGTTCTGTGTTTCAGTCTTACCAAACTATTTTTCAGAGCTGTGCTATTTCTTTTGGATTTGGAAGCTTGCCCCCCTCACACACCATAACCCTAGCTTTCTGTCTAGAAACGCTTGCCAAATTTTGCAGCATCACCGGATAAGAGAAGAGCATGAGGGGAAAAATGAGTCAGGCATCTTGTTGAAGTATATTTAGCTAGTGAAGCCTGTGGGATCTCGTATTGTTTACCAGCTGCTCCTACACTCTCTGCTGAACCTGGACCAATTTTACAGCTAGAGTGAATTAACAATTCTCATCGCATGCTCACCAGATGCTATTGAAGAATGTGGAGGAGACAGCAATATAATCACACTGAAAACAGAATTTGAAGATCACCTTGTCCTTTTAGCATCAGGGACAGCTAAACAAGATGACTGATTTATCTGTGCACCTCATGCCATTATTAAATAAGCAAATATATATTAGAAGCTGGATGTTACACAACAGTGTTATTGGTATGAGTCACAGTACCTGTACCTTAGCAGTCACATCGTCTAGCTCAAACAGGTGGCACAGTCTGGCAGATGGTAGTGAGAATTTCTTTGCAAGGTTTATAGTTTCTTCCTAATTGCTTTTCTTATTTTTTTTCTTTTTCTAAAATTGTGTGTGTGTACATGTGTGCACATACCCAATTATATTCATGTAATAAAAGGTGTGCTCACTTATATTTTGAGGTTATTAATTACATATAGATTTAGAATTGTACTAACTCTTTGATAATTTTTATATTAATGTTTATTTAATATTCACTCAACACACATTTCAGAGCACCTATGTGCCACATGCTATTCTAGACACTTAAAATATATTGATCAATACAGCAGAAAAAAATCCACCTTTGCATAGCTAAGATGCTAATAATTACCCACTTTATAAATATATTTTATTTACAGTGTTACCTCATTTTATTTTTACTTTTTAATATATTTTTATTGATATTTTACAGAGAGGAAGGGAGAAGGATAGAGAGTTAGAAACATCGATGAGAGAGAAACATTGATCATCTGCCTCCTGCACACCTCCCACTGGGGATGTGCCTGCAACCAAGGCACATGCCCCTGACCGGAATCGAACCTGGGACCTTTCAGTCTGCAGGCCAACGCTCTATCCACTGAGCCAAACTGGTTAGGGCCCTCATTTTAATATTACCATATAATCTTTTGTAAGAAGACTTGATACCTTCTATTTATGTTTAATTTCAATTTTACTAAAGGGAACTTTATGTTTGGGCATATCTTATAAGCATATTATAGCTTTAAAAATTCAATTGGAAAATCTCTGATTTTAAACAATGAAGTTTCATTCACCTATATTTTTTGAGACTAATATGTTTGGACACATTACCTTATTTTGTGTGTGTGTATGTTTTTCTATACTGTGCTTTCTTAAAAAAATTATTTTTCATTTTTTATTAGTCAGATTTTCTTTATACTACTCAGTTTGAAAAGACTGAAACACAAAATTCTTACCTTATTTTTTTACTTATAATCATCACTTTTGGCTACATCCATGATGAATTCACCTTTTGTCCCATGTTCCACTCTTCTTTACCTTTTTCTCTACGTAGTCTAGAGAAATGATAACAATGTATTTATCACTCTCAGTAACAATTTTATATCTGTTTGTTTAATGAAAGTAGTAAAATTCACTTAGATTTAATGGTTTAATACTTGTCTTAACAAATACCTACCTTAACCATGTTTAATTTAATGAATATCTCTGTTATTCTCCCCCCAAGTACAAAAACCTTAGAATTTTGAAAAAATAATCTGTGCATCTTTCATGTCTATATTTTTATTTTAAACCTTCAAACTTAGTCATTATCATCAATGCTCTTAGTAGACAACACATTCACTAATTTATTTGCTCTTTATTATATTTCATACTGCACTTTTTTTCTGAGTTAAATTTCATTCTCTTAAAATGCTTCTATTAATATTTCTTTCAGCAAGACCTGTGTGTAGCAAATTCTCTCTTCCTTTGACTGGCATTGTCTATTTTGACCTAACTCTTGATTGAAATACCAACTGGATGTACAATTCTAGAGTGACAGATTTTTTAAAATCTCAGTACATTAAGTATGTATGCTTCCACTGTTTGCTTTTCTCTATTGTGCTTTATTGTAAGGTTGTTAATGTAGTAGACATTATTTTTTAGATTTTACGGGTTTTGTCTTTTATATTAGTAAGATTTTTTTTTAAATGAAACTTTGAAATATGGGCTTGTTCTTTAACCATTTGATACTCATTGCACTGCTTCAGATTTTTGTCTTTCTTCAGTTATGAATCACTTTTATTCACTTACACTTTGAATATTTTCTTTCCCTATTCTCTCTATTCTTTCCATAGAGAATCACTATTGTGCATATCAATATATATAAAAGCCTAAGCAACCGGTTGACCAGCCGACCGGCTGGTAGCTATGAAGTGCATTAACCACCAGGGGGCAGATGCTCAATGCAGGATCAGAAACCACAGCCATGGAAACATGGGACAGACTGATGAATCTCAGAGGGAAGGGGGACGGGGAAAGGGCAGGAAGAGATTAACCTGTCAACCAGTTACTTCAACATGCACTGACCACCAGGGGGCAGACAGTTGACTGCTTGACCAGTCGCTATGATGTTCACTGACCACCAGGGGGCAGACGCTCTGATCGGTAGGTTAGCTTGCTGCTGGGTTCTGGCTGATCAGGACTGAGCGAGATGAGCTGAACACACCCTGGAGCACTCGCATGGTCCCTCTTGGGCTGGCCAACCTCCCTCGTCCCTCCCCGACCCCGATTGTGCACCAGTGGGGTTCTTCAGCCTGGCCTGTGCCCTCTCACAATCCGGGACCCTTGAGAGGATGTCTGAGAGCCCATTTTGGCCAATCCCACAGGCCAGGCCAAGGGACCCCACTGGTGCACAAATTTGTGCACCGGGCCTCTATTTATATTATAAAAATTAATCTAATGTATACTGAGCACAATTTTGCCTACCATGAATTGCTTCTTCAATGAATGCTAATGAGAAGTGTGTGCCAGGGTGACCTAGTATCTCTTGAAGTTCTGCCTGCTCACATCAGACATCCCAGAAATTTATGTAGTTTCACATGAAAGGAATAAAGAACATTTTAGCAATGACTGAGCACAGAATAATGTGATACATATAAAAAAGTTCAGAGAACTCACTTGAAGTTGGCTCACATTACTGAGTGATTATTGTATCCAACACTGCAGGAAGCACCTTTTCAATCACCAACACTACCCTGGGACAAAGAGGATGGTCACTTTCATTTGCAGATGAGGAAATTGAAAATCAAATAAGTAGTGTGTCCAAAGTTACACTGCTTGTAAGAGGAAGAGAATGGATTTGAACTTCAGTCAGTTTGACTCCAGAATGCATAGTGTTATAATGTCTGTAAAATAAGGAGACTGGTTCTAAACCATATATAAAAACTAATCTTGTTACTTCTGAAGTTATTTCTATTAATTCTCACATTTCTATAGCTACCTGACATTTCTAAATCACCATGCTTAGTGCACCTGTATCAGTCAGCATTTTGCCTTAAAAGGTATATAGTACCAATTGCATTGACTTATAAATCAGCCTTGTTATTTGGTATATAGTTTATTCAAATTCTGTCAAGTCGATTGCTTGTTGGTGGTGTCTTGATTAGATTTTGACTTCAGGTTTACATTGATCACAAATTTTCACTGAATTGGGACACACTGAATATAGTTGGTGGTTAAGGCAATCTCGGTGAGCTCTGCAGTGACCCATGTACCACCCTTTCTTGCTTGTACATTTGCTCATTCAAGATTCTCTCAAAGACTGGCTTTGGGCAAGGGGAGGTACTCACGCATTATTGTTCAGCTCTACTGGATTCACAGTGGCAGCTGTATTTTTGCAGCGAGCTTACTTTTGCCTTTAACTTAACTGGGAAGTATTGAAGATTGCTTGGATAACATTGTGACTACACTGAAAATATTTCCAGGAGAAAACCACAGTGTTTGTTTTTGTAAGGGGTAAGAATCTCCAACCAATAAGTATCTGTGGGCTCTTGATTTATTTGGGGGAAGGCAGAAGTGAAAGGTATTCTAGTAAAACTTAGACATTATGTAAAATTGGATATCTCATCTCTAACTTCTCTGCACATATTTAGGCACAGACAGTTAAAAACCTGTTATCCACAATGTATATCTTTAGGCTCTAGTGTCCATTCTTTCAGAACAAAGTCCACCCACCTACATATTTGTCCCTAGTCAAGAACACCCCAAACCTCTGAGTCCTGAGTGACCAGAACCCCCCCAAATTAAAAATGCTTTATTACTTAACACAAAATAATAAAATAAACCCAGCTCCATCAAATTCGTTGGCCCTGGAAGACCTTTGTGCGGTAGTCTCAGGTCTGGTTCTCATGCTTCGCTTAGGTCAGAGGTCACATCTTCTAAGACCATTAAAAACCCGGGGTACAGTTTAGTTCTTCCTCTAAACTTCGATGGACTGTTGTAATGCCAATGATCATTTCTCTTCTGGATTTTGGCTTCCCTTTGTTTCTATACCAGCAGATGTCAGTTTTTGTTTGTTTGTTTGTTTGTTTTCCAATTAAATGCTGTTCACTAGTGTAGCTTTGTATGTGTGTATAAGGAATTGGTATTATTCAGCATTTCTCTGTTTGTAACAGAAAGGAAATCTATTTGCAAAATCTTTGTTCTCCTTGCTGCTGAAGTTCCTGAGCATTTTATGTGTGTGTACAAGTTTCTTTAATAAAGAATTAGATACAGATTGTTTTTTTAAGGAAATCCTAACAATATATATCAGGTTTCCTTTACCCAGCATCCCAAAAATGTCTTCCAGAATTACCCCCTGCCCCCCCCAAAAAAATCACACAAAAAACCCCACTGCAGGCCATTTTGTTGTTTGTATACATGAGTACATCTGTCTTAAATAGTTTATAGCTTTTATAAGAATATCAATAAAATCTGTGATCCCTGCAAAATTCTAAAAATATTGAGTACAATTTTGAAAATGTGTTATCCTCCTTCAAATAAGATTATGCCCATTGTCCACTTAGCTCAACATTCTCATAGACATGCTTTTCAAAGAGTACTTCATTGTATGAATATGATGAAATTCACATTAAACTTCCTAAATGCTTGAAGTTTAGATTTTTTCTGTTTACTATAATGAAAAATTCAATGAACATTCTTAAAAATAAGTACATAAGCCCATATCTACTCATTTCCCTATCATAATTTCTTTGGAGTAGAATTTTTGAGTCAAATAGTAAAGCCATTCTTAAAGTTTTAGATGCATAATGTTATTTTCTGCTATATTTAAGTTTTTAAAAAGCACATGTGTGTTAATTTTTAATTTTAGTTAATCCATATAAAATAATGGAACAGATTTTCAAAATTTTTGTCCAAATACAAGAATACTATGCCATGAATAATAAGTAAAGCTTGAAATTCAGCTGCATTGATGCTACTGTATGGCTAAGATATAAGTATACAACAAATTTTCCAGTGGTGATACAATGTTAATTTCTATTTCTTTGCTCTAAGTTTTTATGTTAATACAGAAGGATAATTTAATGACTTTTATACTGTGCTACATTTTTAGTATGTTGGGCCTTTTAAGGGAAGGAAATATTATAAGTAAGAAGCATTGTATAAAAATAAAACAGGAAATTAAACCAGTTTTGTTAGAAAGAACATAAAGTAAGAATGACAAGATTATAGAGTGTTAGTGAGAAATGGGAAAATGAAGAGAGGGTTGCTACAGTGCAAGCATTGGTTCGTTGTCAAATGGAAAAAAGAAAAATTCCAGAGGATCCAGAAAATACTCCTGAGCAAGACCTTGACATATTTTTGGTAAAATCAGTGAACTGCCTCTAAAATGAAGACAAGGAACTATAGCAGATTGAATGATAGGATCCTACCCTTCTAGCCTTCCTCTCCGTCTGCATGCACACTCTTGCTATGACCTATCCTGGAAAGAATGAATGTCCCATTCATTGACTTTGGGCTTAGCTGTGTGATTTGTTTGGCCAATGATAGGTCGGTTGAAACCATAGTCTGCCAATCTCAAGTCTAGTCTTCAAAAAACGCTGCATGTTTCCTCTTGGGCTTCTGCCATCACATGCCCTGTCTACCCTACCAGTTCTTGAGGAATGGTGATGACATCTACAGGAGGAACATACAGCTAACTGGCAACATGCAGCAGAGCTGCCTCAAATATGGCACCCTCAAGTCTAGGTGCCCCAGCTGATCCACAAACTCATGAGCAATAAATAAATGCATATTTGTTGTGTGACACTAATAGCTTATAGTTGTTTGTTATATAGCATTATTATAGCAATATCTAATTAACAATGAGAGTTGGGTTTTCTTTACTGAGCTCATGTTGCAAGTGCCAACTTCAGATGGTTTCTTCTAAGTCAGAGGAGATTAGAGAGATAGCACGGAAACGAATCATCAAGCAACAGATTCTGCACAGTGTTATGGAAAGCATAGTACAGCTGGAGTGTGTAAACTGGATAAGGACCTTCAATAACTGTATTAGCCTCAACTCTTCAATGTTGATTTTTATTATTTTTATTAAATGAAATAGACAACAATAGCAAGTTTAGAAAGAGCCACATAAAAATCCAATATCTGATTTCTCTTGAAAAATCAAAAATAATAGCAAAAACTAGGGATTTTGTCCCTCAATGCAGCAATTGGCTGGAGTTGAGTAGAAATCACCTTTTCAGGACACGACCTGAGCGCTCCTGTTTACCCCAGCATTCACCTAGCATCCTCCCTCATTTACTTTCCTTTTTAGATGAATGTATATAGCAATATCTGCTTTATGTGTTTTTATTTTATTTTATTGTTTAAGGTATTACAAATAGTAGTACATATGTCTCTCTTTTTTTTTCCCCACTGACCTCCCCCGGGCCTCCTACCACTCGGCACTTGCCCTCGTCCCCTCGCCCCCAGTGTCTTGCCTCTGTTGGTTGTGCTTATATGCCTGCATACAAGTCCTTCGGTTGATCTCTTACCCTCACCCCCAACCCTCCCACTTTGTGAGAGTGAAAATAGAATGCCTATGTAATATTCCTGGAGCAAAGTAGGTACTCATTAATACTATATTTTTAGATATTCCATAAATGTTGTCTAATTGTAGTAAGTTATGTGTATTTCTTGTGACATAAAGTTGTAATTAATTAAAATGTCTCCTTAAAATCCTCTTTATATCTCTGAATTTAGGCATCATCCACCCAAGAGCCAAAAAGAACAGAATGAGATTTTGTGAAAACAAGGCAAAATTTAATTGTGTACCCACCTAAGGCAGCCTCTTAACCAGTTTGATAAGAAATAAATTAATTACTAATAATTTTTTCAACTTACTGGTATGTCATTTGGTTCAAAATCCTTCACTAAGTTGAAAGAGCCTAACTCCCATAATAGCAGGTTATAGGTCACAGAGAGCTTCATGTTTATTATGAAATTCTATCTTTAACATGGCATTCCAACATACTAGTACCTATTTAAATTTGAGAGGATAACACATCCCCAAACAGAAAAAAAATCATGAACATTTTTAAGATAATTTACTTTCATTCATTTATCAAATATTTAATGTGTTCCTAATTCAGACACTGTTCTAGTACTAGAAATATTATGTAAACATTAGCTGCCATTTACTAAACTTTCATTGTTTTATAGAGAGTTCTTTTACAAGAATTTCCCTTATTCCCAATGTAGCCTTCATTAAAGGTATAATCCAGTGACAACAATGATATATACAGTCTGTAGTCACTTTCAAACCTCAGTCTATATTACATGTATTATCTGCCACAGTCAAGCACTGGAAGATAATATAGGTAAACACCTGTTGTAACTCATCAACCCATTTTGAGACTTTTAACTTAATCAGGATTTCAATGATTTTCTATGTCCTGACTACCCTTGTAAGATCAAGAATGTCACATATAGGGCCGAAGGTATGGTATTATCTTCTCTTGACTGACAAAGGGCAGGCTGGATGTCAGTCGATTAGGGGCACTAAACATCATTAGAAATGTATGCTGGAGGAGAACATCATATTTTTAAAAACACTCAGGGAAACAGTATATATGATTGGAAGGAGTTCTTTGATGTCCAATCCCCCATCTTCCACAATCAGAGGCACACTACACAGCCTTTCAATGTGGGCTGATATTAACTCTCCCTTCTCCAGCTGAGTTGACTGTTCAACTGTTCAGAGGTCTAGAGGAGGTATAGGACATTGTCATTGGAGGCCTTTCTGCTTTTTGTTTCTCCTTAGAGATCTTCACCTCTCCACCAGATGTTGAGTAAATATGGAGTAAATGTTTAAGGAATGTCGATTTGAGGAAGTATTCTCAATCCCAGTGCAAGTTCAAAGTCTTTGTTTTGTTTTCTTTGTTTATTCATGGGACAAATAAAAGTGGCCAAGGCCTTTTTTGGGGGGTGGGAGGTGCTGGGGAGGAGGAGTGATGGATTTAGGAAGGAAATTTTAGGTGAAATCTTGTGAATCAGGAAATATCATCAACAACAAAAAGATTGTTTTGGGCTTTCAACTCTTATGACCTTCTTCAGCCGAGTATGGGGAAAGGACTAGAGTAGCTCTTATTCTCATTTGCTGAAATCAAACCTCCTTTCTCCTTTCTTTCTCCTCTCCCTGACTTCCCTGCTCTCTCCCCTCAGCCTACATTCATTCCTTCAAGACCTTATTTCTGAAAAAGTTGGAAGTGTTAAATCTGGTGCCATGGGTAGAATTTAGAGAAAGAATAAGTAGAAAAAATCTATTCCACGTTCTTTTCCTCAGTCCAAGCTCCCTGATAAGATATTACCCCTACTTTTTAGATAGTAAACAGGAAGAATATTTCTGTTAGAAGTCATCTGGCTTTTGCTTGTATAAGAAATTAGAATGAGAGTCTCTATTCTCAGTTTAGTATGGTGCCACTTGTACTTGCCTCAATTTTGTGAATTTGAATGACTCTTAATTGGAATATTACTAGTTTGTAAAATAAGGTAAAAGGCTCTCAAAACATCTTAAAACCCATTTTAATGCTTTTAAGTACAAATAGCTACCATTTTAATATGCTATTTTATTTGTTCAGCTGTTTACCCATAATATTTTCCAAATAAAAATAAATAATTCAGTACTTCTTGAAGTTTTGTATTGGAAATGGTCCTGATCTTAACAAACAAAAGCTATGTTATTTTTCACCCTTCAAAACTTAAATTAAATTTCCTTTAAAACAAAATGAATTTTCTTTTTTGGTTAGTCCTCACCAGAAGACACTTTTTTTCCATTGATTTCTAGAGAAAGTAGAAGAGAGGGAGGAGGAGGAGAGAGGGAAACATCAATGTGAGAGGAACATCAATCAGTTGTGTTCTGACCAGGGATCGAACCAACAACCTAGGTATATGCCCTGACCGGGAATCAAACCACAACCTTTTGGTGTATAGAATGATGCTCCAAACAACTGAGCCACTCAGCTAGGGCAGCATTCTGTATTTTATTTGCTAAATCTAGTAACTCTAATCACTGTTCATCCCTGAGAACATAGCAGGACTTAGCTTATGGGCATTATGAAGAATGATATAAGAAATTAGGAAAAGTGTAGAAAAATATGCTTTTCAATATACTCTTAATACACAATAAAGTAGATGCTAGTAGCTAGTTATGCTTTTAGATACCAATAACTACCACTTTAAAGTGCTAGTTCAGCTGTTCACACATAATGTTTTCCAAATAAAAATGATAGATACATATAAGAATTGAAATTTTGGGAAGAGGAATCCTGAGAAATTTAACACGATCATAAGATTATGTGTGTGTGTGTGTGTGTGTGTGTGTGTATTTGCAAGTTCAAGAGTCCTGATGGATGAGCAGAGAGAGCAGAGAGCTGCATTCCTATCGAGAGACAGGCAGGACAGCTGGATGTATAGAAGGTCAGGAAACTGGAGGTTCTGGCAGGAAGGCATTGCATCTTCCCTTTCCCACTAACTGCATCTCAAACCTGCTATGGGGAGAGAAAGCTATTTTTTTAAAGCTATTAAATAGTTACAAATGAACAAACAAAAAAAGATGACAGGGAAATCAATAGTGAAGGTTCCAATATTAATTATTTAAAATGTAGAAGCATGGACCAGACTGTCAAATCTCAGAGGGAAGGTGGGTGGGTGGGAAGAGACCAGCCAAAGAACTTGTGTGCATGTATGCATAACCCATTGACATAATCAGTAGGGTGGTGAAGGCCTGGGGCTGGAAGGGTGGGTAAGGGCTGGGAGGGCAGGCTAGTAGGGGTCAGTGGGGGAAGGGGACATATGTAATACTCTTGACAATAAATATTTTTAAAAAGCTAATAGGGTTTAAAGCAAAAATAAATAAATAAAATGTAGTATATGTCCTTAATGTTATCTTTATGTAATGTGTTACTGTCAGAAATGGCTCACCTGTCCAAATGTCAAATGACAGACTAGGAAACAGAAGCGTGGCGAAATGAGACTTTTAATAACACTCTTGAGAGCGGGTGCCTGCTATACAGGATCACAGGTGGGGCAGGGGATGCAGCCTATTTATTTAGACCCTCCTCCAGTTCCTCATTGACTGAGGACTATTTGGTCACCTGTTTCCTAATAGGTTGCCTAGGTCTTGCTGTCTCCCATTGGGTTCTTTAAAAAAAATGAGCTGGGGACTTCTCTAGTCGCCTCCACCTCCCTTTATCTAGGGCAATCTTCCTAGGACATGTGCTATCAGCCAGGTGTACAACTCTCATCCTCTCTCCCACCCCCACATTCTTTTTGCCCTGGGGAAATTCAGCAGCAGCCGCCTGGCCACATGCTGTTTCTTTTCTATGAAGATAAAATCAGAGGCGTGTTTCTTACACTACTGAATTTTATTTTAGTGATTAAAAACAGTAGTTAAAGCAGCCTTTTTCTAAGTTTATTCTTTGAGTCCCATTTCCTCATGAAATATTAAATTCCTCCAGGTTTCATTCTTTTCAAACACTAGTTTTGGGGAAGGAACTCTTTAAAGTAAGAAAGATACAACTGCATAGTGTTGTTAACTGGTTCAACCTGTGCATGAGACCTTTATGTTTAGTCTGATGGGAAATGGGCAAATTAACATATTCATGAAGACTGCATACTTTTTTTTTGTTACTGTTGTTGGGGCAAAGTATTCCAATTTTAGATGGATTTTATTTGAGCAAAACTGTATTGTACATTTTGTATAAGATCTGGCAAATGTAGTTAGTGCCTGAGGGATGTATTGCTCTAATCTAAAGTATTTTGCATTATCTTCATCATCCTCATCACTATCATCATGCTTTTAAATGAGTCTAGAATTGTCAGATCAAGAGCCATTGCTCACCATATTTTCTCATCCGATGCCATCTTCACCTGTTTTTCCTCCCCTGAATTCAACTCATCTTTCATTGGTCATTTCACATGCTCTGTGGACCCTTTCTCTCCCCAAATCTTGGAATCGTTTTCTACTGATTCCTCCAGCCCTAAAGATAAAGTTGGAAAACATTGTGTCAAATGTAATCTGTTATTTTAAAGAGGAGAAATTGGAGCCCACGGAGGTTAATGAATGGAGTTGAGATTGAACAGCCTGTTTGAGGAAGAAGGGAAGAAGTAGGATGTTTTTAACACCCTGTAAATTTAGAGCTCTTTCTACTCTTTCACGCTCTTTCACTTCCTCTATAAATTACTCATTTGGATTTACATTTATAAATTTGTAAACCTGAAAATGACCTGGTATCTAACCTTACACTATTTTTTTTTTACATTTTGTATTTGTTATTTGTCTAATCAACCAGATTCAAGTTTTTAATAATAGACATCATGTTTCAAACTCTTGTATTTCTCAGAGCAGTAAACTGAGTAGATAGAATTGGAATTGCAAGTGATTTTTTTTGTGATTGATCTTAATGGTTGCCAAAGGGATAGTGTAGGTAGGAAAATCTGCCATTTCAAATTAGAGATGTCTGCCTTAACTATACACTACGGCATGGTACACTGTTGGTCACGAGAAATGAATTAAGAGCTAAAATAATAATCTACTGAGCCCCTAATGAGCCATTAATGAGAAACAGTGTCTTAGACTTTTGACATATCTCACATTTAAAATGCAAAATTGTTTAATTATGTGTAAACTGAGCCTTAAATTAGTAATACAACTAATATGTCAAAAAAAGATGAATTTAATCTTGTCCATTTAATGCTAAATACCATTCTAGATAAATAAAAGTTAATTAAAAATCAAAAGAGGCTCGCATTAATTACTTGTTGTATTTCTATTCTTTCCCATAACTCCAATGTGATATTGAAGGAGAAGGAATCATTGCAATGTTTAAGATCTTCTAATTTTCCAAATGTCAGCCTGGTGGACAGGCTCAACCTAGAGTTCCTAGAGTTAGGAGGAAACACGAGGGGCTTTCAAAAAAACCATTCCTTAGATTTATAATTACTCTGAATGGTCCTGGGCTAAACCTAAAAGAATACTAGAGGACTATTCCTGCCAGTAATTGCAACAACATCTAATCCATAGTGAACAAGAGAAATTAAGATGTATTGAAAACAAGCATTGATTTGTGTGAGAAAATAATGATTTTTCCCCATGGCAAGATCAAATAATATCATAGGAGATTGGATAGGTAGATAAATATACAGTTTTGTCTCAAATAGTAGTTGGAATGTCAACATTATTTATCTTAGTATTTTGTAGGTAGTGGGGCCAAATTTTAGTGTCTCCTATAGAGTTATTTGTAATGCAATTCAAAGACAATTATGTAGCACTACCTCTTAGCTTCCTTTAATAAAAAGACCTCCTGGAGTGTTTCCCATTCCCAACACAAAGTGTAAGCAGTATTCAATTAGAGAACATGCTCCAGTGAGAAAATAAAAGTTCAGATCTGAATGAATCTATTGACTGTTGTATCAAATTCCAGCTGAGAAAGAATGATAAATTAGCCTGTGTAATAACTGGACTGGAATGTATGAAATTTTATGTCAGTGCTGAAGATTTTGTTGTTCTTGTTTTCTGTTTCTTAAAATAAAGCATAGACCTCCTTCAGTCAATCACAGACAGGAACTTAACTCTGAAAGATAGATTCTGACAAACCCCCAAGTACTACATCACGAATTTCTTTACACTGCAAGTCATCATGTGGCAATGTTTAAATCAATTTGGCATTTTCTCAGAAGTCCACGAAAGCCTGTTTCTGGTGTGTTAAATCCAAGCATCAGCAGAGGAGAGGGTTAAGATTTCCTGCAGATATGAGATGCTTCTTTCAATGTATCTAGAGAAGGATCCCTCCTTCCTTGCCAGTCTCACTCCTGGTGTTTACTGGCAGTCCTTGACATTCCTTGGTTTGTGGCTGCATAATTTCAGTCTCTGCCTACATTTCCACATGGCTGTCTTTCCTCTATATGTGTTTGTGTCCAAACGTCCCTCTTACTGGGACATCAAGTCATTAGTGTAGGCCCACCCTACTCCAGTATGCCCTCACCTGAACCTGAGTGCACTTACAGAGACCCTGCTTTCAAATCAGATAATATTCACATGTTCTGAGTGAACATGACTTTTTCCGGGATGCTATTCAATTCAGTATAATTATATATGTCCAAGCTTGCATAATATTGGAAGAGTCTTGCTTCTTTCTATAAGCTCAATGTTTGTAATTTATGGGGATTTTTTTCTCCTGTCTTATTAGTTGTGCTACAGTTTTCAGAAGGATAAATGTTAAAATGCATAACTCACTGGCTGTCACAGGCCTGCCATATTGTATTCTCCAGTTTTGACACACAATGTTCAATATTGTTGACTGGTTCCCAGATTGCATCTCTAGGGCCTCCCAGATTTATTTACAGATTTGGCATTCTAAATAGGAGCCCTCACTACACACGGTGAAGTTCACCTCCTGGAGCACTCAGCTAAAGGAGAAACCTTCAGACCCTAGCTACAATTTTAAACAGTATGAAAGGAAACTGACTTCCTTAGACTGACTACTGAATTTCAGAGCTGATGTTTCTAATGCTTTCTTGGTTATCAAGAATTGAAGCACTGATTGGTCTCTTTCTTTGAATATCCTGACTAGCTTTAAATTTAGATTATGTTAAACATGTCAAAAGAGCCTACAGTGGAATGATATTCCTGTCACAACAAATAATTCAGAGGTCTAGTATTCCGCAAATTTTAGGCTGTACTAAGCATAAATCTCAAAGGAGAGAGGGCAAAACTTATATTTAGAATCCTACATACTAGGTGTACCAGTTAATAATGCAGATTTTTTTCAATAGATGGAGTTACACATATGTTGATATATATGCGATTTGATATGTATGCGATCGATTTTTGTTGTATTGACAGCAAGCTTCAAAACTTCATATGTCAAATTTGCTGAAGGTGTTAACATCATAGATATTTTTATGCTTAAAAATGTCGAATTTCATGCCAAAAAAAAGAGCATTTGCAGGAAGTTTTAATTCATTAGTTTATTTTGAAGAAAAAGTTATCATATGCTTCGGGAAGCTTATGGTGAACATGCTCCATCTCAAGATACTTGTGAACACTGGTTTAAATGCTTTAAAAGTGATGATTTCATTGTGAAAGACAAAGAACGTCCAGGTCAACCAAAAAATTTTGAAGACCAACAATTACAAGCATTATTGGATGAAGATGTGTGTCAAACTCAAAAACAACTTGCAGAAAGATTAAATGTTGCTCAGCAAACAGTTTCTGATTGTTTACAAGCAATGGGAAAGATTTTAAAGAAAGGAAAATGGGTGCCACATCAACTGAACAAAAGACAAATGGAAAACTGAAAAGTCATCAGTAAAATGTTGCTTCAATGGCATGAAAGTCTTTTTTGCTTCGAAGTGTGACTGGAGATGAAAAGTGGATTTATTCTGAGAATCCCAAATTCACAAAATCATGTGTTGATCCAGGTCAACCAGCAACATCGACTGCAAGGTCAAATGGCTTTGGAAAGAAGACAATGTTCTGCATTTGGTGGGATCAGGAAGGTGTGGTGTATTATGAGCTTCTAAAACAAGGTGAAACTATTAATACTGATTGCTGCCGACAACAAATAATCAATTTGAACCATGCTTTGATCGTGAAACCACCAGAATGTTCCAGAGGACATGGCAAAGTAATTTTGCTTTATGATGAGGCACAATCACACACTTCAAAACCAGTTAAAGACACGTTAAAAGATCTTGCCTGGGAAGTTTTAACCCACCCGCCATATTCACCAGACCTCGTTCCTTCAGATTACAACTTGTTCTGATCGATGGCACACACACTTTCTGAGCAGCACTTCAAAACATATGACGAAGTGGAAAATTGGGTCTCTGAATGGTTTGCCTCAAAACAAGAGAAGTTCTATTGGGACGGTATCCACAAATTACCTGAAAGATGGGGAACTGTGTAGCTAGAGATGGACATTACTTTGAATAAAGCACTTTTGATGTTTCTCTTGAAATTATTGTGTTTTCTTTGATTACAAAATCCACTATTATTAACTGGCACACCTAGTAATAAAACGCTAATATGCAAATAAACCAAATGGTGGAACAACTGAACAACTGGTTGCTATGACATGCGCTGACCACCAGGGGTCTTGCGCGGAACATGGTGGGCATCAGCTGCAGCGGGATGGTGGAGCAGGTGAGCAGGGCTGCCAGACCAAGGTGGGGCGCCAGTCACTGTCATCAGTGTGAGTCTCTGGTGGTTACTGAAAATTCTTTGCTCCTGTGTGCCTCAGTCCTGCCCAGCGCTCGCACCCACTGCCAGTGGGCACTGGTCTCAATTGCTCGGCACCATCAGCGGATGCGAGTGACAACTGCTGGCCCCGATTGCCCCTGAGGGCTTCTCCACCTCCCCCTGCTCCTGAGGGGTGAATGGGGTAGCAGCTGCCGCTCGCACCCACTGATGGTGTCGGCCTCAGTTGCTCTGCGCCATCAGCGAGTGTGAGCAAGACTGATGCAGTCAGTGGGTGGGACCTGTGGCAGTGGGAGCCAGGTTGCCGACAGACAGGGGGCTGGGGGTAGGGAACAGGCCAGGGGATGGATGATGGGCTGAGACCTGCCCCTGTGCCCACCTCATAGCCCACACTTCCTTTCAAGGTGCACAAATTCATACACTGGGCCCCTAGTTTACATATAAGTATTTAAACATTATACACACATCCAGCCATTGGGAATCGAGAAGCTGGAAATCCAAAATGCACAGGTAAAAAGAAATCGAAGGGTGATGCATATAGTGTTGTGTGAGTGTCTTCAGTGCTAACATTGTCTATGATGGTTGTGCTCTTACTTAGAGCACAAGAGAAGGAGATTTAAAGGAAAAAGTTAAAAAATGTTTTCCCTCCATGCTTCTGGTTACTAGATCTAAAAATATACTATACACTACTTCCTCAGGGTAGGAGCAGTGCTAGCTGATTAGTCTAATTAGGTCCCTGATCATGGTAGAATGCCATAACTTGTTAATTCTACAAATATTTATTGAATGCATATTGGGCAATACTAAGCACTCTTCTAGCTGCTCGGGAAGCAATGATGAGTAAGAGAAATCAAATACCTGCCCTCAGGGAACTTACATTCTAGTGGGTGAGATAGGCAGGTGACAAGTCAATAATAAATCTTAAAATATGAAGTAATGATGAAGCTTTAAAAATAAAGTAAAAGAATATGGTATGAAGATCTAATGTGTAATATGCTGACTGTAGTTGATAACACTGTATTGTATAATTGAAATTTGCTGATAGTAGAATATATATAAAATTTATACAAATACATAGTGAAGATTGTGTTAATTAAATAGATGCAGAGGAATCCTTTCACAATGTATATGTTATCAAAACATCATAATGTACACTATAAATCTCTTACAATTTTAGTTTTCAATTATACATCAATAAAGCTGAAAAAGGAATTTTAAAGATGCTACCGAGAAAATTTAGGACTTGGAGAGTGACAGATTATTGGGTGTTTATAAAACATCTCTCTGAAAGGGTAGCAATTAAATAGAGACTTAAAGATGGGAGGAAGTGAACTATGTAAAGATTTTTGAAAAGAGCATTCTGAGTTCAGGGTAATAAATATTTCAAAGGATAATAGGAATGCAAATGCTGCTGGAATGAATTGCGTGAAGGAGACAGCAGTGTCAAATGATAGTTGTGAGGTGTGGTAAGGCTTCTAAGGCCATGGTAAAAAGTGTGCCTTTATTTTAAGTGTGGTGGAAAGCTACTGGATGGTCTTCTCCAGGGATATGATGTGATCTGATTTATGTGGCTACTAGTTACAGATAAAGTGTGGGAGACAATGGTGGAAGCAAGAAGTCAGGAGGCTATTGTCGGAACATAGACAACAGAATATGCTGGTGTGGAGTAGAATGTTAGGTCTGAAGACAGAGAGGTATTGGGGTAAAGGGAATCAAAATTATGCTTTAACTGTATTTAGTTTTAGATGACTGTTTAGTATCAAAGTGGAAATGTGGAAAAGACTGTGTATGGATGACTTTAGAGGTAAAAGGGGAAAAAGGATCAGTGATATATTCTATATACATATATATGTATGTGTATATGTTTATATGCATGTATTATATAATTTATATTACAAAGTATATATTTACATGTTACAATGTAGGTATACTGTATATTATATATTATAAAGTATATATTATATTTGTATGTCATATATATAATTGTATATATAAATATTCATATCTATGGCACTAAATGAAATCATGTAGACAGTAATTATTGGTAGAATAGGAAAAATATCTGAGGAACATTTTGATATTCCAACAATTAAAGTTCAAAGGAAAGATGAAGAGCCAGCCAAGGAAGCTGAGGTTAAAGTTAGAGAGACTAGGCGGTTAGACTGTCCTAAAAATAACTTGAGAAGAAAATGCATCAAGGAGAAAATGACCACTAGTGTCTACCACCGTTGAGTTGAAAACAGAACTGACCATTAGATTGGACAGGACAGATGTTTTACCGGTGACCGCGCTCAGAAGTTTCCCAGGGGGATAAAAGCCTGTTCAAGAGTGGGTTGAAGAGGATAGGAATATTCTGGGCAAGTTAGCAAAGTATGTTTTGATGTACTCTCTTTGATCTAATGTATTAGATAAAATCTGAGCAAAGAAAACAAAGACATACCTAGACCATAAAACAGAAAACAAAACACTTCCATGGTTTAGAAAGTAAATAGAAAAAAATAAAGTGGTGACTGAGGACCGGCCCGGACACCTGGCCTGCAAGCTGGCACTGGCAGATTGTGGCTCACCTCCTACAGAGTGAAAGGGAATAAAAACTTTGCAGCTGCACTGCTTGATAATAAATTATAAAGTTAGGGAATATGGGAGGACAGTGACAACTTGGTTACCAGACTAGTTTTTAGCTGGGTACTCAGGAGGGTGGATGATAAACCTGTTAGACAGGAAAGCTTGAGCAAAGATGAACACAGAGAGAAAAAGAAACAAAATACTTCACCTCAAAGTCAAACATGCAAATCAAAATTCCCTAAGAAATAAGTCTTCTCAGAAAGGTAGCCAACAAAATCAATAGTTTGAATATGGATTTACTTCCAATGAACTTAATTATATGAAACAATCTAACAAAGACTGAAAAATAAATATGCCTAATATGCTTTACCTTATAAAAACCTAAATTAGTATGATTAATAATAAAATTGGAGAAACACTTTTAAAGCCAGGATCCATACAGATACCTGCCATTTCTGATTTTATTCAGTATTCTGCTGATATTCTAAAAAATGAAATAGGAAAGAAGAGGTATAATTATTAAGTAGTTTAGGTAAAACTTCCTTCTATGTGATGTGTGTATATTGATAATCTATAAGACTTTAAAGGTAAAATCTTACTAGTAGAACTAATAATAATAAAGAAAAATATTGTGGGATACAATTTCATAGAGCATTATTTATAAAAGCCAAGATATGGAAACAATCTAAGTGTCCATTGATTGATGGATGAATAAAGGATATATATATATATTCGGCACAATGGAATACTCAACCTTAAGAAAGATGAAATATTGCTATTTGCAAATACAAGGATGGATCTTGAGGGTATTATGCAAAGTAAAACAAGTCAGATGGAAAGGACAAGAATCATATGTGGAATATAAAACAAACAAACAAAATAACAAAACAGAAACAAACTCATAGATAAAGACAACAGAATGGTGGTTACCAGAAGGGAAGGTGGATAGGAGGAGGGCAATGGTTAAATAGGGTTAAATATATGGTGATAAATAGAAACTAGACTTTTGGTGGTGACCATGCAATAGAGTGTACAGATATCGATTCATAATGTTGTACATCTGAAATTTATATAATGTTATTAACTGATGTTGCCACAATAAAAAGAAATAAAACAAAATTAAAATATGCAAATCAATAGCTTTCTTATATTTAATTTAAAAAACAACTTGAATTGTACCTTGACCTAATACTTTATACCAAATTTCATACTATACACCAAAATAAATTTATAAAACATAAAATCATAAGACATCAGGAAATAGAAGAAAATCTTTGGGATCTAGGGCTACTCAAAAGTTTATACTTGATACCAAAAGCATATCCCATCAAGCTTTGTAATTTGACCCCACCAAATTAAAAACTATTGCTCTGCAAAAAGCCCATATAATGTGGATGAAAAGACAAACTACAGACTTGGCTTGTAACTATTTTTTTCTTCCTGAAAATCATAGGTGTAGTGAAGGTTGTACAATGAAAGTAACATTTCTTATCTTGGAGTTCTATTATTCAGAAACTTCATTTATTGGGCTGTATTTTTGTAGTATCCTGAGTTTCCATAAACATGAACATTTGATGGTAGCAACCACAGTAGTACATGAAAAATAAATAATTGGTTAAGTAGAACACAGAGTGTCCTAGAATTGCTTTAACATCTTAGAACCTATATATAGCCTAGCATTTTCAAAAAAGGAGGGTCCTAACTGAATAATGCTATATTGGTGACAATAGCTCTTTATTTAACTTAACAACATGTTGAAGAGATAAGGGAAAAAAAGACAGACTGTGGAATCTCATAGGGAAGGCTGAAGAGGGTGGGTGGGTAGGTGGGAAGAGATCAACCAAAGAACTTGTATGCATCTATGCATAACCCAGGGACACAGACAATAGGGTAGTGAAGGCCTGGGGTAGGGGATGGATGTGGGGGCTAGAAGAGGTCAATGTGGATGTGGGGAAGGGGATATATGTAATACGTTCAACAATAAAGATTTTAAGAATAAAGTAAAAAATCGTTTGACAATATTCTTTTTTTTTATTGCTTAAAGTATTACAAAGGGTATTATATATGTGTCCTTTTTTTTCTTCCCTACCCTTGACAATCCCCTGGCCCCCCCTACCCCCCAGTGTCTTATGTCCATTGGTTATGCTTATATGCATGCATACAAGTCCTTCGGTTGATCTCTTACCCCCCTCCCTCCTGCCCCCCAACCCTCCCTGGCCTTCCAGCTGCAGTTTGAAAATCAGTTTGAGGCAGCTCTGCCTCTGTATCTATTATTGTTCAAAAGTTTATAATGGTCTTTATTATCCATGAATGAGTGAGATCATGTGGTATTTTTCCTTCATTGACTGGCTTATCTCACTTAGCATAATGCTCTCCAGTTCCATCCATGCCGTTGCAAATGGTAAGAGTTCCTTCTTTTTTACAGCAGCATAGTATTCCATCGTATAGATGTACCACAGTTTTCTAATCCATTCATCTACTGATGGGCACTTAGGCTGTTTCCAGATCTTAGCTATGGTGAATTGTGCTGCTATGATCATACGGGTGCACATATCCTTTCTGATTTGTGTTTCTGGTTTCTTGGGATATATTCCTAGAAGTGGGATCACAGGGTCAAATGGGAGTTCCATTTTTAACTTTTTGAGGAAACTCCATACTGTCTTCCATAGTGGCTGCACCAGTCTGCATTCCCACCAGCAGTGCACGAGTGTTCCTTTTTCTCCACATCCTCTCCAGCACTTGTCGTTCGTTGATTTGTTGATGATGGCCATTCTGACAGGTGTGAGATGGTACCTCATTGTTGTTTTGATTTGCATCTCTCGGATGATTAGTGACTTTGAGCATGTTTTCATATGTCTCTTGGCTTTCTGAATGTCCTCTTTTGAAATGTGTCTATTTAGATCCTTTGCCCATTTTTTGATTGGATTGTTTATCTTCTTTTTGTTAAGTTTTATGAGTTCCCTATAAATTTTGGAGATTAGGCCCTTATCAGATATGACATTGGCAAATATGTTTTCCCACGCAGTGGGTTTTCTTGTTGTTTTGTTGATGGTTTCTTTTGCTGTGCAGAAGCTTTTTATTTTGACAATATTCTTTAAAAACACAAAAATTTATAGTACACAATAGTACAAGAAAAGTATAAGTGCAACAGAAATTAAGGAAATGCATGTGATTCATTAATCAGAGGCAGAAAAATAAATGTGCATATGCAAAATAGTCTGTATATATTCTATTGAATTGTGGAGAGGAATGAAAACTGAAACTCAGGTTTCTTTTTTGATTTAACTGTTGGAAAGCCAGAATTAATTCACTTCATCTCTGAAATCCTCTTCCCATTTTAAAAATATATTTTTATTGATTTCAGAGAGGAAGTGCAAGGGAGAGAGATGAAAACATCAGTGAGGAGAAAGAATCATTGATCAGCTGCCTCCTGCCCACCCCACACTGGGGATCCAGTGCACAACTGGGGCATGTGCCCTGACCGGGAATCGAACTGTGACCTCCTGATTCATAGGTCAACACGCAACCACTGCCACTGGTGGCAGTCCTGGGCCCCTCTAGATCCTTTCTGCCTCTGAATCTCTCTGAGGCCCTCCTGCTGGCTGTGCAGGTGCAAGGACTGCCCTGTGGCATGCTTGGCAAACTTTGGGAACCGATGGGCTATTCCAGTGACTCGCTGCCAGGGGTAATACAGAGTGACACACAAATAAGAGTCCAGAATCCAATTGGCTTTGCTTTTCTCATTTCCAAAGAGCTATGTTCTAACAAATGTAAAAGTTCTTCAATTTATACATTCCACCCCTGAAGCAAAGTGAATCAAAGCACTTGTGGCATTTGAATCTCGGTACCTTGGGGATGATTTATTGTGTTTGAATTTCCATTGTGTTTCTATTGGGGAAATAGGCTGCCGGGTAGAGTAAACATTTCCGCGGCGTGAAAAAATGCTCCAAGCAGTCCTGAGCATGTGCCAGAAAGTTCGACTGTTGCTTACAAATTATTATTGTTCAATTAAGGATACCTGAATTTCTGAATATTCAGTATAACCACGTGATTAATTTATACCTCCTCAACTCTAGATGATTGCTTTCCAAATGCTCTTTAATTTCAGTGCATTTACAAAATAATTAAAATGCAATTTGCCATGTTTTAAGTATGTTTGCAATAGATTTTCATAAACGTTTCAGGTAGAACTACTTTCTGGGTTTTCCTAATAGTGTCTTCCTCCCCTCCAATCCTTCTAATTCAATACTTAACAGGTACAGCAATTCTCATAAATAAGCATGTGAATTGATTGAAAGAAGCGATTAAATGGCATTCAGTGGTTTGTGCTCAAGCATTTATTTCTTAGAAAGTCTGTTAAATGTTTTCAGTTCAAAGTAAAGGACAATTTTGAAATGAGTGACTTAGAATTAGTTTTAGATTAGAAAATCTAGCTTTCTTAGAATGGGTAGTGGCTGGGTTGTGGGTAAGAAAAGGAATGGAAGGATTAAGTCACACCACTTAGATTTCTTTGTAGAAAGGACCTTTCCATCTGATTAAGGAAAGACAAATGAATGAAGAATCACAGTGTTCTTACTTAATCAGCTTAATCACCTTGAAAAATTGAGGTAGTTATTCTGCCTACCAGGCATGAAGGGCTAAGCGGTATCTGCCAAGTTGTTCCAACACCTTGATAATCGAGTTACACACATTGCCATAGACTCTGGCTGACAACGTATGCCCCCGACATACTTACATTACTTTGAAAGTACTCCAAACTGGTATCCACACTAAAACTTGATAAAGAAAGGAAATGACCTCAGAACAGATCTTACTGTTTTTTTAATGTTTTAAATACCCTCCAGAATCTGACAGGAAAAAAAAAAGGTACAGATATGTCATCTGATCTAGGCTCTAAACCTTACTGAGGAGACACTGAAATCTAAGATGCTTTGGAATAAACAGTAGGGACAAGAAGAACAGCTTCATTAACAACAAGTAAACAATGACTTTCAGATATTCCTCAGTGGTTTTTACACATCTTTTCCTTTGATTCTTATTCATGTCTATGAGGTAGATGCTATTATTGTCGCCACCTTAGACTTGGGAAAAAGAATCCTAGTAACTTCCCCAGGGCCCCTAGTCAGGAAGAAGTGGAGCCAGGAGCTGTGCCTTCAGAACCACCTAGTTCCCTCCCTACCCAAGACTGTCTTAGTCAAGAGGGATGCTGTACCCCTTTCTCTCTCATTTCCCAAAACAGCCAGTTGGAACTTAAATCTAGTTTCTAGTCTCTTTTCCATGAAGACAGTAAAGTATCTCAAAATTATTTTGAAATGATCCTACCTATACAGGAAGCTCCCTCTATTTTGGGGAAGAATTAATAAACATAAAATTTCCCTGTATATACATCAATGAAGTGGTTATGTCCTTTTATAAAGATTTCATATGTGATTAACATCTAATTTTTGCCAAAATACTTTATTAGTTATCTCTTCCAAAATATTTGTAATACCTGGTATGTGAAGAACATATACATAAAGAGGAAAACAGACTATTTTCATTTAAATTTTATAGGAAAACTGTCTGAATTGTTTACAAGCAATGTTGGTAAAATTAGAATCAACCAGCATTTTTTAAAATTTTTTTTTTGTTGATTTCAGAAAGGAAGGGAGAGAGATAGAGAGATAGAAACATCAGTGATGAGAGAGAATCATGGATTGGCTGCCTTCTGCAAGTCCCCTACCGGGGGAGAGGGGAATAGAGCCTGCAACCCGGGCTTGTGCCCTTGGCCTGAATGGAACCTGGGGCCCTTTAGTCCACAGGCTGATGCTCTATCCACTGAGCCAAACTGACGAGGGGTCAACCAGCACTTTTTATTCACAGTGTCCAAGCTACTTAGATGGCAAATTACAGAAACACTTATTTGATTGTAAAAATAAAGATCATGCATTTTAAAGGCTAAAAACAAGAAAAACAGTGTTCAAATATTATAAGGAAAAAAATTTAACAAAATATTTCATTGTAGAACTCAAGTGACAATAAAACAGAAATATTCACTCAGATGTTTTTTATCATGAATAAAAAATATACAAATAACTTGTAGTGAAAAAGCAGATTTTGTAACTGCCATTTGCATGAACTTCAATATAAACAGAGATGACAGAAACTAAGAATATAGGATGCCCCCCAAAATGTGTACACACACTTTGAAAAATTATAAAGGCAGTATTTATTAAAATACAATTTATTTTTGAAATGGAATGATCAGCTTTTAAAGGGCATATACATTTTTGAAGGGACACCCTGTATTAGGAAGCACCCTGCAAAGTCATGTGCAATGCAATTCTCACAGTAAACACTATGGATTTAAAGTACTGTCCTAAATACATTTTATTTTAAAAATATTTATTTTGATACAATCTAACAACTTAAGCTGGAGTTAACTCACAGTAGTGATGGAATAAATATAAATTGATTGTTTGATTGGCAGACAAGATAGGAATACCCACATCTGCCCACTTTTATTTGCCTCGTTGCAACAAATGAAATTTGCATATGGTCATTAAAGCTAAAATATTGCACAAGCATTACATATTTTAATAACTATGTTTAAGAAATTCAGTGAGTTCTATCAATAACACATCTCAATTTCTACAAATATATTTAATTTTCTACATTTCCAAGCCATAAATAATAGTTCAGCGCTTTATAGGATAGGGCTGTAGAAAGCCTGAGTACAACTGTCATTTCCCTATCACACTGCAGGCTGAGTAAATGTCATGATATCAGTTATCATTATGAAACCATTGCGAACTGACTGTAGTTCTATTTATTTTATTTCTCTGAAAAATAATGTAGGTTTTGTTAAAATATTAGAGCAACCGAAATCTAGAGTAGGCATGTTTTAGCCTGTGAGGCCTGTCAACAAAATAACCTCAGATTGGGCGGCTGAAACAATGGACAATAGTCTCACTTCTGGAGGCTGAAGTCCAAGGTCAAGGTTCTGTCAGGGTTGGTTTCTGGTGAGCTCTCTTTCTGGCTTGTAGATGTCCACCTCCTCACTGGGGGCCCACGTGGTCTCTCCTTGCTCATGAGGACAGAGAGATTCCTCTGGTGTCTCTTCTTCTTATAAGGACACCAATCCTATCAGATTAAGGATCACCCTTTTGACCCCATTAACCATTATAACCCAGTGGTAGGCTCTGTCTGCAAATACAGTCATATTGGGTGTTAAGCATTCAACATATGAATTTTGGGGGAGCACAATTACATCCAAAACAGGATATGTGAAGCCATGTTTTCTCTTAAGCATCTTCAGTGGAGACAATGGGTGCAAACCACTGCTTTGAAGAATACCCATTCAGGAAAATATTTCAGGCAGCATTTCAAAAGGTGGTCAATGGTCAGTTCTTCAATAAAAAAAGCAGTAAGCCACCCTACCCGGTGTGGCTCAGTTGGTTGAATGTTGTCTGTGCATGAAAAGGTTTCAAGTTCTATTCCCATTCAGGGCACATATCCAGACTGAGAGTTTGATCCCAGGTCACCCTGGTCATGGTGCATATGATGCAACTGATCGATGTTTCTTTCTCACATCAATGTTCCTCTCTATCTCTCTCCCTTTCTCTCTAAAATCAATGAAAACATTTTTTTAAGGCAGCAAGCCTACAGAAGTTACAGTAATAGGAAGCAGTTTTAAGGCATAAAGATCAAAGCAGAATGGCTGGGTTTCATTATCTAAAATGCTTTGTGTGGGAGAGGGAATGTAAAGCCTCCATTCCAAAGGTAGTCGCCTAATGAAAATGCAACCAGGGGAAATGAAGCTAAACTTAGTTTTTAGGATCCACGTGAAAACTAGAATGTCACTCAGAGGAGCAATCAAGAGCCTGAGGTCACAAGCAGGCCAGCATGAGGCTGATTTAGACTGCAGTGGGTGAGTCTAGGTTGTGGAAAGCGCAGTACAATATCACAGACTCTGCTGCATTATTGGCATATGACTTCCTGTAAGTCACACACCTCCATAAAGTTATCATTTGCATACGACAGAGGATGACCTCAGTGCTCAGGTAAAATAAGAAACTAACCCAAAGGGCATTCGTGTATTAAGTCAACAAGGGTAGGGAGCAAACCTGTTTTCTGTCTGTTAAATTTCATATCTTTCTGCTCCACAACTTGAGTTTTCTGTATTAAATACAAGCAGAATTACACAGAATGTCTTACAACTTCTGCCCCCTCAGCCCCCACCCCAGCAAGAAGAGAACTCAAATAACCAACCTTCTGCTTACTAGTAAAATAAAGAAGAGGGTATATTCTGGAATTCAAGATATAATTTAGGGGTTAATGAAAGCCCAATTCCATTAGTTATAAAAGTGTAAAAGGGAAGAAAATAGTTACACAGAATGGCTCGGGCTAGACATAAAAAAATAAAAAGAGTACAAAGGAAAAGGAAAAGAAATAAAGAAAGAACATAGGAAGAGTTTCATTTCTTCAGTTTCCTTAGTACTTAGCACATGCCTGAAGGTGACATCGTAATGTGCTTCTCCAAGTCATTTGAGTAAAAGATCAGCCAACTATTGAGCCCTACAGAATAGCACATGCAAATGAGCACTTGACAAATGTTCTTTTCTGATGTGGATAATGATATATTAAAGCTGCAATCTTCTGGCATACAAATGGATGCAATTAAATTATTGAAATTTTAACAAATGGACAATGCTAAAGACTAAAGTAACATGAGGGGAAATATATGTATTGATAGTTTCATGTCAATAATTTTTAAATAAATAAATGAGTGCTTTCAAAAAGGCAAGTGTACTTTTGTAAATTCTAAATCATTTACAAGGATTGCAATGAGTCCAGAACACCCCACATAGATTTAATCTGCACACTAAGAAAAAAAACCCTGATTTTAAATACCTGTCATTTTTCTTTTGAAATATGACAAAATTTAGTCAATGAATCCTTTACAATGAACCCTTCACTGTCATCCTAGACCTGCTCTAAGCACAAAATAAAATCCACGAATAAAATCAAATCCTACTTTTGCTACAGTTTCCCAGTTAATAATTCTTAATTATAACAATATTAGAGGCCTGGTGCACGAATTCATACATCAGTGGGGGTCCCTCAGACTGGCCTGCAGGATCTGGCCGAAACCAACTCTCCAACATCCCCCGACGGGTCCAGAATTGCGAGAGGGCGCAAGCCAGGCCAAGGGACCTCACCAGTGCACAATGGGGAACAGGGAGGGATGTGGGAGGTTGGCCAGCTGGGGAGGGACTGTGGGAGGGCTCCAGGGCATGTCCGGCCTATCTCGCTCAGTCCCGATCAGCCGGACAGCAGCAGCAAGCTAACCTATGGGTTGGAGCCCGGTCAACTGTCTGCCCCATGGTGCTCAGTGCATGTCATAGTGAGCGGTTAAGCAGCCTTAGCATATTACGCTTTGGTGAATGGACAACCGGACACTTAGCATATTAGGCTTTTATTATATAGGATTAGTGTCTCTTTATAAACATCTATATTATAAAAACCCAGTGGCCCTAACACCATAACAACCAAAGACCAGTGCAGGTGGGCGGGGCCGCGTGATTTCCCACGCTGGGCTTCTAGTGTTTAATAGTTGAGTTTCATATTTTGTAGGACAGTAAAGCCTTTGGATTCCTTCATTCTGGATATACCCACTGTTATCACTTGAGCGAACATACTTTCAGATATTTTCCAAACAAATATCAACATATATAGGTTTATATGATTACATGTATGCATTATTTTAATAAATACTGAATTGTACTTTATGTATGGTCCTGGAACATGACTTATTTCTTTACTAAAATATCTTGGATATTTTTGCCATCAACACATATTATACAATTTCATTTTCTGGGGCAGAGAGGACCAGGAACTCAGTTTTACACATGAAGATATGAGCTATTTATTAGACATCCAAGTGGGATGCTAAGTAGGACTTATAGGGTATCCCAAAAATGTATAAACACACTGTGAACAATTATAAAGGCAGTGCTTATTAAAATACATTTCATTTTCAAAATTGAGCTATCAGCTGCTAAAGTGTGTATATATTTGTATATATAATCTTGGTGCTCAGGAGAGAGAACTAGTCAGTATGAATGCTTTGGGGATGGGAAGCTTGAGTTCTCACTGCTATGGTGGTTTATTACAACAGAGTGGGGAATATGCCCAGCCATCCTGAAGGATTTGACTAAATAAAGAAGACTTTTGAGTGGAAAAGGCTTTCTTTCCTTATTGCAAAGAAAGCCAAGCTTTTTTTTTTTTTTAACTGCTTGCTGTCTTGCAAAATGCATTAAGATCTATTCCTGCTTCCTACTGAGCTATCCAGGACAAAAGGCCTGAATCAGCTAGAGGTGCCATTCATAGAGCATCTCCTTTGAAATATCTCTTAAGATATAATTCTCTGCTACCTGCCTTGACCTTGATGCTGAAGAATCTTCAACTAGTAAATGCGAAAATGAGATTCAAGCCTTTTGTTTGTTTAAGTTCCAAATCTTATGAACGTTCCATTGCACAGAGCTTTCTCTTTTCTTTGTAGTTCTTTTGAATTTTACCGTGCTATAGGGAAGTATATAATAAGTGCCTAATGACTCTAGAGAAGATGATGTAATAAATTGCTAGAGTTGGTTATCCCTGGGAGAAACACCTTTGCAAGTGGCCAACACAACAGTTCTTATACCCTGAACTTTCCATATAGCAAAAATACCCAGAAAACAATTATGGTGCCTGGGAATGAACCTTTTTATAACTGATAGTGTAAGCAGACTTTTTTCATGTGGTGTGAGTTAATATGTTTAAAATGAGTGAAGAAAGACAGTCAGAATTTTATATAATAAAGAGGTAATATGCAAATTAACCCTCACGCCCTCACAAGATGGCTGCCTATGACCAGGTCAGCAGGGGAGTTAGTGAGGGACGACCAAACGACTGAACAAGCAGGCTGCATGGAGTGACCAGGCCAGTGGGGGTCAGTAAGGGGTGACCTGGCCATCAGCGGGGGGCAGTTAGGGGTGACCAGGCTGGAAGGCAGGTGAGCAATTAGGAGCCAGTGGTCCTGGATTGTGAGAGGGTGCAGGCTGGGCTGAGGGGACCGCCCCCCATGCACAAATCCTGCGAGGGGTCCCAGATTGGAGAGGGTGCAGGCTTGGCTGAGGGGACCTCCCCCATGCACAAATTTCGTGCATTGGGACTCTATTATATATATATTTGGTCTAATAAATCCTGAATTAAAACTGGAAAAAGGTCATTTTTGGCAATCTTAGGATGCTACTTCATTAATAATTCATTAGAACTTATTCTTACAATTGAACAGGTTGAATATAGGATAATAGTCACATCTAACAAATGAAGAAACTGAATCTCCAACTTATGACTTGCCTAAAGTAGCTTTGTTAGTAAAGTGGAGCAGTATCAACTGAGCCTTAGATTTCTTGGATGTAAAAGAAAATTATAATTACTCAAGATAGAATATTGCTGTGATGATCTCATAGGTGAAGCTCCTTATTCTGTATATTGTTACTCATATTTTTATTGTTATTATTAATGAAGGAAGGCGTTTTCCCACTGGTCAGTACAACTAGTGAAGTTGTGCTGCTATACCCAGAGGTATTATAGAAAAAAGAATCCTTGCATAAGAATAATTCCCTTCCGTTAGAAAATAGGAGGAATGAATGCACTAGTTCAGTGGTCGGCAAACTCATTAGTCAACAGAGCCAAATATCAACAGTACAACGATTGAAATTTCTTTTGAGAGCCAAATTTTTTAAACTTAAACTATAAGGTAGGTACATTGTTATTAACTTAATTAGGGTACTCCTAAGGCTGAGGAAGAGCCACACTCAAGGGGCCAAAGAGCCGCATGTGGATCGCTGCTGGGGTCCAGCCCCAGCAGGTCCAGGGGTCCCCAAAGGTGTGGACGGAGTCGGCGAAGAATGAATGACATGGAAACTGGGTCCAGATTGAGGGCTCAATACCCAGTGTGTGGCTTGCTGGAGGCAGCCAATCAATGATTCTCTCTGATTATTTCTCCAGCCAAGTTCTCCAGGTTCTCTAGTCAGGTTCTCTTGCCATGTTCTGTCTAGGTTCTTCAGTGAAGTTCTGGAGCCAGGTTCTGTCCAGGATCTTTTGCCATGTTCTCTGGCTAGGTTCTGGTTAGGATCTGATGATTATTGTCTTCTTACATCCGTATTTATACCAGCCGATTTTAATCCTGTCAATTTCTATTACAAAGGTTAGGGCGTTTCTTATCTCCATTCCAGGGAGTAAAGATTATGTAGATTAACTACCCACCTGGCACTTAATTAAGGGGTTTTATCTCCTCCCTAACTTCAGGGAAAAATCCCTACCTGGGGAAACAACCTTTCTCGGAGAGGTGACCTTGGTTAAAACACATAGCGCTAAGGGGAGCAAACATATCAAGAACAGTATGCCACATACGCCAGGTCCCCCGAAACATACGCTGTGCAGATGTTTCTTCTCTGCAGCGACTGTGTCAAGCAGCAAGGATGGACCGGCTCCCGGCAGATCGCGAGCCGCAGTTTGCCAACCACAGCTTAGTTGGTTTTGCTTAGTGGCTAGTAGAACATCAGCCTGCATACTGAAGTGTCCAAGGTTCAATTCCAGTCAAGGGCACATACCCCAGGTTGAGGGCTCAATACCCAGTGTGTGGCTTGCTGGAGGCAGCCAATCAATGATTCTCTCTGATTGTTGGTAGTTCTATCTCTCTACCGCTCTCTCTTCCTCTCTGAAATCAATAAAAGTATATTTTTAAAAAGTTTAAAAAGAAAATATGAGGAATGCTATTTACTTAGGGGATGTAATCAATGATTTTGAATGGTGGTTAGTTGCAACAAAGAACTTTTTTCTCCAAATAAACCTATCTTTTTTCTGTTATTATTCTGAAGAAATAAAATTAGAAGTATATAGATATAGATAGATAGATATAGATATAGATATAGATATAGATATAGATATAGATATAGATATATGAGAGAGAGAATTAGAAAATATGTGATTTCTAATGCAAGAATGAGTTAAATAGAAATTACAATGGGTTGATATATAAAGAATCTAAAAAGTATGTTAGGCCGATTTTTCCTAACATTAGCCTCAGAACTAGGGTTTACTAATAAAGATTATATATTAGTTGCTAAATGTAGTTATTAGTTGCTAAATGTAGTGATTGCTAACCTAAAGTAAAAAAGGAAATATAAATGCCTAAAGTAAAAAA
>NW_005871166.1:3654379-3762237 GCF_000147115.1 Myotis lucifugus
ATTTATATTGACTATTCATTTATAATTTATAATTATAAGTTGACCTATTTAAATATATATATATTGGCTTATAATAAAAGTAAGACCTCCCAATTCAATGTGTCATTGGTCTTGAATTAAGACCTTCACTGCAGACATTCAGCTCACCAAAACCAATAAAAATATTATAAAGTATAAAAAATATCTAGCAAATTTGCTTATGGCTTTCTTAACTTCTGCTTGTCCAAATCCTTAAATGTAGTCAATAAAGATTAAACCAAAGCTGCTGAGGAACATTTTATTTACTTTTTGCCTAAGTCCCTACCTGAAAGTCTTTTATGCAATTTGAGAATCTCTTTTGTTCCATGAAAAACTATTTTATATTTTCCCCTTCAGCTTATGTTTCTTAAACTGTTTCTTGTAAACTTATGTTTTAAACATCAGATAATTCTCTCAACATGTAGGGCCAAATTATTACAGCCACTTAATGTTTTTAACCAATTCAGTGACTTGCTTTTGTGTGTTCCATCACTAGACTGGTTTTTATTTTGCTGTGATATAATAAAAAAGTTAATATTTACAAACAATGTTCTCATCTTTCTCTAACTTGAATCCTTTGCTCAATTATTTGTGTCTTATTGCTGTCATTTTATGCTCGTGCCTTTTCTCTACTTATAAGGGCTCCCTGCCTCCTCTTTCCAAGCTGTAGATCCTGTTCTGACTCTCCTGTGGAGCCTTTCTAATTCCACCTGAGCTTATACCACTTCATCTTTCCATCAGGTACACCCTACCTCTTTACTCTCTCCTCATTTCTCAAACTTATTTCCCAGCTAAGTTATAAACTGAATTTGGTACTTACAGTAACATATTTATTTTTTCGACAGTGGCTATTTTTAATGTCTGGCAATTTATCTATTTATTATCTATCTATCTATATCTATCTATATCTATTTACATGTGTAAATAGATATAGATAGATGATATATTATACATATTATAATAACAGTGTGAAATTATTTATGTTGTGATGATACTAAACGTATTTTCAGAAAAAATTAGTGGGAAAAATCTTGCAGCAAAAGAACAGTGAGACTAGAAACAGATAAAAGAACACTCTTCAAACAACCACATTAAAATTGTGCCAACATAGACATGGCCCAGTAGGGGCTTGTTTTTCTATCTTCCCAGTTTAAAAGCCTTATATGTACACTGGTAACCTTGGCACTTTTTAGAAGTAAGCTTCTTGTGAAGCATTATGCCACACCATGTCTTATATATCATGAAAAGTTGTATTTTTCTACTTATATTACTACAGTTTTGGAAATAGCAATGTAAATATATCTAAATTAAAAATTCTAATGGAAATTGTAAATAGAAATCCAAAACATTTTAAACATTAAAAATATTGTAAATCTCTCTCTCTCTCTCTCTCTCTCTATATATATATATATATATATATATATCCTATATAATAAAAGGGTAATATGCAAATAGACCAGACGGCAGAACAACCGAACAACCAATCAAAGTGTAATATGCTAATGATATGCTAAGGCTGCTCAACCACTTGCTATGATATGCACTAACCAACTGGGGGCAGTCAGTCAATTGGTCAACCAGTTGCTATGATGTGCACTGACCACCAGGGGGCAGATACTCCCACATGTGGGTTAGCTTGCTGCTGGGGTCTGGCCAATGGGGACTGAGCAAGATGGGCCAGACACACCCTTGAGCCCTCCCCCGGTCCCTCCCCAGCCCGATGGTGCACTGGTGGGGTCCCTCATCCTGGTATGCAACCTCTCGCAATCCAGGACCCCTTGGGGGATATTGGAGAGCTGGTTTCAGCCAATCCCGCAGGCCACTCCCTTTGGGAGAGTGCCAGACGCAGGGGTGAACCTCTCCCAATCGGTACTGATTGGGCACAAGCCCGCAGCAGGTACAGTGGGGCCGGGATGAGTGGGAGTGGCAGGTAGGAGCTGCAGGTGGCATTGGACTGCAGGTTTCGGCTGGATCCCTGCAGGCTACCCAGAGGGACCACACCTGTGCACGAATTCGTGCACTGGGCCTCTAGTATATATATAAAAGCGTAAGCAACCGGACAACCAAACAACAGGTCAACCGGTTGCTATGACGCACACAGACCACCAGGGGGCAGACGCTCAATGCAGGAGCTGCCCCCTGGTGTCAGTGCGCTCCCACAGCCAACCCCCCACAGCCGGCCAACTTCCTGCGGCCCCAATCAACAGCCAGGCTGAGGGACCCCACCCATGCATGAATTCATGCACCAGGCCTCTAGTATATATATGAAAATGTAGATAAGTGGTAGAAGAAATATCTTGTTTTTTTCACTCTACTATTCAGAATATTTTATTCTTTTTGAAATTGAGTCCTTAAGAAAATAAGCTTTAGCCCTGGCCGGTGTGGCTCAGTTGGTTGAGTGTTGTCCCAAGAACCATAGCTTCCAGTTTGATTTCCCATCAGTGCACATGCCTAGCTGCCAGCTCAATCCCCTGTAGGGGGTGTACAGGAGACAGCCAATGAATAGATGGTTCTCTCTCTCATGGATGTTTCTCTGTCTCTCTCTTCCTCATTCTCTCTCTAAGAATCATTAAAAATATTTTTAAAACAAACAAAAAATAACATTTTTCCTGAAAATATAGTTTGAAGTATGATTGTATGCACTATTGATTTTGATACCCCGAATGGCAAGCTGGAGTCCGGGTTCTTGTCCTATGAAGTTTAAAGAATAAAAAATTCCAGACTACAAGATTTTAAGCAAAAGCGTGGAGATTTATTGCAAGCCTGTACAAACTCCCCCCTGGGGAGGGGTCCCCAAGATGAGAAAAACCCTTCTCCGGGTCTCTTTGTCTAAGGGTTTATAAATGCTGGCAGCTTCTTTGTAAGTGCTACTTTCTAATTGAACCCTTCCTCATTTGGTGTCCCCTGTGTTTTTTCCTAATTGGCCAATTTCCCCCTTTTCCCTGCATGGTATCAGTTTCAAAGCTCCCCCGGTGCGCCCCCCCCCTTCTTTTTCCCCTTATCTTGTGACATTCTTCTGTCCTCTGTATGTAGGGTAAACAATATGGGAGCTTGGAGCTGTCTCTGTCCCTCATGTAAGCCTTCCTCTCCCACGGGCCCCTCCCTAACTGCCTTTTCCTGTCTCTAAATCCTTTCGGTTTGACCTTCAATGATGGTTTTTCCATTGCATGGAGCCTTATTCTGTTCTTTACCTTTGAGTATTGGAATGTAGAGGGCAGTAATTGAATTCTCCAATAAATTTCAGGAGAATCCCCAAGTTATGTTTGCACCAAGCTGGCTTCTATTGTTCTGCCTTTCCTAACATCTTATTTATTGGTTTATCTTTCCGGTTATCATTTGTATTGTTTTATCCCCCCCCCTTTTTTTTCTTTCCCCTTTTACTGACATCACATTGTTCCCAATAATTCCTCCTGCTATGATTTTCATTCTGGCTTTCTTATGGAAGAACTTTACTATTTCTAAGTTTATTCTTTACTAATACCCAAAGAACACTTAGTTTAAAGTATAAGGTTTAACATTTAATTGTTTTATATAAAAGTTAATATTGATCCATTTTTATGTGGCATTTAGGTTTTATTCTCTTAATGGAAAACAGATATTTTATGATCACAAATTTTATTTTCCCAAGATTTTATCTCATTACCTCTGTTCCCTTTAATATAACAGTAATAATTAAAGAAGCCTTTTGACTTTAAGTAGAATGTATTCATTTTCAGTGTTCCATCACCTTAGAAGTGATGCTAGGTGGACCGTTATACATGATACCTAAAGACGAGTTCCAGTCGGAAACACCATCAATGGGCCATTTAAAAACTATAAGCTCTGAAATATGTTAATGTCAGAATTTCTTTCATCAATTATGGTGACATCTTTTAAATTTTTTTATGTAACAATTTTATGAACATTTTATACATTTATTTCTATAATGTATTTATGAACTTCTGTATTGATTGGCTCATTTTGGAGACTTACTACATTTATCAGCTGCATTTCTTTTCATATGTGTTAACAATAACAGCCTATTGTTTGAGTCAAATTTGTAAAAATTCACCTTAATATGTAAATCCATTTTTTCATTACTGATGCAGAGCAAAGAAAGCCAACAGGATAACAAACACTAACATTTTGCCTCTAAGTGCTCATGGACATAAAATAAATGAGGCATAGCTATTGATTGTCTTTGGCCTACATTGTCTGCACAGGAACTATTAAGGAGGCTTTTCCATCGTCCTTTCATGCCTCATTTTCTCATACTATCTAATGAAGAGCTTCACTTAAACAATAATGTGCTACTCTCCCCAAAGTGCATTTTTATAGCACTAAAAAGCAGTACTTGTGTATCCAGGACTGTTTTTATAGCTGCATGTACTGGTATTGTATAAAATTATAAACTATTCAAGAAATGGGTAGCATTTTTAGGTCTTTTAATTAATTTCTCACTTTAAAATTTATTTTGTCAATTCAAACATGTTGAATAACAAGTATCATTTTAATATTCATATAAGTGTGAGATAATCGTTTAAGCCTCTAAAATAAATTTTTATACCGTTAAGAAGGGTTTGTTTTGGGGGCTTAAATGGTAAATATGTCTAAAATATATTTTCAAATTTTCACATACTGAGTTTAGTTTGGGACCCTCTCAGATTTCAGTGTATGAGCATTTGGATGAAAAACCTTGAATTTCATTAGCAAGATCTAGGTTGGAAGTAATAGTCTTTTAGTATTCAGTGTTGAAACTAGAAGAATGAATGAGGTCATTTGAAGATGTATAACAAGAGGGAAGTCAAATGTTGAGTAAGGATTATATTAACAACATTATTCTTCTTTTCTTCCTCTTTCCCTTCCTTCCTTCCTTCCTTCCTTCCTTCCTTCCTTCCTTCCTTCCTTCCTTCCTTCCTTCCTTCTTTCCTTTCTTCCTTCTTTCCTTCCTTCCTTCCTTCCTTCCTTCCTTCCTTCCTTCCTTCCTTCCTTCCTTCCTCCCTCCCTCCCTCCCTCCCTCCCTTCCTTCCTTCCTTCCTTCCTATTGCATCTCACTTTAATTATATTCTTACTCACAGGGTTGTATATTATTGGCAGTTTGCTTTTCTTCTGTGAATTTTCATGCATTCAAAATCCATTACTTTCTATATCCATAGGGAAATGGACAAACAATATGGATTATAAAACAGGATTTATAAATTTGGGGTAAATAAATTATCAAGGGTCATCTAGTATGAGTATCAACTGTATGTATGATGTGGTTATGTGTGTTCCTTAGGTATGCCTCTTACAAACAGGACATAGTTGGATTTTATTTTTCTACCTTTCCTTCACCAAATTGATGGTCTTTGGCCTTTAATAGGAAAACTTAACAAACACACATTACCGTGTTTATTGACATTTTTTTACTTATTTTGGTACCTTAGCTTAGATTTTTTTTCAGTTGTTATGCTCCCACTTAATTTCTCTTTTCTCCCCTTAGCATTGTTGGTTTAACGGAGTGTATGGAGTGTCCTTTGCTCTGTTTTTCTTTGTTGTTGTTGTTGATGATTTTGGTTTACAATTTATTCATCCTGTTTCTATTCTTTATTGGTGGCAATTCTTAGACTTTTCTAAACTTTGAAAAGTTTGATTTTTCTACCAAAATCTAGAATTAATTAGTATTTGTGTCCACCTTAAAATAAATAAAATAAAAAAACTCAGCCTGCTTTCTCTTTTCTCTCTAACCTGACTGAAAAATCAGACAGAGGCCGAAAACCAGGACTACAGGCTTTAATAGAGGAGAAGGACCTGCCGGGCTGCCTCGCAATGGGAGGACAGCAGCACATGCAGGGTGGGCACGCCTTTTGAGGGGCGGAATGGGAAGGGGTGGGGGCTTAGTGTACTCGGCACACACTGATTGGTGGCTTACTGTATGGTCCATATAGGAACAAGGGCTTAGGGTATTTGGCAGGTGTAGATTGGTGGTCCAATGTATAGTCCATATAAGGTACCTGGTTAATCACTCAGGTGTTTCCGAGCTGCAGGTTACGTCATACTCCGCCCACCAGTTGGGGGAAGGGAGGATCTATCACTGACCAGGTTAAAATTCATTCCAAATTGAATACCCCATGAATTCAAAATTCTAGCATATAAGAATTTTGTTACATATTTATTGGTTGAGTGATTTTTCAAATAAGTGACATGCAAACTATTTATATTGATAAATTTAATTAATCTGAAATGGCTAGTGAAGTCTCAAGAAGGGGTTGAGAGGAGGTAATACATTTCCCATATACATCTAAAACTATATTATCAGACCTACATTAGATTACTGTGGTATGCTCAGCTGAATGCCTAGCCAATATCCATTCTCACTTGTCATCTTTACTAGCAGAACTCCAATATTGATTTTGAATGCAATGTGTCAGCCATAAATACTTCCTTCCCTGGGTCCCCTTGCAAAGAAAGATGACCATGTATTATATTCTGGTGAAAAATATATATATAGGTGAAAATACTAACAAACTCAAAACCTCATAAAGAGAAGCCCTTTGCCTTTTTCCTTTTGATAATTGTTCTTCCGGCTGTCTGGAAATGCAAATCATTACTTGAAAATATAGCAGGACAAGACCACAACTTAGGAACTATGGATCAGGAGGACAGGGGCTGCTTATGTCCTTAAAGACATCCAACTTTGAGCATTTCAACCAGCCAAGGGGGTTGAGAAAAATAAGTTCCTATCTGTCAGAGTTGCTTGGGTTTTCATTACTTGTAGTTAACCATTGTAGTGGGTTAATACTTATATGAATTTATAAAACCGGGGAAGCCACAATGATTTTTAGGATGATTGCTCAATGTTGAGGTTGTTTGCTGCTTGTTTCATTTAGGGGTTCTTTGCGGTTTAGCATTTATTTCCTCTCTCTCCAGGAAAGGTGGAGGACCTTCCCAAGCATTCTGTGTGCTAGCCGTGTTTACCAGGCCCTCAGGTGCTGATTGGAATTCAGACTCATTGATGGTTAGGGGTCTTTTTAGTGGAAGCCATCCACACATCTCCAACGGAGGGGATAATTAACAGCTGTCAGTATGCCAGGAATGAGTAAAATGTTGGAGAACACCCAAAATGATTTTTAAAACAACAAAATTAGGCTTGGCAGGACTGTGTGGTGTTTTATTCTAACCCGAAGCTACATCACGCAGCTCCAGATCGCCAAAAGTATATTCTTTATCACAATGGTGACAGTATTTTTATTATATCCCTAATTTACAGTAATTTTGGATTATTTTTAAAAATGTGCCACAGGCCAGCACAAACCTTTCAAGTTCTCAGCATACGAGTTAATGCTCTGTGTTGCTGTCATTTGTTTGGAATAGTGAGTTTTCCTCCCAAGACACTAGAACTAAGAGGCTGGGTATTTATGAAGATGGGTCAGACATGGTTCCCTATCCCACCTATTCTCACTGACACGTGTGAGGCACATGCACATAGCACCTAATGGAATACAGCTCTGTGTAGGAAATTTCTGCCTGGCCAGAGTGGCCCATGCACTGAAAGGCCGCCAGTTCAATTCCTGGTCTGGGCACATAGGGAAGGAAACCGATTGATGTTTCTCTCCTTTCTTTCTTTCTTTCTTTCTTTCTTTCTTTCTTTCTTTCTTTCTTTCTTTCTTTCTTTCTCTCTCTCTCTCTCTCTCTCTCTCTCTCTCTCACTAGCAGAACTCCAATATTGATTTTGAATGCAATGTGTCCGCCATAAATACTTCCTTTCCTGGGTCCCCTTGCAAAGAAAGATGACCATGTGTTACATTCTGGTGGGGGGAAAAAAACACAAAACAAAACAAACAACAACAAAGGTGAAAATACCAACAATCATAAAACCTCATAAAGAGAAGCCCCTTTCCTTTTTCCTTTTGATAATTCTTGTTCTGGTTGTCTGGAAATGCAAATCATTGCTTGAAAATATAGCAGGAGAACACCACAACTTAGGAACTATGGATCAGGAGGAAAGGGGCTGCTTATCCTTTTGAGCATTTCAAACAGCCAAGGGATTTGAGAAAAATAAGTCCCTATCTGTCAGAGTTGTTTGGGTTTTTCATTATTTGTAGCTAGACCAATACAGTGGGTTAACTCACCAATGCAGTGGGTTAATCTCTCTCTCTCTCTCTCTCTCTCTCTCTCTCTCTCTCTCTCTCTCCCTTCCTCTCTCTAAGCATGTCCTTGGGTAAGGATTTTTTAAAAGTCTGTGTTTGTTTGCTTGTTTTATATGTAAGGCTTTTTTTTTCTTTTTTCTTTTTTAATTTTATTATGGTGACATTAGTCAACATGAACATATAGGTTTCATGTGTGGTTTGCTAATTTACAAAATCTGTGTATAGGACCATGTGCCCACCACCCAAAGGCAAATCTTCTGTCACCTCATATTAGGACCCCTTTCTTCCCCCACCCCTCTACCTCTGGCAACCACCATGCTGATGTTTGTGTTCATAAGTTTCAATGTTATATTCCACATGTGAGTGAAATCATATAGTTCTTAGCTTTTTCTGTTTGACTTATTTCACTTCTCATAATGTTCTTAAGGTCCATCCATGTTGTTGTAAATGACGCTATTTCATCCTTTCTTATGGCCATATAGTATTCCATTGTGTATATGTACCACATCTTCTTTATCCATCCTCTATCGCAGGGCACTTTGGCTGTTTCCAACTCTTGGCCACTGTGAATAGTGCTGCAATGAACATAGGGGTGCATGTATCTTTGTGTACAAATGATTTCGAGTTTTTCGAGTATATACCCAGGAGTGGAGTTATTGGGTTGCATGGTAGCTCTAGTTTTAATTTTTTGAGGAATCGCCAGACTGCTTTCCATAGTGGTTGTACCAGTTTACATTCCCACCAGCAGTAAATGAGGGTTCCTTTTCCTCCACACCCTCTCCAACACTTGTTGTTGCTTGTCTTGTTGATAGTGGCCACTCTAACTGGTGTAAGGCGGTATCTCATTGTAATTTTAATTTGCATTTCCCTGATTGCCAGTGAAGTTGAACATCTTTTCAAATATCTATTGGCTATTTATCTTCTTGGAAGAGGTGTATTTTCAGGTCCTCTGCCCACTTTTTGATTGGATTGTTTGTTTGTTTGGTGTTGAGTTTTACGAGTTCTTTATATATTCTGGAAATTAAACCTTTGTCAGAGCTACTGTTTGCAACTATCATCTCCCATCTGGTTGGCTGCTGTTTGTTTTGTTGTCCGTTTCTTTTGCTCTGCAGAAGCTCTTCAGTTAGATAGAGTCCCATTCATTTATTTTTTGCCTTTACTTCCCTTGATACTTTGGGGTCAAGTCCATAAAATGTTCTCTACCACCCAGGCCCATAAATTTAGTACCTATAAACTAGACATTTTTAATATATATGAAAAAATATAGAATTATTTGCTTGAAGTAGAATTATTTGACTATAGATCAGTGATGGCGAACCTATGACACGCATGTCAGAGGTGACACGCGAACTCATTTTTTTGGTTGATTTTTCTTTGTTAAATGGCATTTAAATATATAAAATAAATATCAAAAATATAAATCTTTGTTATACTATGGTTGCAAATATCAAAAAATTTCTATATGTGGCACGGCACCAGAGTTAGGTTAGGGTTTTTCAAAATGCTGACACGTCGAGCTCAAAAGGTTCGCCATCACTGCTATAGATTATGAGCAATAACCTGGTAGCTTTGGTAGATCTGGAATACTGTCTTTCAAGAAAGTTGAACTATTTTATACAACCCAAGGTAGTGTGAGAATTCAATTTCTCTCCACCCTTGTGAAAATCATCAAGGCTTGAATCTTTAAGATACAGATTTTATATTGGCCATTGATCAGAATTCTTAGTCTAGGGATATTTCTTTATGTCTATGGTATTATTTGTTAAATTTTAAAAGCACAAAAACCTTAAGAGTTCATACTGATATTTCAGCACCTATAGTTCTCACCCTCATGTCTCATATAGATAACTTTACACCACTCAAAAACATCCCCTAGGCAAAGGTAGAAGGAAGCTTTACCTGAACGAAAGGATGTTGTTTGACTTGGTGAGGGATATGTATAGATATGCAAAAGAGATGTTGCAGAGCCATGCTTTAAGAGCATAAATTTCAGACCATGTGTTTGAGTATACTTTGGAAATTTAGAAGTAATAGTCAATTTTTCTTTGTTTTGTTTATTTTTAAAATACATTTTTTATTGATTTTAAAGAGAGGAAAGAAGGGGCAGGTGAGAGAGAGAGAGAGAGAGAGAGAGAGAGAGAGAAAGAAAGAAAAATCAATCAGTTGCTGTACACTCCTGGACCAGGGACCCCAGCGACTTTTCAGTTCACTGGACCACACTCAATCAACTGAGCCACGCTGGCCAAGACTCTTTTGTTTAATATTTTTGTGTTTACACTTTGGGTTATTTTAACAGCTGAGAAATCGCATCAAATAGCTAACCTGTATTGACTCAGAACATCTTGGTAAATTAAGCAGAAAAAATTGTCCATCATTTCCCTCCCTAATTAACAAGTTTGAGTTAATGGCTGCAGCAGCAGTATTTAACATGTATGCCACATCAGCAATAAATTAGGATCAAATCTGAGCACAGCTAACTGCATCCCCAGACCTGTGTTTTCATAGTACAGAAAATATTAAGATTTATGCTGCTGCTTATATTTATCTTTCTTGTGAGTATATCATGGATATTTGTATACACTTTACTTGAACTTCTGCTGGGCAATTTGATATTTCCCGCAAATTTTAAGGGAGTTGAGAAGGAGCAGAGGGTGCTTCATGGGAGAATTGATTATATTGAATTAGCTCTCATAAATTTGTTTTTCAAATATTTTAGACAAATTTTCTTAAAACATTATGTATAATAATTATCATACATATGACCCAAATTTTAACTAGTGGCTTCTAAAATAATAATATCAGCCATCTTCAGATAGGATTGACTCATGCAAAACCACATTACCAGCATTCCAGGAATACCTGATGGTAAAAATTAAGAATACCAACTTATTCTATAATGCATTCCCTAAATGCATAGCAGTGGTGGGAGAAGCAGAACAAACGAACATTTATCAAAAGATCCCAATGTTCTATGGGCTCTTAGAAGACGCCTGCTATTTGGAAGGGCAGGGAGGAGGAGACAAAGCTCATTCCCCAGGCAATATTCCACTTTCTGTAGCTTAGCGTGTATGCTGCTGACAGGTCCACCCTGTGCCTTCTTATTACGTTGACTGATGTCACCCTCCTATGGAGCTGCTCCTGCCTCTGCTTGGCCCTGAGCATGTGAAATGGATCCTCTCTTTGTCTCAGCTAAGTCGGTGCCCTTCATGCAGAGAATACTAGCACCTCACTAGTCTGGCACTATGCTCCAACTCCTCACGTAATGACAGTAGGCACGGTCTCCTGTCCACAGATTATTTCTTTACATTATTCTTTAAAAAATTCTATTTAGTGTTTTATTCCTTGGAACCTGGGGTTTTGTTAAACAAGTTAAAGGAGAATCATCCAAAGTTGCTTTTGTGACATTATAGGTATATTTGTTTGCAGACCTGATATGGCCAGCGCATAGTTGATAATAAAAGAAGAAAATATCCCTGTGCATGAGGGAATACTAAGGAATGGTATTAGTCTCTCTCTCTCTCTCTCTCTCTCTCTCTCTCTCTCTCTCTCTCTCTCACACACACACACACACACACACACACACACACACACACACACACAAACACACACACACAAGCAGACATACACATGCCTATGTATGTATGTGTGTTTTCTTTTGGGAGATAAGGGCTTGGAGGAAATTTCCAGGGATAATTTCTTGATTTTAATAAATATAGCTCTTCTCCAAAGGATACAAAATAACAATTCTACTTTTGTATCAAACTCAACTACTCAATAAATATTTACTGAGCACCTATTACTTCGCATCAGCCATTCATGACACAAGAATGTCCAGACTCTCTTTCTCGTAACAGGTCTATAGTTACATCACTCGAGTGTAAGAAATTGGTTCACGGAATATTTTATTTGTCACCACAGTGCCTGTTTTCTTAAAAAGATTGTTTGGCTGGAAAACAACTAGAGCTGCCCTCAAGCAGATTGTTGGAAATGGTTCAACTGGGCTGGATTCCTAATCAGCACCAGAAGCATATCCTCAGCTCTCCTCATCCATATTAAAGTCATGTCTTTGCAGACCAGCTAGAATCGATTGATTCTGAAGGCTCCTGACTTTGCTCCTGTCACAAAAAGCAGTCAAAAAAAATATTGTCACTTGGCCCCACAATTACTGTCATGAAACCTCTGCCATACCAGGTGGTGAGAGCAATGATTTGGCAACAAACTTATTATAAATCCTCAATATATATTTCATGCCACAAAAGTAGATATCAGGTCTTCTCCTATTCTCAAATCTCCTGACATTCATACTTACAATGTTGGACAAGACCCATAGAGGTGGTAAACCTCCTGGTTATTGTTATATCCTGTTAACTAAACAGGGTGGGACGTTGTGTGTACAAGGGGTTGCTGAAATCCTGTTAGTGTTTTGATGCTTATCCAGTGATTATATGTTTCAGAGTTGTATATGCAGTAGCTGCATTGTTTCTAGAACAATAGAGGGCTCTTTATCTAAAAGTTGATCACTTTGACAAGTATAAAAATACTCCCTTATCCCAGATATTAAAACTCTACCTCATCAACTATCCTGTCTCCTTCCATCTCCTTCATGAAGTATTTCCCATCTCCCTAGGCTGTGATGATCTTTCACTTTCCTGAACTCCATTTCCATTTGTAATTGACATTTGACACATATTTTACTGTGTTGAAATGTAGTATCTTATTTACCTAACTATACTGTAAGTTCTCCAAGGGAAAGATCTATAATTATATCCTTTGTTTCATTCACATCACCAAGCACTATGCCATGCTCATATTTTGCACAAAGCTAAGTTGCTGGATGAAAAGTGAATGCAAAGACTTGGATACTGGAATAGCATTTTCTCAGATTTTATTGAAGGTAAAACTATTTAAATCTGGGCTAAATTATAATAAAAGATAGAATTCCTGACAGTCAAGTAGTTTTAAAATATTAAAATCGCATGGGCAAATGATAGTTTACATGAGCACATGATCTAATCAAGCCTGCACGTGAAATCACCATCGCAATAAGGAGAAAACTGAAAGCAGCCACAGGTATCAGTGACTTGTTTAAGGTTACTCCGTTGGCTGAGGGGAGAGTCATGACCCAGGTTCCTTCTCTGTCAGATGTTCTTTTCATCCCTCTTAGAATGTCCAATGTTTTTTAGTTTTAACAGACAGTGCAGCCAGCTGATTAAAGTGTTGTCTCTGTGTTGCAGGCAACACACTCTAGACAACACACTTAGACAACGCTTTCTCAGCTACCACTTGGTAATGCCACTAAGTTTAGAGTTGAATTTTTAATCCATTAATATTCTAATGGTTAGTTCTTCCTTTGTCCAATTTTTAGAAGTGGACTTATTTATTTATTTATTTGTTTTACATCTAAGTCTCATCATTCTTTACAAACAAGAAAAAATTGTGCTTATTATCAGGGTTTTCCATTTATTCTAGAAGCTGTAGCAATATTATAGGATAGTCAATATATTTTAAAAGAGATATTGACAAATTAAAGTGTATCCAAAACAAGATGACCAGAACAGTGAAATGTTTGGAAACATGCCATGAGAGGAATGTATCATCATTTTATGTTCAAGAAAGCGGTGATGTTGAGTCTGAAAGATGCCCCACATCCCTGGAAGGGGTTGATAGCCCCCTCCAATTATTTGAAGACCTGCCATGTGAAACTAGGATCCCATATTTTCTGAGTAGTAGTTCCAGAGGGCAAACTTGGACCGATGGGTGACAAGTACAGGAAGTGCTTTCCACTGTATATAAACAAACTTCTCCAAAAGCTGGAGTTGTTGTGACAGCTCTCTTGTCGATGCCAAGGGAGCTGTAGTGTTGGCCCCTGGTCAACAAAAGCCACCATACTGAGTGAGAGTTAGCTTGGATGGCCTGAGTCACCTGTGACTTAAAAATTGCATGATTATCTGTCACATCTGAGCCATACCCAAATGGATGACAACCAAGTCTTGCTCAGCAGTTCTCATTCACCTCGCTCAGGTAAAGAGCATTTTAGGAAAGATCATGCTATTAGAAGCCACCACTAACACTGGGTCCCTGGATTATCGCCACCCTGTGGATAGAGCATAGCCCGTTATCATGAGGTGGCCCTCTTCCTCTCTGCCCAGCTCACCAGATCAGAAGCTTTTCTTGAGGCAGTGAAACAATATAGTTCTTCAGGATGCTGTCTGCATTGGTCAACATGAAGGAAGTGGAATATATTTAAAATAAAGCCTTGTCTCCCAATCTTTTTAGGTTAACAGTAGATATTCAAGTTGGCTTATATGAAACAAGTGCAATTCAATGCACTACAGCTTTGAAAGTGTTAGAAAATAAATCAAACCATAAAATGTGACAGAGGTTTTAGAATAAAGCCATGTTTCAGTGTATTGAATATAATGTTCACAGCAGGGCAACGTATATCATATGAATACTCTTTCACTCCTCACCTTGATTAGAATAGAAAGTACATATTTAACAGTTATTTTGAAGTCTCAATGTGATTCAAACTTCCATTCTAGTTATAGTTTGTCTTTTTTCATTTCATGAAATCAGCAGTCAAAGCTCATATTTATGTTTAATACAGAATTCATTGTAAACACAAGTTCCATGATGGAACTCATTTTATTAGACCTGTCAGTACAAAACAGCAATTGCAGAGGGTCATGCTGCATCCTTCTAGCTGTCAGACCAATATCTTGCTGAGTGCCATCTGCAGTGTCTCAGCTTCTTTATTTATACTGGAACTCATTTAGTCTGATCCAAGAGCTATTTCCAAAATTCCTGTAGCACATTAAAAAGCACTTTATCAAGATAGTCATTGCTTTGGAGAAAGGAATATCAGCAAGTTTCTCAGTGGGAATGGAGATCTAGACAAATGTAGGTAATAGGTTTAAGGAGAAATAGTCTTATTTCTAAGAAAAGTTGTTTTATATTAAACAAATCTATCTGTCCTAAAATTATATAGCTAACATGAGATTTGGATGCTTTGCAACTCTGTAGTTTTAAATCACAAAGTCAATATTTGAAGCTGTCTAATTCTTCTTACATAATATATCTATAAGTCAGGTAGCTACCACCAGCTGATAGAATTATCTTGACATGAGCAAATCTTTCTTAAACTATGATGACCTGATCTTCAAAACCTCTACTGGGCCTGGTACTCTCAGTCCAACACTTTACTACCTTTTCTTTTTTTAATCCTCACACAAGGACAAATTTATTAATTTTTATTTTATTTTATTGATTTTTAGATACAGCAGAAGGGAGAGAGAGATAAAAACATCAATGATGAGAAAGAATCATTGACTGGCTGCCTCCTACATGCCCCCAACTGGGGATCAAGCTCTCAACCCAGGCATGTGCCCTGCTCACTGAGCATCACCAGGCAGTCAAGCTTACTAATTTTATAGAGAAAGGGAAAAGGAAAGAGAGAGAGAGAGAGAGTGAGAGAGAGAGAGAGAGAGAGAGAGAGAGAGAAGAGAGAAACATCGATTAGTTGCCTCCAGTACCCACCCCAACAGGGGATAAACTCTGCAACCCAGGTGTGTGCCCTGGCCAGAATGGAACCTGCCACCTTTTGTTGTATGGCTTGACGCTCCAAACAACTGAGCCACCCGGCCAGGGCTTGTGTCTTTCACCGGAAATTTCCTGAACATTTCCCCATCTGCTTTTGAAAAGAACACACTTTTCTGAATAATTGATTTGGAAGCACATTCAGGGTTAATATACCTTATTCTGTGGAGTCACTTAAGTGTTTCTTTACAAAAAAAAATTGGTCAAACATGAATTTGAAATTCAGGCAAAGAAAATGATAGATTGGCTCTCAGAAATAATGAAATAAAAAAGAACACTTCCTAGTTTTTGTTAAACTTGTTTTGATATGAATCTATGGAAAGAGACTATAACTTGTCTGTGTTCTTAAAAGTTCTTTTTAAAAAATATATTTTATTGATTTTTTTGCAGAGAGGAAGAGAGAGGGATAGAGAGTTAGAAACATCAATGAGAGAGAAACATCAATGAGAGAGAAACATTGATCAGCTGCCTCTTGCACACCTCCTACTGGGGTGTGCCCACAACCAAGGTACATGCCCTTGGCCGGAATAGAACCTGGGACCTTTCAGTCTGCAGGCTGACACTCTATCCACTGAGCCAAACCAGTTAGGGCTCTTAAAAGTTCTTGATTTCTTACTGAATCAAGTGAAACCATTATTAACCTACAATGATTATTATTTCAACTCTTAGGAAATTTAAGTGAACCTCATATGAAATTTAAGTGAACCTCATATGAAATCATAATCTATCACACTAGACAAAAGTAATTTAGTATGGGGGTTGAAAGTTTGTTTTGGAAGTACCTCTGCTAAGTTTTCCCCAAAGTGTATTAGAGTCATAATTCCAAAAAAATCCCCATATACATATATGTGTGTGTGTGTGTGTATGTGTGTGTGTTTGTGTGGTGTGTGTCATAGTTCCAATAGTTAAGACATGCTATAGTAATAATACTCATTACGGGAAAAATGGCAATATTATGTATGACCAATGGGTGACAATGTCATTAATGTAATTAGAAGAGATGTTAATGTAATATATTGCTATTTGGAAATTTGGCTGAAAATGTCAAAAATAAGCATATCCTTGTTAATGGGTACATCATTTTAAATATTATATTTTGTTCTATATCTAGTCATAGTTTCTCTATCCTTTTAAAAATGATAAAACTTATGCTTACAGATTTCCATCAGCAGTAAATCTGAAATAACTCTTTACTAAATTTTGGAAACAAGGACTAGAATTGGTATACTACAGAATTTACATTTTTCCTATGCTTTTGAAAATAATACTTATTTTGACATAAATATTTCCTTTAAAAAACTATATAACATAGAGGTTGTCTTGTGTTTTCTTCTGTAATATCACTGACTGCCTAAACTGTCTTCCATCAGGGAAGATATTTACTTGAATCATAGACAAATATTAATTTTCTCTTGATTATAAAAATAATAGCATACCTTAATTTAAATCTCAGTTTTGCCATGTTTCAAGTAGTAATATAGTTCCTGGACATTAGTAAGTGCCACAAAATTATTACTATTATTTACATTAATGTTATTAATTTATTAAATTGATGAGATAAGATATCATTTATTAAGTTATATAAATGCACATCCCTAGGAGGGAGCTATCAACCCCTTCCAGGGAGTGGGGCATCTTTCGGACTCAACATCACCGCTTTCTTGAACATAAAGTGACAGATACATTCCTCTCATGGCATGTTTCCAAACATTTCACTATTCTGGTCATCTTGTTTTGGATACACTTTAATTTCTCAATATCTCCTTTTAAAAATATATTGACTATCCTATAATATTGCTACAGCTTCTAGAATAAATGGAAAACCCTGATAATAAGCATAATTTTTTCTTGTTTGTGAAGAGTGATGAGGCTTAGATGTAAAAAAGAAAATAGGAAATGTCTATAAAATGATAAGAACAATTTCTGTTACACTGTTGGGAGCAAAATAATAATTATTAGTATTATCATTGGTCACAGAAATAGCAATTTCAAGGAGATAATCTGGTATATAAGTTTGAGGTTCAAAGGAATGTTGTTAACATCATTATTCAAAGAATGCAGTAATGTAAAATTAATATGTTGTACATCATAAGTTTGCACAATGTTAAAATACATATCTCAATAAAAAAAGAAAAACAAGAAAGTATTTCACTTTATTACACTTATTCTGAGTTAATGAAAACAATCCTAGAATAGCTTTTACTGTTTTTGTGTTAACTTATTTTTCTCTCTCTTTTTTCCTTCTCTCTTTTGGGGGCGTTTCGTTTCAGAGGATGACTGGAGTTGAGTTGGGAATTAGCATTAGAAGGAAAAGGATCCTCATGACAATGGAAAAGTCACATTGTAATTCTGAAAAGAATGTTTCATTTCCCATTTTCAACATTAAAATTACTTCAGCAGTAGTTCAAGCTTTTAGTTGATTGTATTTAAATTTTTCTGTATAAATAGACCATAACTATTTTTGATAACACATTTCAGATTTATGTAATTATGAAATACTGAGAATATAAGAACTAATCTGTGGCTTGTCTGTTGATGTCATTGTGGAATCTTAACCTTTGAAAAGGCAGGTTTAGACACAGCAAAAATATTTCCTCTTTCAAGCCTGTTTTCTCCTTCTCTGCAAACAACATTATAATGTTAACGTGAAAATGTTCAAACCTGTAAAGAATTTTTGTGACTTTATTTGAGCCAAACTGTAGACAATTGCCAGGAAGCAGAATCTCAATGTATTGGGGTAATGCTCCGGAGTCTTACAATCAAAGGAGGAGAAGTAAGTGGGTTACATGAAATCCATCGGTGATAGATTAGGGAGGCAGAGAAAGCAAAGGTGGGAGGAAACCTCTGGGATTGGATGAAAAGTAAAATGATAGACACAGACTTCTTTTACCCAGGTGGGAACAGGATAGTTAGCAGTCAACAATTAACATGATAACGATAACAATGAAATAACTTATGCTCTCTCTACTGGTGCTCAGGTGCATTTGGTTTTGCCCTGAGGGTCCAGAAAGAGAGAAGTTACAAGTTACCCTGACATTTCACAGGCAAGTTATCTTAGATGCAAAAAGACAATAGGCTCTGTTAAGGTAAAGATTGACCTTTGTCAGGGAAGATACTGGCCTAGGATGTGACTACCCACTATAATGTGACTACCCCTGCTTTTCATTAAAGTATTAATTTCAGACCATCCTTTGTGGTTACTGTAGGTCTTTGAGTTTGCTAGTCAGCTTAGCATGTGGCCTTTTTTTTCATCCACAATAAAAAATACCATTTTGCCTTCTGGATTCAAAGGTTGAAAATCTTTAAATATATGAATATATTTGAACATGAGTTCATTCATTCATCTATTTAATGAAAAAGAATGTAATTTAGTGAATGCCTGGGTCATGTTCTAAGAATTTTAAGATAAACATGACAATGTACTTCCTTTCAAGATGCAAAATTCCAAATATGTGAAGTTAGTTAATCCAGATTGGTTTTTCAAAGAGCTTTATAAAGCTGGTGCTATGTAAATTTTAATTATTATTGTTGTGGTCATTAATATAGAGATCCTTCTGAAACAAGGAGTTTGGGGTGCAGACATTTCTTCTTGTGGGCCCTTGTCCTCACGAAGTTTGAAGTGGACTAACAGATTTCTTTAATAAAAATGTAGAAGTTTATTGGAAGCATATACAAACTCCATCTGGGAATGGGTGTCCCCAAAAGGGACCCCCTGAGAGGATCCCCAACTGGGAAAAGCCTGTGCCCGCTCTCTCTCTCTCTCTCTCTCTCTCTCTCTCTCTCTCAAAAAAAAAAAAAAAAAAGTAAACCCTAAAAATCTAAAACCTAAAAATCTGTCTCATGTCCCTTTGTCTCAGGTTTATATAAGCTGTAGCTCTTTGTCTCTTCATGCTCCCTTCTACTCTCCTAATTAGTTACTCTTTTGTGGAATATCAGTTTCAAATTCCAAAACTCACTGGATACCCTCCTTTTTTTCTCCCCCTTATCTTGGAACATTCCTCTGTCTCTGGTGAAAATATGTTTTCCTCTTTCTGACATCTGTCATTTCTCTATCCTCTGTGAAAGTGTTTCCTTCTTCCCAGTTCTCTGTGACTTTTCTTTATCTACTGTGACTGTATGCCTTCTGGTGGGTCCAAGCCCTCACTTAGGTATTTTTCCCCTTGTTAGTCTCTAAACTGGCCTATTCTGTCCCTAGAATTCCTTTTCCTTCTAGAAGCAAGCATCATTTTTATTTATATATATATTTTTTGCAGCTTTGAAATAGGGTCGTGCCAAGAGGCCCATAGTGAAACACTGAAAGTGGCCACCATCAGCATGAGGACCCCAACAAGTCAAACTGGTAAGTGGAAAAAGTAATGCATCAGTATCTTTTTCTATGTCATTAAATCTGTTTTTATTTTTTTATGCGACAATTCTCAGAATTTACAAACAAAAATGAGAGTGCTTTTCAAAGGACAGTGCCTATGAAATTCATTGTCATTACCTGAAAGACCTTGGGGAGTTGGTATTCTGTGGGAAAAGTCACCAATCTGTTCTAGACAGTCATGGATTTAAAGTAGCTATTTGAACTTGTGAAAGTTGCTTAATTCTTTGAGTCTTACTTTTTTAAAATTTTAAAATGGAGATTATAATAATTATCTTGTTAGGACTTTTCCTAAGAACTAAAATATTGCATATAAAGAATAGAGTAGTTTCCTTAACATAGAAAAAGAGTTTAAAGATATTAGTCTACTTTTTACTGAATACTTTCTAAAAACCAAGTATTGAATGCTAAACACTTCAATGCATTATTTTATGGAATACAACCTTTAGAGGTAGAAGCTATTTTTATTCTCATTTTACAGATGAAAACACTGCTATTGACAGATTATTGGACTTGCTTTAAATTGCACACTGCTCCCTGAGACAGGTGTGTCTGGTGGCAGAGTTTCTGTTCTTAAATTTATTCATAAACTCAACAAACAGTTATTGGATATCTGAAAATGACAAACTTTTTTCTTTTTTAGCTGAGATGCCATGCTAGTTTCCAAATGATTGCTACGTAGAGTATAATTATATATTTATATGAGGTGTTATAGTTTGCAAATAAGTTATGAATAATTACCTTTATTTAGTATTCACATAGTCGTTGTGGAAGACGAGGTAGGGAGCATTACTTCTATTTTACAGATGGAGAAATTAAGGTCCCAGAGGCTAATTAGATTACTGGAGGTCTTGGAGCTCAGTGTTTCTCAGACTGTGGTTAGGTGTCAGTGTATTTCTAATCCATTGCAGACAATGTTTTTGTAGAATGACTAAAAACTAGAGAAATAAAATGATTAAAAAGCAGACACCAAAGACACAACTCCACATTTTAATTATTTTTTATTATTCTACAGATATGGAATTACTCCATGAAATGGGTCTGAAAGTTTCTAATGCTTTCTCTGAGTTCCTATACTCCTCCCAGTTAGCATCTGCACGGTGACACCAGCCTATAGATCAGACAGTAAACTGCATAGCACTGACAGAGCTAATACGGGGTGGGACAAAACTAGGTTTACAGTTGTTCATATGGAAAATAGTACAATAGTAAATAAATAAAAACACACGAATAAACTCTGTGTTTCGCATACTCACAGCTGTAAGCCTACTTTTGCACACCCTATATGAGGCAGATCCAGCACTCAAGCCCAGACCTTCCATCTCTAGTCCAGACGGTTTCAATTTACTCCATACCACCTCAACAAACAGCCAGAAATCTGGTTTATGGTCCAAGGGACAGGAAGCTCGAATTCCAAATTGTTCACATGAAACAAGTGCAAGAAAATTGATAATGGCCAGACATTTTCAAAGAGTTATATGAAACCAATGACATGAAAAAAGTGGAAGAACAGTGGGAAGCTCATGGAAATGATTTCTTTTAAATTTATGTGTAAGAAATCAATACTTAAATTCTGTGATATGTGATGTAGTATTGAAAGACTTTCTCAAGATACGTTTTTTTTTCTTTCCTCTTTTTAATTTGTTTATATTTTGAAAAGAGTAGTTAGGTTATATTTCGGAGTCTGATCCTTGTCAGTTCCCCAGAACAGAATATGGGCCTCACATTATTCCAAGTGATAAAATTGGATTTTGGCCAGTTATGAAATGAAAATGAACTCATCGAACCACCTCACGGAAAGGACCTGAAAATAATGTAACCTATTCATTTCAAAAACTACCAAAGAAAATTGCAGTGCTTTTGGTGCAAAGTAAAATGCACATTGAGTCAGCAATGAAAATTTACATTGTAAGATGGTTTTGTGGGTTTCTAAGATCTCCTGATGAAATGGACCCAGATATTTACAAGTGCTATTTTATTAATAGCAACTTTACCATCTCTGTCAAAGTAATATTGCACCAATGTTCAGGAATAACTTTTGGTTGTGAGTAAATATTATTGAAAGATTCACTTTTTCTCCAAATGATGCTTATAGAATTTTTAAAAATTATAATATAAAATGTCAGGAATAGTTCTTGTTTTTTTAAAGTTCTACTGTCTTAGTGCTTAAAGCAGCTTAAAGTGGCTGTAAGGGCATAGAGAAAGATGAACATTTATGACAACATTCAAAACTGAGTCCTTCAGCCCATCTATTATTAGCTTCTGGGAAGACTCCACATTGCTAAAATGAAATTCACAGTTTGAAGTAGGGCAAATCCATGGCCTTAAATAATATAGAGAGTTTCTGTGTTCCTCACTTGCTTTCTGCCCCATGACTCACAGATCCAAGATTTGTATGACTCAGAAAGTTAGGCAGTCATATCTGGGCACCCCTCTTTAGTTAGTACCTTCATATTTCTCCTCCCACTGAAAAGAGCAGAGAGGAAGGAAGAACTTAGGGAAATGCATTGCACCAAGGAGAGAGAAAATCCCAATAATCATTGTAGGTATGGTGATGATAGGAATTGGGAATTATTCTCTCTCTCTCTCTCTCTCTCTCTCTCTCTCTCTCTCAATACTCTATCACAGCTATTTTCAAGTTGTGTGATGCAAGAATGTTTAAAACATGCAATACCTAACTGTTTAGTCAGGGTCACTGACCTCTTTCCCCTTATATTGTCAAACTAAAAAATTACAACAAGCAACACAATAGCCATCTGGTGTGACTAAATAAAAAATTTTGTCAGATTGATAGAAAATATATTTTTAGTGTGCCGCAAAATTTTAGTAATTGAATTGTGTGTGCCATGAGATGAAAAAGGTTGACAGTTGCTGCTCTGTCAGACCAGGGTCAGAAGACCACAAATGGGGAAAAAAGATGGTCCCTCAACATTATACCAGACATGCTTTATTTGAATGCCTGTTACTCATTGGATTTAGTGCCTAAGGTTTACACAACCCACTCTTTAACTGTGAAGCTTAGATGCTCTTTGCTAACAGCCAAGTTATCAGTATGACCAAGGGCTAAGGGTAAGTCTCTTGACTTGTCTCTTTTATCTTTATTGTTGAGAGTATTACAGATGTAATACTCTCCCTTTGCCCCCCCCCCCATTGCTCTCCTCCACCAGGTTCCCCCTTGCCCCAGGCCTTCAGCATTCTATTGTCTATGTCCATGGTCAGTGCATATCTATATCTATAAAAGGCTAATATGCAAAGTGTTCCCTCGGGAGTTCTACCGGGAGACCAGGAGTTTGATTGCTCGCTATGACGTGTGCTGACCACCAGGGGGTGGCATGGAATGAAGGAAGGCCCTGGCCGGCAGCTGGCAGCTGGGAGGGGAGGCCGGGCGGCAGCTGGAAGGCCTCCATCAGCCTTGATTGCCGGCCAGGCCTAGGGTCCCTACCCATGCATGAATTTCGTGCACTGGGCCTCTAGTATACATATATGTTATTTGGTTAATCTCTTCCTGCCTCCTCCTCTTCTCCCCCCTTTCCTCTGAGATTTGTCAGAATGTTCCATGTTTCCATGCCTCTGGTTTTATTTTATTCATCAGTTTATTTTTTTGATTCCACGTATAAGTGAGATCATGTGCACATGATCCCACTTCTAGGAATATATCCTAAGAATCCTGAAACCCCAACCAGAAAGAGTACATGCCCCCCCTATGTTCATAGCAGCATTATTTACAATAGCTAAGATCTGGAAACAGCCCAAGTGCCCATTAGTAAATGAGTGTATAAAAAGCTGTGGTACATTTACACAATGGAGTACTATGCAGCTGACTTATCTTTTGAAATACACTACCCTTCAATATATTTTATCATGTCTTCAGATCAGTAAACAAACAATAACAGCCACACCATCAAAGCCAAACATGATTTGGATAATGATTACTTGACATGGGAAATGAAAACCTCAAATGTAAAATGTATATAGAACAATGCGTTAATACAGAAACCAGAAAAGATATCTTTAAAAAAAGTTGTTATCTTTACATATACATTGTTTGACTTAGATATAAATACCCTAGAGGTTGAAAAAATTTAAATGTAAAAGACTGAAAGGAAACAGAAAAAGTAGCAGAATAAAACTGCCTTTGAAGGTAACAGATAATACAATCAGATTTGTAGAAAACAAACTGAAGACACACTCCATATAGAGGTCACAGACAATCAGTGAAAATGATGAGTGAGAGAAAATGACCAATATGGAAAACAAGAATCAAACATGTGGATAATTGTTCATGAAAATAAAAAGAAAAAGGATAAATAAAAGACAAGCACTAATCAAAGAATCACAAAGGGAAGGGAATCTTGCTCAGGAAGGAAATGAAAAGAGCTTTATGACTCTAAAATTTATTTTTTTAAATCTGAGATTTTTTTATTTTGCTTGAAAATTTCCTATTTATTAATTCGTTAAGAGTTAGGAAAATCTAATGGTAAACTGAGACAAAATATTATTATTTTCTGATAGTTTTTTTATTATAATGCTTCATGCTTCTAGACTATAGAAAGTTGGTCTTTACTGTGTGTTATTTTTTTTTCCTTAAACAATTTTGGTAATTTGTGTTAACCTAGAAAAAACTGTCAATGCTGAGTGATTGTCCATGTTTAAATATACACAGACAAAAATAATTGAAATTAATGCAGTAGTGCCATAATTGAGTTTTTATTTTTTCAATTTTAATATCATTTATGTGTTCTGACATATAAAATAATGATATATTATTGGTTAATTAAAGACTGTTATTAAAATATACTTAAGAACAGTACACAAAAAAAACAAGTGAACAGCTTAATGAATTTTCACAAGTCAACAATACATGGCCACCTATGTTTAGAAAATAAACATAACCAACATAATTGAAAATGCTTTTTTCCTTTTGAAGTTCTGAATCCCAATCTTTTTACCTATGTTAAACAATTTTCTGAAGTCTTATACTATGCATTGTTTCACTTTTTTTGGTTTATATGAGTGGAGTAATAGAGAATGCACTTGTTTTGTCACGTGGCCTATTCTCAATATTATTTGTGTGAGATTTCTATGTATAGCAGTAATTCAATTTTCAATGCTTTATACCATTCCAGCATGGCTAGTTTTTCACTCATACATTGTCATACATGTCTTTTGGGGCAGGTATGGCCACATTTCTGTAGGATATACAATTACTTCTATGTGACATTTATGTTCATTTTTAGTAGGTACTGCTGATTTCCCAAACCAGTATAATCATTTACATTCCCACTAGCAGAGTATATGGGTTTTAGTTGTTCCATACCTTTAGCAGCACTTGGTGATGATCAGAAATTTATCTTAGTCATTCTGACAGGTATGTGGTGGTATCCCATTGTGGTTTTAATCCACATTTCCTTAATGACTAATCAAGGTGGTATTACTGCCTCTGATCAACAGTTTCCTAGGAAACTCCAAAGTAAAAGTAAAGAGAAATTCAGACAATGTATTTAAAAAGCTGCTAGCTTTATTCACCTCCAGAGAATGAACATTCAGTCTAAAGCAGTGATGGGGAACCTTTTGAGCTCAGCGTGTCAGCATTTTGAAAACCCCTAACTTAACTCTGGTGCCATCTCACATTTAGAAATTTTTTGATATTTGCAACCATAGTAAAACAAAGATTTCTATTTATTTTATATATTTAAATGCTATTTAACAAAGAAAAATCAACCAAAGAAATGAGTTTGTGTGTCACCTCTGACATGCGTGTCATAGGTTCGCCATCACTGGTCTAAAGGGACCTAAATTTCCCCTTTACATAGGAACATTTTTAAAGGCATATACCAACATATGTAATTAAATGTGTGCAAGCCTGGCAATCTCACTCGACTTAAATTCAACTTATCCATTTTGCTCAACTTTCACTCTCCATTTAGCTAATTAATGCATTGCAATCTATCACTTTTGTCTTGTTTCATTGGGTGTAAACCAATCTTCTGACAGCAGACTCACAGTTGAATGGTGGTGATTAGAGTTTATTGCAGGAGAGTGATTGCACACTCCATTTCTGTGTTGGGAAAACTAATTATTTGTCCAGCCATTGGAAACGAGGGATGGCTATGGGCTATAGGCATGAGAAGGGTCCAGGAGAGCAGCATGATTTTGACAGAGGGCCTGGGGCTCTCACCCATGCAGCAAGTGTGACAGCTCCATCACTTCCCCAGGCATTTGTTCTTATGGGCTGTGTAGTGGTTCACTGGCTTCCAGTACTATTAGTTTCTAAATAGTGTGAGAGTGTGGCTGCTATGTTATTGAGACAATTTTGATGTGAATAATTTAATACTGTATTGTCAAGTGGCACTTTTTTAAATGAAACCATGTTATCAGAAATTAGCTAGATCCGATTTGTGGTTGACAGAGGCAGAGAGTGGGGGTGGAGAATATGACAAAAGTGGTCAAAAGGAACACATTTCCAGTTGTAACATAAGAACTGAGGGGATAGTGTATAACATGATGACTATAGTTAACACTGCTCTATGGTATATCTGAAAGTTAAGAGAGTTCTCATGACAAGGAAAATGTATTTTTTGTATCTATATGAGGTGATGGATATTAATTAAACTTATTGGAGTAATTATTTCACAATATATGTAAGTTGAGTCATTATGCTGTCCACCTTAAGCTTATACAAGGCTATTTGTCATTTATATATCAATAAAAGTGGAAAAAATAGCCAAATATAATATACATAATATACAATTTATCATTGTAACCATTTCTAAGTGTACAGTTCTATGGTGATAAACACATTCACATCATCATGCCAATGCTACCACCATCTGGCTGTATAACTTTTTAATATAGCAACTTCAGTCACATACAAACATTCCTCTCCTAACAGCTTCCTCCTCCCTTTATATCTAGGGTTTACCCATTAGCATAGACTTATACTATTTTTATAAATGTGCCTTTTAAATTTTGTAGAAAATAAAAAGTGAAATTTCAAATCAAAATTACAATAATGCTGTTATTTATACTTGTATATTTACTTTACCAGATAACTTTATATTTTCATATGATTTTGAATTACTGTCTAGCATATTTTCATTTCAATACAAAAACACCTCCCTTTAACATTGCTTATGGGGATATCTTAATTTTTCCTCATTTCTAAATAAAGTTTTGCCAAACATAGAACTTAGGTTGATAGGGTTGATAGTTTTTTTTTTCTTTAGCACTTTAAATACCTCATCCTACTGCCTTCTGCCACACAAGGCTACTGTTGAGAAATATACTGATCTAACGGAATCCCTTGTGTGTGATGAGTTTTCTCTTGCTGCTTTTAAGATTCTCTGTTTTTGTCTTTCAGCAATTTGATTATAATGTTTCTCAGTGTGGGTACCTTTCAGTTAACCATCTTGGGGTTTGTTGAGCTTGTTGCATTTGTAGATTTGTGTTATTTCCTCAAAATTGGGAAGTTTTCTGCCGTTATTTCTTCATACAATCTCTTTTCCTCTTCTCTGTCTCTTCTTCTTTTGAGACTTACATATTGGTCTAAGCACACACATGTGTGTCCCCACGTACCTTATGCTCTGTACTCTTTTCTTCAGTATTGTTTTTTCTTCCTCAGACTCAATACTTTCAAATAACCTGCCCTCCATTTAACTGATTCTGTTTACCTCCTATTTGAGGCTGCTGTTAACCCCCAAAAGTGAATATTTCTACTTATTATATTTTTTAAATTTTCTATTTGGTTGTTTTAAAAAATTTTCTATCACGTTTTGTTTCCATTCTGTTCAGATATATCTAGGATTTTGTAAAATTATTTCCTTGAATGCTTTATCCATGCTTTTCTTTAGCTCTGATAGCATATTTAAGATAATTGTTTTTAACATCTGGAACTCTGATGTATGTATTTCTTCAGGGGCCATTTTTGGATTTATTTTGTTTCTTTTAATAGGCCATATTTCTATTTCTTTAAATAGCTTGTTATTGTTTGTTTAAAATTGGATATTAGAAAAAGGAGTCACGTTTCCCACTCTTTATAGACTGGCTTTTTCAGGGGAAAACCTTAATTAATAAGCTCAGCTTCAGGCTCTTCTGGGCATGGGTCCTGTCTGGGCATTTGAGTATAAGTCCTTCCGCCATCCCATAAACACTGCAGATCTTTGATTTGTTTTCAGAGTTCCCACAAGGCTCTTTGTCAATCTATAGTTGTTCACTTAATATTTCTGTGGGGTACGAGAGCCTGGAGCTTCCTAGTCCAACTTAATGCTGATGTCACTCATCGCTGCTTTAATTTAAGTCTTAATTTCCCAAAGACTCTCACTCCAACTTCTTCTTGGTGCCTCGGATGTTCTATTGTATTCTTTTGCCCATTATATCTTACCCCCAGGTGTCCGCAGATCTGCATTGCCCCTGCAGTTCCTACATGCCTGCCGCTGCTTTACATGGCTTCCCTTTTAAGCTAAACTGTGCTGTTCTTTCCCTGTATGAGTTTCCTCGTAAGTCAGCACAGACAGGGCATTGCAACTATGTTCTACTTGGCTCTTTCTGGCCTGAGAGAGGGAACTACTAATTGGGCCACTTCTTCCTGACTGTGCAACACTGCACGGGGGAAGGATGGTGCAGGTGTAAGACACCACAAGACTTTCTGCCATTTTGAACATGCCTTTCCTGGATTGGGCATCGGCTTGTTTTTTGAAGCCATTGACTAGTTTTCCAAGCTCCTACAAAGTTATATTTAATCAATGTATAGTTCCCTACCTCCCCTGTGGGAAAATAATTGCTTAGAGCTTCCTAGTCCACAATTTTAAAAAATTTATTGACTTTATTGGGATAAGATTGGTTAATAAAATTATATAGGTTTCAGGGGTACAATCCTATACTATATCATCTATATATTGTATCGTGTTTTCACCACCCAAAATCAAGACTTATTTAACCATTTATCCCCCATTTACCCTCTTTTGATTACATTTTTCTAAAGTTTTTATTTAAATGCCTTGTAAATTTAATACTATGTTGTCGTTTCAAAGGGGAAGACTAGTTTGCTATATTTTATATGTATTATACGATGCCAGCAAGTACTTTCTTGAAGTACCCTTTTTTTTTGTTAAGTTCCAGTGGATTAACCAGTTTCTGCTCGGTAAAAATATAAAGTAGCAATAGTATTTATCTAAATTCTATTCTAGTTTTCTAGTTTTAATCAGTTCTTTGTTCAAATATGAAACAGTCTTATATAATCTCACTTTTGAAGGGAAGAGTACACATGATGTTTAAGGAATTATGGTTTGTTTTGGGCATGATTTCAGCTTTGACATAAAATAATTTCAATGACTCTAAAGATGTTATAAAACTGTCATCATAGGGAAGGTTAGAATCATTAAGGCCTTCTTGTCAATATTGTTCCTACTATATTGCCTGCTATTCTAATATATGATTGAAGTGGGAAAGAGCTGAGGTTAAGGGTCAACTAAGTTAAAGTTATTTTTGTTGGTAGACCAAATCCACCATTTTGTCCCTTTGTTTTAGCATCATAATTAATTTGGAGTTAATTCTGTATAAGCAATAATTTTAAATCAATGTGTATTTCCATAGTTAAGCAATATGCATGTGATATATAGGTGTTTCAGTAATTTTATGCTCTCAGGTTTAATAAAAGAAAGAAAACTTGGAATTTAAGTAATCATGATAGTAGGATCAATGCTCTACTGTAATTTTGTATAACCACATCCTTCATTTTAAAAAGCCAGTCATGGCCTTTTCAAAAAGAGTTTGTTTATTTAACAAAAGAGTACAAATAATTGAGAGATAACATGGAGATATGATCCATTCATTTAGGCATGTTTATTTTTCCAAAGATTGTACTCCCAATGTCATTTACAGATTTTTCCCACAAACATGGCTTTCACAATAAGAACATTTGTAATTAGCTATACGTGAAGTGAGCTGTATATTACCATGTGCTTCAGCAACAAATATCACTGGGCACAATTGTCATGTAAAGCAAATGAAAGCGTTCCTCAGTGGGAGTTATTAAAGCAGAATTTGCATTCATCCAAACAACTATAACATAAAACTTACATTTATTTTATATTAATGCATATTTATTCTTCAAGAAATCTGAACGTGGAAAGCCCTTCTGATTTTATTTGTGATAGTAGTTATATCACAGCATTGGCATAGAATTTATGCCAATCACTCTAAAGCTTGGATTCTGTGGTACATAGAAATGGCTTTGTATATTTAATTACAAAGAGAAATTTCTAAACATTGTGCTATGAAATAAGAGTTCATGGCATAAACTATTAGGATGATAAGGTGAAATAAGCTTCTCTGGATAGACTGACACCTTTCTCTGAACCTTAAGTGTTAGGGAAATTTTTGGTCTTGATGAATTCTGTAGAAAACCTGAGTAAGATACTACTCTGGAAAATTCATAGCAGCATTATTGATACCACATCACTGATGGATTCTTTCCTTCTAGAAGCATAATGTGAAGTACATAAAGATAAAAATGAGCTCATTTCCTAAAAGTTAAAATAAAAATAATAATCTTTATTATGATAGGAAGGAATGAATACAAGGTGTTTAAATTTATAAATTATATGGAGTTGTTTTCCTGTCAAGTGTATTCAATTAAAACAGCTAACAAAGGCTTAACCCAGTTTTTTAAAATATCTATGTATTTTCTCCATTTCATTTTTATTACTGAATAATAAAACTCCCTGGAAGCTACTCTTGGCTTCCTCCCCTTCACTGAGGCTGTATCGAGTGAGTGTGTGTGTTATTCACACAACTACACAGACCCAGGTACATACACGTGCATAGATTTGTCTGTGTCATTGAAAGTAAAAGGGCATGATTTTTCATTTATGGCAGCTCAGATGACCATTTTCTCCTAACTTCCAAGGCTAAATCCCTTTTATTTAATTCCTCTAACTTGGTCTATTTCTCCATAGAAACAAAAGGTAGGAATATACCTTTAATCCAGAGTGTTCACAGGGAAAATTGGAAGATAGCTAAATGTTTTTCTTGTTTTCACTTTCTATTCCTTTTCCAATGGGTTTCTTTGTTTTGTTTTATGACTCAATGTCATTGTGCGCTGCCATCTGACTCCTTTAGTAAATCAATTATATTTTAGGTGTCAGATAAAAAGAATTTGATACATTGCTTCACATTAAGTTGGAAGTAACAGTTAATCTCTACTTTATAATGGCATTTACTTTTAATAAGAAATATTGCATATCTATGCAAGTAATTATAGGCTCTCTTGACATAGATTAGAGATAATATTTTCTTATTCGGAAATCTGTGCAATCATAACATTTGTTGTCTAAACCAAGAAATCCTCAATAATGAAAAGGGCACTATTTATAATTGCATAGGGGTTAAAGTGTAAATTATGATTGTTTGTGACTGTCCCTCAACCTAAAATGCCACCTTCTAATCATAGGCTTCTCTCTCCAGAGTATCCAGTCTTTCATGTGGTTCCAATAATGTTCAGACATGTGCTATCTTGCAAAACTTAATGCCAAAACAAATGTATGGAATTGCTCATTAAGGTGTCCCTGAAATGGCTTAGAAATCCCAGGATAAGCAATTTCCCAATTTTTAGGATGGAAAATGTGGTCAGTATTATTAGAGGTTATGGTTAGTATAGTATGTGGTCCCTTGGAAAAATGCATTGAACTTGATTTCTACTCACTTCTAATTTATACTCCTCTAAAACCATGTTACTTTATGAATCCACATTACTTCATTGAGCCTGTTCTTCTTGGTTTAGAGAGGTAGGTGGGGGGATTAACTGAATAGAGGATGTCTAAATATATTTCCAGCACTAATATTCTGTGAGTTTGAGCAAGAGTTATGATAAACTTGCCTGCTTCCAATAGATAACACCACAAACTAAAGAATTCATTTATGCACAATTGATGTGAATTCTTAGATTCCCTCTAATAATGGTTGAATAGGAAGGTGACATAAATCTCCAATTCTATTATTTCCCTTATTTATTGTCTTTGGTCATGCACCAACTGTGCTTGATCTCTGTTAAAAGTAAGATGCCATTGAAACCTTGAGTTTAATAATATCCCCTTCTCCACAGGGATATGTTCCAAGACCCCCAAGGAATGCCTGAAATCACATGTAGTACTGAACATTGCAGATATTACATTTTCCCTGCATATACATACATTGTATAGTTTCTCTTTGGGGTATCTGAATTGTCAACATCACTACTCATGTGCTTTGGGGTCCTTATTAGATAAAGTATGTGTTACTTGAACATAAGCACTGTGATGCCCTGACAGTCCATCTGATAACCCAGATGGTTACTAAGTAACCAATGGGTGGGATGTCTATACAGCATGGATATGCTCCTCCTGGGTGGAATAGGGGAGGACACGTGAAATTTCATTATACTACTCAGAATGGCACACAATTGAAAGCTTATGAATTATTTATTTCTGGAATTTTAAAAAACATTTTTGGACCGTGGTTGACTGTGGGTAATGGAAACTACTGAAAGCTAGTTCATGGATAAGAGGGGAAAGAAGGCAGGGGAGGATGGAGAAGTGAGAGGAGATCAACCAATGAACTCATACAGTATGCGTATATGCATAACCCATAGACACAGACAATAGGGTGGTGAAGGCTTGCTGGGGGGGTGGAAGAAGAGGATAATGGGGGGGGAAAGGGGACATATGCAATGTTTTCAACAATAAAGATTTATAAAAAAGGGGGGACAACTGTATAAGATTTTTTTTTATTAGAGCATGATGAATGTTAGTGGAGCATGAGACCATTTTTATTGATCATAAAATGAAACTAAGGACACTAGTTTTTGTTTTATTCATTCCTAAAAGTTATTTAAACCATGATATCAGTAATAATTCTGCATTATTTACACTGAAAGGAGACCCTACAGACCCTGAAATGTTTTTTGATAATAATGGTAGCTCTATGATTGTCCTCTCTGTGGACAGCATTAGGTTCTCTGGGAATTCCATTTAGTTTCTCTGGTTCTAAGACAAAAAGGTAGCATGTGTTAGGACTAAGGTTAAGCAAGGATAAATATAAAATTAGTATTAAGGTTAGGATAACTGTGGAAGATAATCAATATAAGTTTGAGAAGTAGACAGATCATATTTCCAATTGTGGCTCTACTGGTATTGGCTTTGTAAACTCACACCAAGTTGTTTATTCTCTTGAAGCCTTAGCTCCCTCACTTGTAAAATGGACTATTGACATCTAACATACAGAATCCTTGAGAAAATGAAATAAGATAAATAAGTAGAACTGTCGCAGTCATTGTAACTTCACAGGTCTTGTATCATTTACTTTTCCTTGCCTGAGAATTTTGAACAAATACATTTGAGAACTACTACTTCAACCACTTGTCTTTGGATCCTGGTGTCTTCCCTAATCTTTGTATAAATTAGACTCTCATCAACCATCCCCATGCCCTCTCCCCACCCACCACCACTCCAAATGAAACCATTAATGACACCGATTCACAAGCTATTCTGATGTCAGACCAACTGGTAGACAGCTGGTGAGAGCTCACACATAGTTCAGGGCACCAGCGCCAAACTTATAATTCTCATTAGAGCAATTTGCATCCTTTAAGAATCCAACCTTCCCTTTTAGTATTTTTAAGTTTTTAGTCTTTTTTAATCCAGAGAAAAGGATATGTGCTTAGCCTATGTCATGATAACTTTATTTGACAGAAAATGTGTTGCTATCTTTGAAAGAATAAACGTGTAAGATGCCCTGCAAGGTTGGAACACACCATTCTCCAAGAACCCCCCCAGGTTACCGACAGTGAGGCAAGGAGAGAACTTCGGGTCTGTGAAGACAGTGCTCATACAGCACTTTAGGCTCCTACTAAGGCAGATCAAGATTTGTATTATTGTCTTGATATTGTGTAATATGTGTCCAAATGCCCATCTGGAACATTATTTTGATTTGTATTCCTTTAGAATCAACTTCAATTTACAGTACTGTCTTCTATCATTTTATGTTGTTATAAAAGTCAATCATATATTTTTGGCAAACTGTAGATTTATCTTGGTATTAGAGGAAGAAAAGGGAAGAAAAAGAACATGACGATAACGAAGAAGGAGAAGCAGGAGTGATCTGAGCCCAGGTGTTCAGAATTGTGTTGTAGTTGCAATGCTATCTAGGCACATTTAGCCTTTGGTGATTAAATTTTTAATTCATTACTTGTTAAAATTAATTATTAATAAAAGTGAAGTTAGAAGGAAAAGAGACATGGGGGTCTCAACATTTAAAATCCGTTTGTTTTACAAAGTTGAGTTCTTTCTCACTTCTCTTTTCATAACTTCACTTAACTTGTCCTCAGAAAATATATTATGGGAGAAATATATTATGGAAAATATATTACTGTGTACTACTACCCATCTTAAAACTCCTTTTCAAATACATAGACACTAAAAGAATTAATTCCAAAGAGAAAAGTGAAATTAATTTCGTGTCATAAATTAATGATATATATTTAACATAGTATCTTTTCACTGGAAAAACACTTTTCTTATTATTGGGCATCAGGGTTTTCATTTCCCCATTTTCCTCCCACTACACTCTATTCTCTTATGCATAAACTTAACACTATCCTTCACTTCTAGCAAGCAGTTTATAATGCAGACTAAAAAGACTTGCTATACTGCAAGGCTGAGGTTTCTGTACTGAGAAATATGTTTAAGTTAGCATAAGACTATATTTTTCTAATAGTTTTGCAAATACACCAATCTTTCTCTTATCCATAGGTCGTTTATTTTTCAATCTTAACCAGCAAGAAAATGACTAAGATCTTAAAAGGATTCTGAGATTTGAGAACAGATATCACACCTCATGTGGTTTTTTGCACATAATATCTTTGCTCTTATATTAAGCATGATTGCAACTGGCTCTATTATCTGCTTTTCCAGACTACTGAGAATTAGGAAGAGATAGAGAGTGTGTTTAAGTCAGACATACTGGCAATGTCAAAAAGGGACTGCTGCCATAAGAGCAATAGATCAAATTATTGTGATATTGAAGTAAATCCCTTAGACACCAAAAAATAAATGTATATCTAGTTTATTATGTTTAAGAAAAACATGAGTGTATGTCCCTTTTAAAAATAAAATTTTGCAAGTCAGATGCTGGGTTCTTTTGGGCATATTGCAGCACATTTTTACAGAGATAGTGATATGTTGATTTTTATTTACTTTTTAAGTTGAATGTATTGGGGTGACATTGGTTAATAAGATTATATAGGGTTCAAGTATATAATTCTATGATACACCATCTGTATATTACATTGTGTGCCCACCACCCAAAGTCAAGTCATCTTCTGTCACCATGTATTTGATCCTCTTCACTCTTTATTATCCCTCAATCCCCCTTCACTCTGGCAACCACCATACTGTTGTCTGTGTATATGAGTTTTTTGTTTGTTTGTTTGTATTGTTTGTTCACTTGCTGCTTTCAGTTTTATATCTCCACATATGATGTAAATCATATGGTTCTTAACTTTTTCTATCTGACTTATTTTGCTTAGCACAATATTCTCAAAGTCCATCCACGTTATTGCAAATGGCAATGTTTCACCTTTTCTTATGGTTGACTAGTATCCCATTGTATATATGAATATCTCCACAGAGGATCAGAGAAAAGAGCCAGAACATCATGATGGATTATATTCTTTGCTTTTAAAATTTTAGTTATGTCATTATTCTCACATTTTAACCATCATTTACTTTTTTGCAAATTAATGAAAAATAATTTTGTGCCATAGTCATGGGTGTGTTGTACTAGAACATATATTCAGTGATTCCAGGTTTTAACTTTATGGATGATTATTAAATAGATCATGTCATGGCATTGGAATTCTGTAATGCAGACCTACAATTCATATTTGGGCTCCATGTCTAGGTAACAGTTTGCCCCTGTATTTAAAATCCCCTAAGGGTAGGCCTGTACCACTTTAGACTCTTTGTGGCTTCTTTTGGCTTTTGCTCTTTTCCAGTTTTTAGAGTAATTATTTGTGGGCAGAGTTCAAGATGAGGTATGTATAATGTAGTCAGGGCAGACCTTCAAGAGTGAGCAGTTGATCCGAGAACATTCAGGAATAGGATGGAGGAGAATCTGAGGGTTTGTCTCTGAAGAGTTAGGTGATCTGGCGGTGGTCATCCAATAGGCACCAGGAGCAAAGGGTCAGGGAGCAAGTAATAAGGACCCAGCTACTGGCAAATGGATGTTGGAGAGGGAACTTCAGTTCCTAAGAGGATCAGTGGCAGTAAGGTTTTGAATTCTTGGTAATATTTCTATATTTAAAAAAGACAAATAGCCCAGCTGGTGTGGCTCAGTGGTTGAGTGTCGACCTATGAACCAGGAGGTCATCATTCAATTCCCAGTTGGAGCTCATGCCCAGGTTTCGGACTTGATCCCCAGTAGGGGGCATGCAGGAGGCAGCCGATCACTGATTCTCATCATTGATGTTTCGATCTCTCTCTCCCTCTCCCTTCCTCTCGAAAACACCAAATATATATATACACACACACACACAAACACACACACACACACACAAACTAATAAAAAGACAAATATGCAAATTGACCATACCTTTGCTATGTGTTAAGCCACACCCACCAGCCAATCAGAGTGACTATATGCAAATTAACCCAACCAAGAAAGCAGCTGGCAGCCACAGAGCTGGAGCAAGCAGGAGGCTTGGTTGCCCCAACAATGGAGGAAGCCAAGCTTCCCGCAGCCGGCTCTGAGCTCCACTCAAAGCAACAAAGTTTCAATTATAGAAGATAAATAAACCCCAGATACCTGCTTTCAGCCAGCCGTGGCCACGGAGCTGGAGTGAACAGGAGGCTTGGGTTGCCCCAATGATGGAGGAAGCCAAGCTTCCTGTGGCCGGCTCTGAGCTCCACTCAAAGCACAAAGTTTCAATTATAGAAGGTAAATAAATCCCAGAATAAAAAAATAAAAGTAAAAAAGGAGAGGCTGGGAGCTTCCATCGCCGGTGGGGCTTGGCCAGCCTGAAAATGGCCCTCAGCCCCTCACCCAGACTGGCCAGGCACCCCAGTGGGGACCCCCCACCCTAAAGGGGGTGTGGCCAGCCTGAAAACAGCCATCAGCCCCTCACACAGGCTGGCCAGGCACCCCAGCGGGACCCCCACCCTGATCTGGGACACCCTTCAGGGCAAACCAGCCGGCCTCAACCCATTCACCAGGCCTCTATCCTATATAATAAAAGGGTAATATGCAAACTGACCCTAACAGCAGAACGACTGGGAATGACTGGTCACTATGACACACACTAACCATCAGAGGGCAGACGCTCAATGCAGGAGCTGCCCCCTGGTGGTCAATGCATTCCCACAGGGGGAGCTCTGCTCAGCCACAAGCCAGGCTGATGGCTGCCAGTACAGCGGTGGTGGTGGGAGCCTCTCCCGCTTCCTCAGCAGCACTAAGGATGTCCGACTGCAGCTTAGGTCTGCTCCCTGTTGGCAAGTGGACATCCCCTGAGGGCTGCCAGGCAGCCAGAGGGATGTCTGACTGCCAGCTTAGGCCCAATCCCCCAGGGAGCGGGCCTAAGCCAGCAGGTGGTCATCCCCTGAGGGGTCCCAGACTGGGAGAGGGCACAGGCCGGGCTGAGGGACCCCCCCACCCTGAGTGCACAAATTTTTGTGCACAGGCCTCTATATATATATATAATGCCCGGCGCACATTGTATATATATATATATATATATATATATATATATATATATATATATATATACAATGATTTGGTTACTATAACTGAAATGCAGGGCATTTGTCCTGATGATTAAGAACATGTGCTTGTTTGGGTGAACAGAGGTGAAAATTGTCATGGGACAAATAACAAGGCAGAATTAAAACAATAAAAAAATCTAATTAATCAGCAAATAGTTTTGAACCCTGAACACGTGTCTCACACTGTATTACGCACAGGGTGGTATAAAATGTAGTACAACATGGAGTCTTAAGAAACTTATAATACAATTGTAGAAATATCATTTTTATTATTGCTAAATAAAATAATTATTTAAAAGTATTCAGAGAATTATTTGTGACAAAATATGTGTTTACTCTGGAGATATATGACATCTGTTACATTATGTGAACTAAGGCTAATGAGCAATCTGTTGTTCATCTCTTAAAAGTAATACTGCCTATTTAAAATTTACATCAAGTTAATTTTCCCAGTAGCTTTTCCCCACATACTATAAACTTGAATAGCATTGAGAGAAATTGATAATTACAGTCTCCTTTGTAATTTGCCTTGTAAAAATATTCTTATTAAGATTCACTCCATGGTACCCTGTCTGGATTGCTAATTCTTTTCAATGAGAATGCTTTGGCTGAGTTGCATTATTATTCAAAATTTATGCCTCCCCACAACTTTTTCCTCAAGAAGCAAAGAATATAGTGATGACACAAGAGAAAAGGAAACCATTAATATGAAATCCATGTACAATGTTGCCGTTTTGCTCTTTTTTTCCTCCCCTTGGTGGGAAAGGTAGTTTTATATCCCTCAAACTCGTATTTACATTAAAACTTTCTTTGTGACCTGGTGACAATATTAAGCATTTATATTGTGATGTATAATTTAGTCTAATTTAGACTAATTTAATATATCTGAAGGCTTCACTCTGTGCTTACAAACATTTCAGTTCTCTTTGAAAACCATTCATTTATTTTACTACCAAAGAACTGGTGCATGAATTTGTGCTTGGGTAGGGCCCCTCAGCCTGGCTGGCGATCAGGACTGATCAGGGCTGTGGGAAGTTGGCCAGGGGAGGGACCGTGAGAGGTGGGCCGGGCATGGGAAGTTGGCTGTGAGAAAGCACTGACCACCGGGGAAGCTCCTGCATTGAGCATCTGCTTCCTGGTGATCAGTGCGTGTCATAGCGACCAGTCATTTGGTCGTTTGGTCGCTTAGGCTTTTATATATAGAGATGTGATGAGATGTGTAACTGCTCCTATGCAAGATGGAAGGTTCTGTGCTTCTGTGAGAGGATCATATCATGGGGCATTTTTAACCATGTGACAGGCCAGGTTTCTCCCTTATCTCCTTGCTTTATCCATCTCCATGATTCTCTACTTGTCTATTTTGCTTCAGGAATTAGCTCTGTGATAGATATGTTATCCCACAATTTAAATAGCTACTTAACAGTATTTCAGCAGCTTCAGAGAAGGGCTCCCCCTCCCACAGATTGTAGAAAATGGTTCTTATTTCCATATTCTGGAAGCCCCCAAACTAATGATGTGATAAGGAGAAAACAACATTTAGCGGAAAAAGAGTAAAACATTGTTTTGAATAAATGCCCATGAGGAATGAATACAAGATGATTCATAACATAATATGCATGTGTGACCAATGAACCTTCCCCCAAAGTAATCATTGATCTAAATTATTTCTTATATTTTTACAGGCATTCTTTGAATCAGAAGCTTTAGATGAACAAATATTTCATATGTTTATATGTCCAGTTTGCATCATACATATCAGAAAAAAATAATCTTCCTGGGTCTCCATGGTGATAGCTTGGGTTAACAGATAAAATGGCCCTGATTCCAATGTATGTATCACTGGGCAGTTTCTCACAACACTTTTGAAACAGTCACGTGTCTATATTCTAGGAGTGAACAGACAGAATGGGGCAAATCTCTGACATACGAGACTCTAGAAAGCCCAAATTTCTCTCTGGGCGTTCTTTCCAAATTTTTATTTATTCCTCTTCCTCCTTGTAAATGTCTTTGTGCATTGGGAAGAAATGTAATATCATGCCTCTGGGATAGAAGACATGTGGAGACAAGAGACTTGCCGAAAAGTCTGGTGAGGCTGTAAGTGAGGCAGCCCTGGTAGAAGTAAATGAACAGGCTGAGGAGTTGGGCCAGCCGCTAAGTCACATTTCTGTTGCATCTTGGTCATAGCACTTAACCAGCATGTGACTTCAACAAGTTATTTTCGTTTTCTCATCTGTACAATGGCCATAATAATGGTATTTGCCTTAATAAAGTTTGTGTGGTGAATGGATATCATAAGGCCTGTAAAGCACTTAACGCAGTACGTACCATAAAATGAATAATCACTGGCCATTATTACATGAATGAAATGTACTAAAAATACTAGCTATTGTTTGAGAAACAAAAATCTGATAAAAAAAAAAGAAAGGGAAGGAAACACATGGGGAATGTAGACCGTGGAAGTACTAGTATGCTGAGTTGAGCTTTTAAAGATGAAAGTGTCCATCTGGCAGATAAGGTTACAGGGTCTCCCAGATACAGGGGTCAGCATGAGCAGAGAGAATAGCACACTGGTAAGGAAGTCCATGGTGTGCCTAGGGAACTACAAAATTATTAGTACTGCAGGAGTATACTGTGCAAACATGTGAGGTGGGAGCTGTGATTTCAAGAAGATAGTAATATTTTATATTAGTAGTTTGCACCTGTCCCTATGGTCAGTAAACTGACATTGATGGGTTGAAATCTAGAGAGTAATATGGCTATTCTCTCTGACTGTTATGAGAACAAAGATTTCTATAATAAATACATCACTCTTGGTATGCTCCCATCTTAAAAATCTTTGTTGTGAAATTCTTGTCTTTTTTTCACTTTGCTTTCTGTTTGGATATTTGGGAATCCAGCTATGAAATAAGCTAGTCATGAGTATTGTTTGTGAGCTCTTTTATTTAAATCCACATTGGTATTTCCTCCCAAGTTTTCCCTCTTTGATTCCTGACTTTAATTGCATCCTACACCCATGCCTTGGTTTTGATTATCTGTCTTGGCTGTTTCTCATTTAACAACAAACCCATTTTGGTTGCTTGTTAAATGAGAATAACTTTCCTGTAAGCTTATTAGAGGAAGGATAGATTTGTCCTTATTGTCATCACACCGGCATTTAGATAAGAAATCATGCTAATGTTCCGATTACCTTGTAAAACTTATTAAATATATTGGATTTTCCCTAGCTGGTTTGGCTCAGTGTATAGCGCATTGGACTGCAGACTGGAAAGTCCTGGGTTCGATTCTGGCCAAGGCCACATTCCCGGTTGCGGGCTCAATCCCCAGTACGGGGCATGCAGGAGGCAGCCAATCAATGATACTCTCTCATCATTGATGTTTCTATATCTCTCCCTCTCCCTTCCTCTCTGAAATCAATAAAAAATATATTAAAAAAATAAAAATAAAATATATTGGATTTATATTTAAAATGTATTCACTTGTACCAAAATTATTAATCTAGTAGGACAAAAATAGAACTACTTTAATTTAATATTCCAATATACATCAGCAGAAATGCAATAGTTATATTCCGAAAAAATTGTGAACTCAGAACAACTTCAAATGTTAATGTCTTTTGTTCCTAAATCAATGCCTCCCACTATGATTCTTCTCAACTCATATTCTATGTGGCAAGCATGATGATTTTCTATCTACCAAACTGAAGGGACCTTTAATTTTAAACTTCAGGAAATGGAAAGCATTAGAGAAAGTTAGGAGGGGATCTGAAAGTATACTAGAAACATCAAGGATAAGAACAAAATAATTTTGGGAAATCCTTGGTTCTTGTTCTTAATACCATTAGTTGCATTCTGAAATTCAGGTAAGGAAGCTAAGAGGTGTCAAATATGTTTCACATTTTGTTCTAGCAGGTGTTTAAGTACTGTTTTTTCATTAACTCATTCATCTGAAGCTCTTTCATCTGTATTAAAATTGTCCCAAAGGAAACACGACATTTCAGAAATGCTTGTGATACTTTATTTTGGAAGGAAATTCATTTTCTGTGATTTTGTCATGTGTAAAAACCTATTTAAAGGAATTAGATGTGATAATTCACTGCTTTGAATTGATTCCTTTTGTAGCATTGCTTTCCACAATTGAATTTTATTTCAATCAATTCAAGTGTCTTTATCTTGAAGTTTCATGATCAAAAATTTATACATAATATTCTCCTATATAATAAAAGGGTAATATGCAAATGGACCCTAACAGCAGAATGACTGGGAACAACTGGTCGCTCTGGCATGCACTGACCACCAGGGGGCAGACTCTCAATGCAGGAGCTGCTCCCTGGTGGTCAATGCGTTCCCACAGCGGGAGCTCTGCTCAGCCACAAGTCACGCTGATGGCTGCAAGTGCAGAGGCGACGGCAGGACGCGCTAAGGATGTCCAACTGACAGCTTCCTGGGCTGCCAGAGGGATGTCTGACTGCCAGCTTAGGCCCAATTCCCCGGGAAGTGTGTTTAAGCCGTCAGGTGAACATCCCCCAAGGGGTCCCAGACAGGCTGGGCTGAGGAGACCCCCCCCCCCGAGTGCATGAATTTTCATGCGCCACGCCTCTAGTCTTTACAAATAAAAGGGTAATATGCTAATTAGAGCAGATGTCTTCCAGACAACCTTCTGGACATCCATCCTGACAAAGCCGGGCCTGGGGGAAGCTGGCTGCCCGTGGAATAAAAAGTGACTAAATGATTCATTCACTTTATAATTTGAAGGACTGTACTCAAAATTTTACTATCCAGCAAAATACATAGACCAAATAATTGCATCTATTTATCCTCTATATTTTAATAGCACACTGATATTACCTTGCTAACATCCATCTACTCCTCCATTTCACACATATAAAAAAATATTAATTGAATACCTATGATACAGTACAGAGTATTAATTAATGAAATTATATTACCTCACTCTATTTTATCTCTTTATATGAATACTAGAGGCCTGGTGCACGACATTCATGCACTGGAGAGGGTGGGGAGGGTCCCTCAGCCTGACCTGCACCCTCTTACAGTCTGGAACCCATCAGGGGATCTCCACCTGCCACCTGTTGGACAACCCCCAAGGGGTCCTTAGCGCTGCCTCAGTGGCAGGAGAGCTCCCGCCACCACTGCTGCGCTCACCAGCCATGAGCCTGGCTTCTTGGCTGAGCGGTACTCCTCCTGTGGGAGTGCACTGACCACCAGGGGGCAGCTCCTATGGTGAATGTCTTCCCCCTGGTGGTCAGTGCACGTCATAGTGACCGGTCATTCCGCTATTTGGTCGATTTGCATATTAGCCTTTTATTATATAGGACTAGAGGCACGGTGAACAAAAATTAGTGCACTCGGGGGGAAGGGGGGGTCCCTCAGCCCGGCCTGTGCCCTTTCACAGTCTGGGACCCCTCGTGAGATAACGACCTGCTGGCTTAGGCCTGCTCCCGGGTGGCAGAGGGCAGACCCAATCCCTAGGTGCAGCCCCTGGTCGGGCCCAGAGCAGGGCTGATTGGGGAGTTGGGGCGCCACCCCTGTCATGCACAAAGCAGGGCCCGTGGGGGGGGTGGTTGGGGCGCCGCACCCTGTCACACACAGAGCTGCAGGGCGATCAGTGGGTTTGGGAGCTCCCCCCTATCAGCCACAGAGCAGGGCTGATCAAGGGGTTGGGGGGCCTTCCCATGTCACAAACAGAGCAGGGCGGATAGGGAGGTTGTGGCCCCGCCCCCTGTCACTCACAGAGCCGCAGGGCGATCAGGGGGTTTGGTCGCTGCCCCCTGTCACGCTGATCCCAGTGCCAGGAGGCCTCGCGGCTCCGCTGATCCCGGTGCTGGGAGGCATATTACCCTTTTACTATATAGGATAGAGGCCTGGTGCATGGGTGGGGGCCGGCTGGTTTGCCCTGAAGGGTGTCCTGGATCAGGGTGGGGGTCCCCACTGGGGTGCCTAGCCAGCCTGGATGAGGGGATGATGGCTGTTTGCAGCTGGTCACACACCCTTCAGGGTGGGGGTCCCCACTGGGGTGCCTGGCCAGTCTGGGTGAGGGGCTGAGGGCTGTTTTCAGGCTGGTGGGTGACTGAAGCTCCCAACCGCTCCTTTTTTTCTTTTCTTTTTTTTTATTCTGGGCCAGCTTTAGCTCTGAGGCTTGGTTCCAACTCTTAGGCCTCAGCTGCTGAAAGCAGGTATCTGGTTTGTTTGGGTTCTATAATCGATACACTGTTTCAACTCCAGCTCTGAGATCCTGGCTGGCTAAAAGCAGGTTTCTGGGGTTTTGTTTAGCTTCTATATTTGTAACAATGTTTCAAACTGCAAGCTCATAGGCCCGCAGCGGCAGGTGGGGAACGTTGGAGTCCTCCGTCACTGAAGCAAGCAAGCCTCATGTTCGCTTCAAGCTGCCTGGCTGCTGGCCGCCATCTTGGCTGGCAGTTAATTTGCATATCACCCTGATTAGCTAATGGGAATGGTAGCGGAGGTACGGCTAATTACCATGTTTCTCTTTTATTAGTGTAGATATCTCCAAATAAGTTAAATTTCTGGAGAGCAAGGATATTTTAAAATTTCACTCTCACATCTCTAATGGACTATCATAGTAATTAAAACATGGATGATATTGAGCAAATATTGAATAAATAAAAACATTTATTAGCAACCATTCACAAAATTTATGGTACATTACATATTATCCTTTGAGCTCTTATCATTCTTTTCAAATTTATTATGTGTATTTTTAGAGTAGCCATAGATCTTAAATCTAAACCCAAAACTCATTGCAATTTTACATATTTGTTATATATTTTCGCTTTCCAAGTTTTGTATAATAAAGTTCAAAAGTCAATGTCTTAAGTGAGATATGAAAGGCCTATGATTGTCTTATGTGTTTTATTTCAGTTTGAACTTATATTAATCCCCTTTACCCCATTATATTCTATTTTGGTTCACAGCTCTGGGCATTCGCACATGCTCTTATATTTACCTAGTCTTTCCTTCTCTCTCTTGAATGTAGGGAATTCCTACTCCTTCTTCAAGACACACCCTATGCACATCCATGTTTAGGAATGCCTCTTTGACCCAGGTGTAACCACTTCACCTTTTATGCAGTCACTCTGCTTAATTCACGTTTCTATTGAGCTACTTACTCCCCAAACCATGCTTCAGGGATATTCGTTCTGCAGGATACTAACAAGTGTGGCAAGTGGAGAAGGGAGTAGGGGATATACTGTGGTAAACAACATGAGAAATGGTGTATTAGATAAAATCAAACAGGCTTCTTTGGTTTTCCTCCAGGAATAGTGAGAGCCTTTTCAATTCTCATGTTCACTGAGAAGCTTCCAGAGTAGACTATGTAATGTACTGTGTTTCCCATGTATATTTCTCTCTGAAACCCATTTTTCACACAAAACTGAACATCCCATGGGATTCAAGTATTCTACTTACTGCAGTTTGTGAAAATTCTGTTCTATCATCTTACTTATTATGATTAGAGGTTCCTTGGGGCCTCTGGGCTTCTTGAGGTCAGGGCTTCTGTACTCTGTATCATTTGTTTCTCTTCAGGTAGAAAAGAGTGAATTTTATCTTAATCCCTTTAATCCTATTGAATTTATGTTCTGATGAGCAGTGGAATTTCCAGCAACTCACTAGAGAAATCCTAAGCCACTAATTGGAGAACAAATCCGATAGTTGCTTATGAAAAGTGCTACAGAGAAATACAGAGGCATAGGAGAGGGTATGACAGGCAACCCTGATCCACACTGGAAGGTCAGGGAAGGTTTCTGAGTCCTGAAGAATCAGAGGGACACAGCCAAGGAGAGGTTGGCAGTGGGTTGGGAGAGGGAGGGCAGGTTACTCAAGGCAAAGATAGGAAACCCTGCCCCTGTCCCTAAGATGGGAAAGGAGTCTGGCACCTTTTAGAAAAATAAAAGGCAGCTGGTGTGATTGCAGTGCAGAGAGTGAGAGATAGCATGGGAAAGGAGACTTTGAATCCTACACGGCTTTCCTGCGGGCTCCCTATTAATTTTAGATTTTCGCCTAAAGGGAACAGGAACACACAAGGCACATTGGCTTGTTTGTAGTCTGTTTGGTTTAATGCAGAAGGAGCTATAATCAGATGTGTGCTGTGTAAAGATTATTCCTGCTGCTCTTTACAGAATGGCCTTGAAAACAGGAATGCCCATGGGGAGGCTTCTGCAGGGGTGAAGGAGAAAGCTCACAGGGCCTTGAAGCAGATCATGAAAAAAGGACAGAGACAAGGGAATGGAGTCAAGAGAGGTTAGGAAATAGAATTGGCAAGACTTCGTAAATTGAATGAGGTGATGAGAAAAAAAGGAAAAACAGAGACTTATCCAACTGGGTGGATGTTAATTAAACATTCACCCAAGGACAAATAATGTGTTAGGGATTTGGACCTTGGTCAAAATCTGTGCTCTTAATATCTGGCTCCTCTGTAACCCAGCCTGAACTGGTCAGTGTTCCAGTATTTGAAATTCTGCAATATGAAATTCACAACATAACTCCTACAATATAGATGCTGGGAGGTGTGTGACACCTGCTGCGGAGACAGGTGCGGTGCGAAATGGACCATGGAACAGATTCTGCTTCCATCATTCGAATGTGCTGTGGGGACTCTTCGGAGTAGCCTGAGAGTACGTGTTTCATTCTATAACCTCAAAGTAGCAAAAAACAATCATAATGATGTTACTCAAGGTAAAATGAAAGCTAAACATTCCCCAGGAAACTTGGATGAAAGAAAAACTTTATCCTCAATTATAAAATCATATATGTTATGTACAATTTTCTATCTTATTGAATAATACTAAAATTTGGATGTTTCTTCCCCAATACTATGTAACAATTTCCCCCAGATTGGGGGAATTAATTACATCTAAGATCAGGTAGAAAGGCTCCTTTTTTTTTTTTTAATACAAATGTCGTTAGTAATGGGAAGTAGTAAATCATAACCTATAATCATAGTCTTCCCCCTTCTGGGTGAAAAGATAATAACTAAGAGAATATTAGCCACAGGATTTCATCTTCAAAATGTTGCCACCAAGAGGTAACTTTGTCACCAGGTAGAATGGAGTGCACCTTTCTCCTGTACATCCTTACATTTTTATTTAAGACTAGAGGCCCGGTGCATAAAATTCGTGCACTCGGCAGGGGTGGGGGTTGGTCCCTCAGCCTGGCCTGCACCCTCTCGCAGTCTGGGAACCCTTGTGGGATGTCTAACTGACGGCTTAGGCTCAATCCGTCAGTTGGACATTCTTAGCGCTGCCGCAGAGGCGGGAGAGGCCTCCACCACCACTGCTGAGCTGGACTTGTGGCTGAGCAGCACTCCCCCTGTGGGAGCGCACTGACCACCAGAGGGCAGCTCCTGCGCTGAGCGGGATCGGGCTGAAACCGGCTCTCTGACATCCCCCGAGGGGTCCCAGATTTCGAGAGGGTGCAGGCCAAGCTGAGGGACCCCACAGGTGCACGATTGGGGCCGGGGAGGGATGCAGAAGGTTGGTCAGCGGGGGAGGGACCGTGGGAGGCCTCCAGGGCGTGTCCAGCCCATCTCGCTCAGTTCCAATTGGCCAGACCCCAGCAGCAAGCTAACCTACCAGTCAGAGTGTCTGCCCCCTGATGGTCAGTGCAGATATCATAGCGAGTGGTTGAGCATCCTTAGCACATCATTAGCATATTACGCTTTGATTGGTTGAACGGACGACCAGACACTTAGGATATTCGGCTTTTTTTTATATAGGATTTGCTTCCAAAGTGTACATTTTCTTTTCCTCCACAGCAATGAATACTATTTTGTATGCACTGTATCATATTTTTAGATGTACTTGCACGTGGACACTACACACTTTATTGAGATGAAACAAAGGGGTGATAAAATATGTGTAATTAAATGTTTATAGAGCACCACAGATGGTGACATAGTTTTGTCTCCTTCACAAGCCTACTACTGTGTTCAGAGTTATCTCTCCAGTTTATTCCCTTTCCAACAGAGGCAAATCAAAACTATGCCAGATTTGCTGGTGCTGTGGCTTTAACTGCAGTCCTCAGTGTGGTCAGGATGGGACCATGACACTCTATTTCTGGACAACATTGGCAGGAATATGGCACATATTAAGGTAGAAGTCATAAGTCATTTTACAGAACAGAAATGTTATCATCCCTGTAGACAAGGGGCCCAGAATTGAATGAATAAAGAACTAATAATCGGTTCTGAAAGTAAAGGCTAAAAAGCAGCATTTCAGGAAATATATAATGATTGATAACATTTTCATGGCGGGGTGGTTGAGAGCACAGTCTCTGGACCCTGGCTTCTAGCACCATCACTTACTACCTGCGTGACCTCGGCCAACTTACTTAACTCTAAAGAGGTAAAGACAGGTTTTTTGGAGGCTTAAATGGTATGACTCATCAGCTCTTAGTACAGTGACTGGTACACGGTTAGCACTGAGGAAATGTTAGCTGTGACTATCATTGCTATCCCAGTGCACTTACCCAGCCAGACCCTTAATGAGCGCAGTCCTGGGCTCCTAGAAGAAGAAGGGCACTGGGTACAGGAACATACCTTTTAATAATGTTTTACATTTTGTCTCTTCTCTTCCATATACACATCCATATGTGTATTTGATTTATTAGCATACCATTCATTCCTCTTCTACTTTCCACATACTATGCTCCACATAATATTATAACTGATGGAGTCCTTACTTTAAAGCTTATCAGTACATGCATGTTAGGGTACCATCTTCAGAAATTCTCAATTTGCAAAAAAATAAAAAGCAAAATAACAACAACATTGTTCAAGATAATTATTTTAAAAATATTTTTGTTGATTTCAGAGAGGAAGGGAAAGGGAGAGAGAGATAGAAACATCAATGATGAGAGAGAATTATTGACCGGCTGCCTCCTGCATGCCCCATACTGGGGATTGAGCCCCCAACCCAGACATGGGCCCTGGCTGGGAATCAAACCTTGACCTCCTGATTCATAGGTCAATACTCAACCACTGAGCCATGCTGGCCTGGCCAAGCTAATAATTTTAATATCAAGTATATTAAAAGTAATTATGTCCCACCAAAAGAAACAAATTTTCTACCACAAGATTTATATATTTTTCATTTTCACAGGATTATGATCTCAACTAAGGAAAGATCTTAAATTATAATTAGGATATATATTATTGACACAAGAATGCACATAAGCACAGATAGTGTTTAAGACTATAAAAAATGTAGACAAGTCTAATTATTCATCAGAGGAAGCTGGCTCCGGTGAACATAATCTCTTGGTTGCCTTTGAAAGGATAATCTGTAGGAGTCAAGAGTATACAATAGCCAAAGCCGGTTTGGCTCAGTGGATAGAGCATCGGCCTGCGGACTGGAAGGTCCCAGATTCGATTCCGGTCAAGGGCATGTACCTTGGTTGCGGGCACGTCCCCAGTGGGGGGTGTGCAGGAGGCAGCTGATCGATGTTTCTCTCTCATCGATGTTTCTAACTCTCTATCTCTCTCCCTTCCTCTCTGTAAAAAATCAATAAAATATATTTTAAAAAAAAGAGTATACAATAGAGTAAAGACAGTCTTTTCAATAAATGGTGTTGGGAAAACTGGACAGGTACATGCAAAAAAATAAAACTACATCACCAACTTATACCATAAATTAAAACTGGATAAAAGACTTAAATGGAAGTCATGAAACTATAAGAATCCTAGACAAAAACGTAGGCAGTGAAACCTCAGACATCTCTTGTAGCTTGATCCCCAGTAGAGGGTGTGCAGGAGGCAGCCAATCAATGATTCTCTCTCATCATTGATGTTTCTATCTCTCGCTCCCTCTCCTTTCCTCTCTGAAAACAATAAAAATACATTTTAAAAAAATAGATGTAGAGCACTGATCATTTATTATTTTAATTACATTACACTTAACATAAAAATTCTAAAATTATATAAACCAAAATTTTAATATTGGTTATATCTTAATAGTAGGATTTTGGGGTGGTTATTTATTTATTTATTTATTTATTGCTAATTTCCAATTATTCTACAATGTATTTCTTATTCAAAGTAAGATGACAAGTAGCAATTAGTTGGTTACATTTATTATGTTCAGAAAATGTCTCAGAGAAACCAGGAAGAGGGAGAGAGGCTAGGGAATTCATACAAGTCAAATAGGATAACATGCACTTACAATGGCATTGCAAGTGGCAGGAAATTTTTAATTTAACAATAAAAGTAATAAAGTCATCTAATCAGTGGACAATTTGAAGTGTACCCTCAATAGAAAGCAGTGGATGAAATGGGGTGTTTGAATTCAAGGAGGTCAGAGACAATTAACACAACCTTAAACACAGTTAAGTCTTAACAGTCTAATTTTGTAAGACACTCTTTCTAGAGAGTTCTTGCTCACAATAAATCACAAATAAATAATAAGTGACTTGAATAATAAATGATTTACCTGTTTAATAAAAATTGAATCGTTTACACTTCATCAAGGAGAACAAGTCAATAGGAAAATATGTTCTTTTGCCCTTTGTTGTCAGAGAAGATACTTATGAAATAACTATGTGGTATTTATGGTAACTATAATTGCATGATGAAAACTGAGAAGATCGATGTCCAATACCTTCATAAGGTCCTTGTCTCAGGCAGTGTTTCTCAATGCATAGTGACTAGACACTCTCATCAGAAATTACCTGGGAAATTTGACCTCTGACCAACAAACCAAGCTCTCTGAAGTCACAGATGAATCTGCATTTTCAATAAGTACCCAAGGTAAACTTAATGTCCACTGAAGTTTGAAAACATCTAATGCGAGCTGTGTCTAAAATTCATCAAAGATTAGCACAGTGATAGATGTCATACTTCTCTTTAAGTAAATAACTTCTTTGTTGAACTAAAAATTAGTTGAATGTGTAAATTTTCTAAAGAGAAAGATGGGATAATGATATACCACAAAAAGGGCAATGATAATGTTGTACTTGTATTCAGACTTTTTGGGATATGCCTCTAGGTCATTTTAATTCAAATGGTTTTACATATTCTGAATTAATATGTGAACTGGGAAAACCTTAAAATACCTTGTTCTCATTTGCATAACTGATAGAAATAAAACATTCTTGTTAATCACTGAGGCATATGTAGTATGTTTCAGTTGATTAACTTTTTTTAATGTGATCCCTATTTTTTTTTCTCTACTACTCCATAGAGAGTCATGGCTTAAACAGAATAGCATTCTCTGAAATATTTGTGCCCTTTAGTTATTATACCCAAAGGTAAATTACTTTTGTTTTTAGAGTTTGTTTTCTTGTTTTTCTCCTGTGGTATTTCTAAAAATCATAACTTCAACTTAAAATGCTCTTGAAGGTTTAAAAAAAAAGAAAAGAAAAAGAAAGAACTCATGTGATCAATAGTATGGGAACATCAGAGGGAATCTTCCAGCCTCATCATTTAGGGATTTGCTTTTCCTGAGTAGGAATATCTCCAAATTTCTCAGAGAAGCTATAAGACATTTTTCTAGAACACTCTTCTAGAAGTGTCCTTGTGTGTTCCATTAAAAGTAATTCTTTTACTTTATAAAATCACACTGTTCACACCTTTTTATCTTTGACTTATGAAATACAGTCACTTAAGGGTGCATATTTAATGTGCCAGAAATTTCTTGAGCTCTCTATATCCCAGATGCAGCAGTTCACAAAATGCACATGTTCCTTAGTATATGTTTTTCTCTTTAAAATCAAAACAATAAAAATCAGGGTTATGAGGAAAATACAGTATCATTGTGTACAGATCAGATATTAGTGGTGCAAATTAACCCCTTGAGGATTGTATCAGTCAGTATGGGCTCTGTTATGCTATGACAACAAATAACACCAAATATCAGAGTCTGAAAACAATTGAGATTTATTGCTTGCTGATGGCATATATACATCAAGTTAAATTCAGTTCAGGATCCTGGGTGTCAGAGAAGCCCAGTGGTCCTCAAACTACGGCCCGTGGGCCACATGCAAATACAAATATTGTATTTGTTCCCGTTTTGTTTTTTTACTTCAAAATAAGATATGTGCAGTGTGCATAGGAATTTGTTCATATTTTTTTTAAACTATAGTCCGGCCTTCCAATGGTCTGAGGGACAGTGAACTGGCCCCCTGTTTAAAAAGTTTGAGGACCCCTGAATTCTAGACCATTGCTTGGCCCCATGACAGGGAGAAGGAGATAGCAATATGAATCATACACTGGACCTTAAAGTTTCCTACCAGAAGTGACTCATATCATTGTGCAAAGCAGGTCACGTGGCCATACCTAACCACAATGAGCAAGGAGGTACAATTGTACCATATGCTTATGTGAACCGCAAATATTTAATAAATAGAACTATGACCACCACAAGGATCCTCGCTTACTGGGCATTTGTATGATATTTTCCTTTCTTCTTACCTTTCCAGACATCAGAATTATTTTCCATACTTGGCTTTCTAAAATGTAAGACAAAAGTATTAGGCTTTAATAACTTTCAATGGCATTAATAAAGATTTATACGCTTAAATCATCATTATGATTTGCCTAGTTTGGGAGAGAAAAAGACTAGCTTGATGATGTCATTTTGCAATAGCTGTAGAGGTTAATATGATGAGGAGGGGATTGTCATGAAACCCTAGGCCCTCCTTAAAACAGTGAAAGGAATGTATGGTGCCAGGTGGGTCCTGGAAGTATCGGGGTAACACTTTGTAAAGTCTTTGACTGTCTAACCACTATACTCTACACCTGAAACTGATACAAAGTAATATTGAATGTAATTGAAAAATAAAATTAGCCCAGCCAATATTGCTCAGTGGTTGAGTGTCAACCCATAAACCCAGAGATCACTGGTTGGATTCCCACGTTTCCGGCTTGATCCCCAATAGGGAGTGTGCAGGAGGCAGCTGGTCTGTGATTCTCTCTCATCAGTGATGTTTCTATCTCCCCCTCTCCCTTCCTTTTTCTCTAAAAATCAATAAAAATGTATTAAAAAAGAAAATGTAAAAAAAAGAGAGAGAAAACTGGATTACTGAATCAAAGCCAATGTTTCCAACTTTATAGTCCTATATCACTTATAATTTTTGCATGAAAATAAAACATTTTTATTGTATTAAATACATTTGGGGAGGAGAGGTAGCAAGCTCTACAGTGTAAACAAGGAAATTCAGATTGTTAAAAATAATCCGTAGACAAATGAATTGATATTGGCTTTCACAATTTATTTTGCTGCTTTGGCAACTGATGAAAGGGTTTTCTCTACCAAATATGTGGTTTCTCCTTCAGAAGCCCCCATCATCCTTCCTTACCTTTCTGTAGAACCTGGAAAGCTAAAATGTGTGGCCCCTTGCCCTTTGGCTTTCTGAGTTTTGACAAAGGAGGCACCAGAAAGGGATGAGAAGGGAAGAGAGAGGTTGGGATATTTAATCCCCAGTTCACTCCCTATCAGGTCTCCACAGGGTGGCTTCATCTCTTTACTGAAGGCTACAGTTCCTATCAGGTGGCCCTATTCATAAAGCAAACCTTGAAGGTCCCAATAACATTCCTTCACATTTCTCTTTTAGACCTTGTGGTGGTAGGTCTTCCTGCTTTTGCTGGCCCTGGAGTACTGCAACATCCCGTGTTTATTTCTCACACCTTGCCATATCTTTATAAATATTTTTCTTATTCATCTCTCACAAACAGACTGCCCTGTCTGTTTCCTACCAGAGATCTGACTGATTCAGTCACTACCTCCAGGTGCTATGACATATGTTTTGGTCCAATACCAGTAATTAAAACTATTAGGCTTATTTTTGAATGATAGCCTTACTGGATAGAGTAGTCTTGCATGCAGCAGACTAAGGATTTTCAGAGAGAAGGGACAGGGCATGGCAGGGTGGGGGAAGGGAAGAGATCAACCAAATAACTTATATGCATATATGCATAACTCATGGACACAGATATTAGTGGGATGAAGGCCTGGAAAGGGATGGGAGTGGGGAGGAGTGGGTATATGGGAATAAAAAAGTAATACTTTCAACAATAAAGATATGTTAAAAAAACTATTAGGCTACAAAGTTCTTTGCAGAAACTAATTTTCATTAAGATTTCATATTCCTGGGGATCTAAAGCATTTACTATTATATAAAAAATGAATTTAAATCCTGACTTTATCAAAAGATAAAACAACATATTTGTAATCCTTGCAATTGCATGTTGTTGATATAGATAACTTGTTCAAAAGCTTCTGAGATACTGTAGAATTGGCTATTTATTATATTAAGAACAGAAAGAGGGACTAGTAAAGTAGTAATAAAAATCCAAGTTGAAAACGTTGGCAACTGGTATCTATTGTGGATCTTTGCTGGCAGACACAAATAGAAGTCCTAGGAATGAAACAAGTTGTAAGAGTGTTAACCAATCTGTCAATCAATCAGTAAGTATTTATTTCTCTAAAACCTCACATGCTCCCAGTTCACTGTTTTGATTGATTTATCCAAGGATTTTCCAAGTTTTGTTCATTCTATCTTTTATATTGATTTTTATTACTCTATAGACACCATTGCACATAATATTTGCAATATTACTTGGTCTTTTGTTGTATTGCTTCCCTCCTTAGTCTGATGCCCCATTCTGCAAGGAGAGAGATGTTTCGTGCACAAAAGAGGAAGGTATATTCTCATTATAACTCTAAATTGGGAATGAAGATCAAGGCACAGATATATAAACTTGCATTCCAGGAGCCAGTCTATATTTTTTGTCTTCCATTACATTCTCGTTCTACATTAAGATTATTAGTCCTTTGCAGAAATCTTGGAGTGAAATGGAATGACAGCTAGGCATCAGATTTCACTGTTGAGCTCATTAGAACTTTCCTGGGCAACTCCTGTTTTAGTCATTATCTCAATTAACATTTCTTTAGACTTGGAATATGAGGAATTGCAGCTTTTGCTAATTTATGACGTTTCTTGGCAGCAAAGCACAAAGTCCTTCTTCTTAGGCATAATATCCTTACCATAGATGTGATAGATGTGATTCTTACTTTACACAGTTCTAAAACTTCTAGATCAAATATAGTTAAAGTGACTTATGATAAGTAAAAATTGAGTTACTTTACAAAAAAATTTAAATTTTCGCCCTTTAAGTTATAGCCTTTAGTGTGTATACCCTGTAAGATTTGGTCTCTAGCACCTATTGATTTAGCAATTTTGTTTTAATATTTATATATTGAATGCTCACTCTATGTTCTTTACTATTTAAAAAAATCTATATGTGGTATTTTCCCCTTTTTCCAAAAAATTAATCTGCCCAAAAGTAAGCATGTTATAAATATTTATAAGTAAATGAAAGTGTGAGAAAAGGAAAATATAGAAATTATATTGGATCAAGAGAGAGCATGAAGTGGGATAACCTATTCATAAAATGGTAAAATATATTCTCTGTAAATTAGACCAATGTTTTCCCCTCCATTTCTTTTTCTACAAATATTTTATTCTTGATAGAACATTTGCATAGAAAAGAAGGCCATCAAACATTTCAAAAATGATAGGAAAGAATGGCTATCTATTCAAGCTATGAATAAAATTAGAGAATTTAAAAAAAGATGGGTGCAAATGATGGATTAGAAGAGGAAGAAAAAGAAACATTCATATATGATTGTTTCAACCTTCTCGTTTGAAGAAATGGTAATGACAATTTTGGACCAGAGAGCAGGAGAGAATAGGCATTTATGGAGAATGTTGAAATGGAAGGCCTCCACCTTAATATAAGCTAAATGCAGGAAGGGAAAATGGCATTGCTGAAGTCTCTAATCAAGATTTCTCTGTTCACCTTAGAAATAGGGATGAAATGGATTTCCTCCTTTTCATCAGTGCAATCTTAGGCTTAATGGGGTCTGTCTCCACTTGCTGGATCATAGAAGCTTACATTAAAAAAGCCATTTTTTATTCATCTGCTTTTCAGGCTCAGCACAATATCTGACATATAGAAGATCTGCAAATGATATCTGTAGAATGAATAAGAAAGAAAAGAGCCTTAGAGACCCATCTCTATCCAGGGTCCTAGAACTTCCCTCTTATATAGGTATGGAGGATGGGAGCTGGAAGGTGAGGAGAGGCATGTCCAACTTGAATTTTTAAATTTAGGAAGTCTGTCTGCGTGATCATGTAGTGTATACTTTTCCAAGCTGTAAATTATATGCAACACATGGATGCTTTCCCTCCAAACCATACCGCCTCTTACCTATTCTGCCTCTTTGTAACCCACTGCTTTTTCAAACAGAGGATAGCCATTTTGAATGCTGACAAGTTATGTCTAAGAATGCTAAATAGTGTCTAGAGACTTTCTGACACCAGATTATTTTCAAGAGAACCCAAGATAGGGTAAAAAATTCATATTCTTATTGGGTAATATGGTGTCATTTCCCAATTGTTCCATTCTCTCTAGAACTTAAAGGATTATATACAACATTCATTTTCTATGAATGTAATTGTGATTGACCTTTCATGTATATGGCTGATAATTAATAGAAAATATGGTTAAGATGAAGTTGGCATTTTTCTTATCTTCAGTGTTACATTATGAAAATTAATCCGAATTAAATGTAAACATCAACATGCTTTGTCTTAAAAGTGCAATTAATATAGTCCAAGTATCTTAGAAAACATTTTCCTTTTCTAATTTCATGATTAATGTCACCATAAATGCAAAGATAATGGAAACAGAATTCAGGTCTGAAAGCATTCAAACTGTCCTTTATTGGTTCTGAAGCTGCAGCCACATTAACTCATGTGGATAAATTTATTGTTTGTACATTTAAATTGCCACAAAATCAATCACAGTTAAACCGAACTGGAAATTATTATACTTGCCTCTCTGAGCAGTGACAGGGACCCTTCCATCATCAGTTCCCTGTTTGTTTTCTTGACATTGCAGTTGCAATGCTCCTATTTCATGCCTAATAGTAAATCTTTTGTTGTATTACAGATGGTATTGATGTTGATAAGGACAGAATAATTTATTAAAATTCAATACAACTTCAGCTCAAATATTGTCATTGAATGACAGAGTGGGTATTTAGTAAAATTCAATAAATATGCTTCAAGAAGTTTGACTCATACTAAATTATCTTCCTCCCAGTACTTGTTTCTTTTTAAAAAGATGGCAAATCATTGTATACCTTCTTTATCATCATTAAAGATCTGTATCATCTCTTATCTGTGTTACCTTCTGACATCTCCAGGGCAGAGCTAATCACCCTTCTCCTATGACCCTTTAGTATTTTATATATTACATTCACATTGTAGTACATTCACATTATAGCATCGTTATTGCACATTACAGTACATCCACATTATATTATGGTCATTTGGTTACATACCTGTCTGGATGTTTATACACTGGATTCTGAGACACATCTTAATCATTGTGTTTTTCCATCACCTACATATTTAAGAAGAGAGGTAGTGCATGAGTGAGTAAGAGCTATATTTCAAAGGGGAAAAAAAGTCATATCAAGTGTTTTGAAGAAGAGACTGGACACTTTTTTATTTTTCATTTGAGGAGAAATAAGCCTAATTTAATTAAAAAATGAATTCATAAGCAAGGAAAAAACTAGCATTCACTTTGGATAAAACATTTAAGATAGCCCATTTAAGATAATTGAACTTCTGTTTATTACATAAAACTGCATCCATAAATATCAGTGTGTCAGCCACAGGGCCTTTTGAAGAGTCACAAAATATACTGCAAGGACCCTCCAGGAATTGGGAGAAAGAACATAATTGGTCTTTTTTTCTAACTTCAGAGATTAGTTTCCAGACCTATATAACAGCTGTTAAACTACAAGTATTTTTTGTTGTTATTGAATGTCATAATTAAGAGTCACATTTCTAGAAATCCCATGTAATTTCAATCTTGGCTAAGATATTAAAATTGTGTTTATTTTTCCCAAATAATAGTTTAATAGATTGGTCTTTTCTAATTATTTAAGGGATTTAATTTATAATCAGGCCTTACTGGCTCTCACCTACTCTTTCTTCCTCCCTTTCTTCTTCCTTTCTGAAATATTTACGGTGCCAGTCACTAGGAAGATGATGGGAAAATACAGAGAATCTAATTTGGGCATTAACCCAGTTAAGAGAAAGATATTATATGTGACTAGTGTCCCAGTGCACAGATTCATGCACATTGAAAGAAAATTAATTAGAAGAAATATTTTATATATGCTATTCACCCTTTTTCTATAATAGAAGTGTCAGCCAAATTCACAATAGACAATGACAGATCGAAACACACATGTGCAATCTCTCTCTCTCTCTCTCTCTCTCTCTCTCTCTCTCTCTCTCTCTATATATATATATATATATATAAATATATAGATATAGATATATATATAGATATATAGATATAGATATATATACACACACACACACTAGAGGCCTGGTGCATGAAATTCATGCACTGGGGGGAAGTCCCTCAGCCCAGCCTGCTCCCTCTCGCAGTCCTGGACTCCTCGCTCCTTATCGCCCACCTGCTTATGGCTCCTTATAGCTCAGCTTGCTGCTCCTTCCTTAGCGCTGCCACAGAGAAAGGAGAGGCTCCCGCCACCACCGCTGCACTGGCCAGCCATGAGCTTGGCTTCTGGCCGAGTGGCAATCCCCCTGTGGGAGTGCACTGACCATCAGGTGGCAGCTCCTGCATTGAGCATCTGCCCCCTGGTGGTCAGTGCTCATCATAGTGACCGGTTATTCTGGTCATTCCACCATAATGGTCACTTAGGCTTTTACTAGTATTATATAGATAGTAAACTTGCTTAATTAGACCTACTTTCTGATGTAGCTAAACTTTTTCCAGCCCAGTGAAGCACCGCAACTTCTCTTTCAGGTAATTGTCAGCAACACAGCAGTAAATATCAACATGAAGCAGATTATTATTGTAGATCACGCAGGGAGAACAAAAGGTAAAATGTTTAACTGCAGCAGTGTTTGACTATATTCTGCGCAATGAGAAAACCTGAAGTCATTTTCAAGGTCCACCATTTCTTACTTCTTTTCAGTTGGGTCAAGTTTCTAAACGTTCTAAATCTCCATTTTCTGGCTAATGAAAAGAAAATAGGATTCTACCGAGTCTCCTATCTACCTACTCCAGGACTTCTGTGAAGATCTAATGAGATGAAGCACGTGAAAATGCTTCACAAACATTTGGTTAAACTGTGAAATGTTTGCACCTGGCTATTAAGCAAGTCGTGTTCTTGGGCTGAAGAAATTCCAAGGAGGCTAGTCACTAGGGAGAGGAAGCTGGGTGTTGCTACGTGCCATCATTACCCGGCGTTCACAGTGACCATTTCAGGGCTGGGCTGAGCTGGGCTGTGGGCTGCATTTTGCGCCATGGGGTCTTGGCAGCATTGGCTGTGATTTGGTGGGGTGTCACTCCAGGGAGGTGGCAGGGCCTGTGTCCCACTTGGAGGAAGCCGAATGTTGGTTTGTCAGCACCAATTTTGTGGTGCCCTTTATTTTTAAATGGCCAGTGCCCGTTATGGCAGCTCCTGCATTGAGTGTCTGCCCCCTGGTGGTCAGTGTGCATCATAGCTACTGGTCAGACAGACAGACAGCCATTTATACATATAGATAAGCTGACTCTGAGATGACTTGCAATGATTCCAGACTCTGAGTACTTATGCCCCTGTGTAATTTCTTCCTCATAAGTGTGAGCTAACTTATCAACTTGCTTCTATGTCTTGTGATGGGCTGTCACTTCTAAGATTAGGTTATTATAAAGCCTGGCTTCTGCCTTAGGAGTTCTCTCTTTTTCTTACCTCACTTGCACTGGGGGAAGCAAGTTGCCATTTCGTAAGAAGCCCAACAGAGAAGCCCACTGGTTCAGTTGACACCTTGACCATAACCTAAATAGCGATCTTGACCCAGAACCATCAACTGAGTCAGTCCTGAGTTCCTGACATAAAGAAACTGACATTAGTGGTTTCAAGCTATTATGTTTTGGGGTAATTTTCTGCCCAGAAATAGCTCACTAATATGATACTGAAGGTGAACAAACCCATTTATATAATAGTATGCTAAAGTCCTCTGTAGAATAATATGGGGAAACAAAGGAAGTCAGATCTACTAGTATTTAGGATATAGTGGCATCTAAAGTCTTTTTAGATCATACTTAAACATAAGGAGATTTTCTCTAGGAAAATGATGCTGAGATGAGAGGTAAATTATTTCAGGAAAAGAAAGCTGTGTGAATAGAGTCTCTAAGATGTGAAACACTATGGCACATCAAAAAATACCCATAAGTACTTGGTCATCCTTGTGTTCTGTGCCAGCTTGAATTTTGTCCTAAGGGTCTTGAATGATAAATTGAAAACCTAGTTGTTGCCTTTCACCCACCTCATTCACATGGCTGACACTCTGACCAGGTCACTCTCCTTTCAAGCCTGCAAGCAGCCTTACAGTCTTTATCTACAGTGTGCTCCAGGCAGCTGTTACCCATCCGCAAGCAGCATTGCAATGAAACATACATTTGAGCCTTTCAGAGTTGTAACAAATCTCTAAAACTCTTCTCTCTCTCTTTCTCTCTCTCTCTCTCTCTCTCTCTCTCTCTCTCTCTCTCTCTCACACACACACACACACACACACACACACACACACACACACACACACAGTAGGAAAACATCCTCCCTCCTCTCCCACCTTGGGAATTACTTACCTGGGGTCCTTCCTGGTAGTTTTTGGGAATCGGACATGCATATCTAACTCAATGAGAGCAATTTGAAGATATATTTAACTTATCTTTGTAGGTACTTCAGAGGGTTGCAAAAGGAGTGATTCAATACATATTTGTTGAATTGAACATCAAATCTTGTCACACCCTCTCTAAGCTGTCCTAAATTTCTTGCTTCTCTCTACTTCACAAACACATGAATTCTAGTACAATTGAACTCCACGGCAGCAGCTTTGATAAGGTTAAGGAGTCACAAAGAACAGACAGAAACAAAAAAAAGTGGAAGCATTTCAGTAATGGTAGGAATAGTATTTAACTAGTTTTGTGTAATAAACTTGAAGATTATTTTTACCACCAATGTCTACTCTAACGCTAAAGAAGACTGCATTATCACAAATTTCTGCCAATTCAGGGTCCTCAATTGAAAAAGTTGAAGGACCTTGGCCTACGGAACATCCCCACATATGTCATCAGTTATGCAGAGCTCCATATTATTAGTTTGCCACTGCATACTAAAGAATGGTTAAAGGGAGATGGACACATCCACCAAAGAATAGTGTTTCTTGATGCAACTTTTTCATCTGATTCATCACCTGAGGGAATATCCGTGGAACTAACACATTGCCCTTAGCCCATAGTGGAAAGAAGGAAGGATGCTATCATTACTCTCACATGTTTGCTTTAACATTTAAATCTCCTGTGAAGTTTTGGGAAGAAAAAAGTCCAGGTTGTACAATGTATTCTCAATGCCCAGTACCTCTGCAGTGTGTTCTGCAAGCTTGCAGGGGCTGGATAATAGCAGAGTACTCTTTATTTCTATCTCATCTTTCTTTTAACAGATAAAAGTGCTAAGCCAACATTAAAATCTCACTGAGCTGTTAAGATAAATTATTTAGAATAGTGCTGTTTCCATTTTCCACTGCTGTGACACAGTTGTCTAAAAATTATATAAGGAGACAGTGTGCTTCTTGTCAACCAAAGTTTTTTAGCAAGTTAGACAGTTAAGGCAAGGTAAGAATCACAATTCTTCCAGATACATACATATTCATATTGCCAGTAGTGCCTTTTGATTGCAAGGAAAACAGAACAGAACTAGGATATACTAATAGTTTATACTTAATACTATTTTACATTCTACTTATAAGCAGTAGATAGTAATTTTATTAGTATACAGATGAGAGAGAACATTCCTGAAAAATTCAAGTAAGTTGTCAAAAGTCATTTATAAGCGACGTAAGTGATTTCAAATCCACATCTGATTCCAAAGCGTGTGCCCCTTCTACTATAACCAATGACAATTACATCTGAGTCCACCATGACCCTGAGGAAAAGCAGAGTCAAGCTTTATAATAGCCTCTCTGCTCTGATTAGAGTTGAATAAATCACCCATTTTTTAGTCAATTGAGGTCAACGACTGAAACCCCACTGCACTGGCAAGGGTTGATAAGGTCCAGTTGTGTGGATCAGATGACTTTCTCCACAATTAACCATTCTGATGAACCATAGAATTGATTACACACGAAAATAACCCAATTTTTGAAAATGAAAACAGCCTAAAAGAACCCTGCAGTTTTGCTCCTTTATGGAGAAGTAGCTGTTCTGCTTTATCAACCAGAGGGTGAATGTAGACAATATCCCCATGTTTCCCTTGCCTATTATTCACACTGTGATTTTCTTAAACACTTTTCTCAAAGATTGCCCTTAGAATCCGCTCAAATATCAGACACCCTGTTCCTGATCCTGAGATGAAATAGAAAAACCAACTCGATGGCTGTTTTGTTTATTGTTCTGTGAAATTACATTATTAGGAGAGGCATCATTTTAAATCAGGAAATGATGCATGGCTTTAACTGGTTTCAACCCGTTACCTTTTTATGATGAAGGAATATTTTGCCCTGTTAAAAAATCCTGGGGAATCGATTGTAATATATTTTCTGCTGCACCTCTCCTGGGTGTACTTAACTGTATTATGCACACAGAGTCAATGCAAAGGAAACACAGATGTGCTAGTGTTTGGGGAAATCTAGAATGAGGTCTAGAATGTAATATTATGAAATTTATCATGGATTTCTTTTACATTCACTTAAAACTCTATCGAATAGGATCATGATATGTCTCTCAAGAAAGCAAATTTTGGATAGAAATTCAAAATTCAGGCTTTAAGAATGAGACAAACCTTTTCAAAATCTATCCCTGTCACTTATTAGTTGCATGAAGTTAAGCAAATGGCAATAAATACACAGCCTTGGTTTTCTCATATGTAAAAGTAAGGATGATTACCTCATAGGGTTATAGTGAGGATTAAGGAGAGAATATACATCAAGTTCAAAGCACATAATGGATGTTTTGTGCTTGAGTGGTAATGTGATCTTATTCATTTGCACTGGTCTATATATCCCTTAACCAGGAACATGTATGACAGTATAACTTGCAAGGATCCGTTCAGGTTTTCTGGTCTCCACTTACGGCAGAGCCCTGGAAAGAAAGGAGCTCTTAATGCGTTTCTCTTCTCCTCTAGACGACATCTTTTTTGTTTTTAATATCTTTGTATCCCTTGAGTATCTGGCATAATGACTGCATATGGGAAGGATTAATGTGTAGTTTTTAAATGAAAAAAGGAATAGATAGGAAAGGATAACATGATCCTTTAAAATCCAAGGCATCTGAGAGATAAGGAACCAGAGAGTGGGTTTTTTAAAATGCCTCTCAAGTGTTAGGTGCCAGTCTTCCTGGACTTAGGATGTGACAGCTAAAAAGACTGCTGATGGACAAGGCTATTCTTGACCCATTTCTCTCAGGACAAGGCATACTTTGACATAGCACCAAAAGCCTGTGCTAGTTAATACTGTTGTGCTGGATGATCACAAGAGACAAACTCCCTTGCTGATGTCCTCTGTCCCCAAATTCTAGGACCAAATGCACTGATGCTTCATTTTGTAGATGGGTCAGCCATGCAGCCTTGTTCTCGGAGCTTTACCCAGCCTTTTCTCAGCATTGATTGAGGTCCTACTGCAAACACACCCTGTGTTAAAGCCAAGGACATTCACTCTACACATCAACCATGGTGAATTTCATTTCTATTTCCTGATTATGCTCTATCTCACCACCACGCCTTTACAACATACCTTTCCCCCTTCCATTCATCCTACAAGCCTCACATTAAATGCCCTTTCATCCAAGAAACCTTTCTTTCTCCCTCTAATCCTAGAGTAAGGTTCTCCTTTTATGATCTCATAGAACTTTACTCTTCATCGCACATATGAGGTAAGATAGTACTCATATATATTCTAGTCCGTGTTTCCAACTAGGAACAATGGCTCCTGATGATGGAAACTGTGCTTTTTCTTACTTTCGTATTATCAACCACTGGTGTAGTATCTGGCGAATAGTAGGTGCTCAACAAATATTTGTTGAATAAGTGGATGATTCAATGAGATGAAAATGTAATGCCCTTGCCCTCTGAAAGGATACTAATATGGCAAAGACAGCTAGAGTGATAGGGAGATAAAGAGAGAGGTGAAACCTTTTTTTAAAAGTATAACAACATATAATAAAAGTTCCAATAAAAATCTGCATCTCATGCTATGAGGTCATCCAGGACAGAGACGAAAGAAGTTCCCTCTGAGTTGCAGCTTGATTGCTAAGGAGTTTGGCAGGCAGGTAATCGTCTCTGCTCCTTGTTGCTAAGAAAAACAAATGCTTCAGGCATGAAAGCAAGAAGAAGAGGCTTGGTGCAGTGTGCCTTCATTCCAACACTCTGAGACTACATGGACAGCCTCGTCCTCTTAGATCTGTGATTCCCAAAGTGGGCGCTACCGCCCCCTGGTGGGCGCTGCAGCGATCCAGGGGGGTGGTGATGGCCACAGGTGCATTTGTTTTAACTTTTTTTGTATTACCTTTGTATTCTGAGTTCAATAAATAGTTTCATAATTTCAAACTTCAATGTTTCTAATTTACACCTTTCTTTACTATATTTTACGAAAAAGGTAGAAACATTAATACATATATCTTTCTGTTTAATTGCTATTAAAATTTAAAAAAAATTAATTTCCAGGGGGCGCTGAGTAATATTTTTTCTGGAAAGGGGGCGGTAGGCCAAATAAGTTTGGGAACCACTGTCTTAGATGCACCTTAAACCTCCATTTCGGCCCCCGCACCTCTCTGGAGTAGCCTCTTCCTAGCCTCATCTTTGACATACCTGGGAAATGATATAAAAATATCATAACATACTATATGTTTAAAAACGTTTGTTGGCAGTGCTTCCTTCAAACTAACAAACAACAAAATCAAACAAAGCATTCTTCTGACCTGTTTTCCAGCGAGGGTGGTGGAGTCCTGCTATGCCATGCAGAGTACTCCCACCTTTCCCACCGTTCCAATGAATATGGCCATAAATGTAACTTTTGATTGACTGAAGTTACAGTTTTATTTAGAAACATCAATAAGAAAGTTATTTATTTTTCAGATATATGAGATCAGTCCTGTTATTACAAGTCCCAGGGATGTATGTTTCAAATAACAGTGTTTTGTTTTGTTTTTAATCCTCACCCGAGGATATGTTTTTATTGATTTTAGAGAGAAAAGAAGGGGGAGAGAGAAAAAGAGAAATGTTAATGTGAGAGTTTCAGAAACATCAATCAGTTGCCTCTCTGATGTACCCTTTTTGTCCACCCTGACTGGGACCAGACTGAAACCTAGGTATGTGCCCTGATGGGGAATCAAGCCCCAAACCTTTTGGTGTATGAGACAATGCTCCAGCCAACTGAGCCACTCGGCCAGGTCTCAAATGAAAGTGTTTTTGCTTTTTTTTTTTTTTTTTGGGGGGGGGGTGTTTGTTTGTTTGTTTTTAACAAACTGGACAGTAACTTATCCTCCAGAAATATAGAGTAGATTTTATTCTTATATTTCAAGACTGTGACTTATCTGACTTTTATTATAATTCATATTCCATTGTGATCGGCCACCTGAACTCCATGTACAATTATGGTCATTTTCCAAGATAAACTTTTAAAAATTAGGAGCAGGTACTGTGAATCCCTGAACTGATGTTAACTTTTCAGATGTATTTTCTAGCTAGTTAGCTAGTTATCCATCCACCATTTTATGCAAATAAATATTCACATGTATAACATATTTTAAGATATGTGTTTCAAATATGGTCATATAAATGTAGGCACTTTTATTTTGGAGGAAGTTTTTTAAGCGCTTCAAAATATTTTATTGATGGGACTGATTATTATTATTGTATGATAGCATGTGCATATTAATTTTTTATTTGACCTTCATACTGGCAAAGGATAATTTCATTTTAAGTAGATGATTTTAGTTGGTACGGTTCAAAGTTTCTTAAATGTATTTAAGTTCAAAACAGATGACTGTCTCCCCTAACACAAAGAAAATTAGTTATAGATTAATTTAATCTTGAAATGAAAATATGATTAAAGTGGATCTCAAAAAGAAGCAGGCTGAATAGTAATTTCAAAAAGAAAGTAATTTATTTGCATTTAACAATAACAAGCAATGATAGACACTAAAGACATTGTTCTTGGAAGGAGTTTCCGTTTTGACTTCCCTGGCCAGCCCTTGTGTAGCAACAATATATTTGATTAGCACAGGTTGTGGGCCGCTGGTGCACTGAGCACTAAGACATTACCCCTTGCCCAATCTGTGTGGCTCAGTGGTTGAGCATCAACCCATGAACCAAGAGGTCACCAGTTTGATTCCTGGTCAGGGCACAGGCCAAGGTCGCAGGCTCTATCCCCAATAGGGCATGTACAGGAGGCAGCCAGTTGATGATGTTTCTATCTCTCTATCCCTCTCCCTTCCTATCTTTCTAAAAATCAATAAAAATATGTTTTTTAAAAAGGCCTTACTCTTTGGAAAAAATGTCTTAGTAGATACGATCACTGACTTTATTGTTCTACATCATTAAAAAATCTTTTATAACCTGACTAGAAAAAATGACTTATCCTTATTCCAAACAATCCTATCTAATAAAGAGGGAATATGCTAATTGACCCTCACACCGTTGCAAAGATGGCGGCACCCACAGCCAATAAGGAGAAAAGATGCTAATTGATTGCCCCGCCCTCAAAGATGGCGGCACCCACAGCCACAAGATGGCTGGCAGGGGAGGGCAGTTGTGGGTGATCAGGCCAGCAGGAGAGGGCAGTTGGGATGACCAGGCCTGCAGGGGAGCAGTTAGGTGTCGATCAAGCTGGCAGGGGAGTGGTTAGGGGGCGATCAGGCTGGCAGGCAGAAGCAGTTAGGGACAATCAGGCAGGCAGGCAGGCGACCAGTTGGGAGCCAGCAGTCCTGGATTGTGAGAGGAATCCACAGGGATCGGGGCTAAACTGGCAGTCAGACATCCCCTGAGGGGTCCTAGATTGGAGAGGGTACAAGCTGGGCTGAGGGACACCCCCACCCCAGTGCATGAATCTTGTGCACCAGGCCTCTAGTAAGAAAATAAAAAGGCTAGAATGTTGGAGAACTCCAATATCAATGTAATCACATGACAGGAAAGTTCCAGATCACAGATCATGATAAAAAGGCAAGGATGGGCAGTATGGAATAATAGTACCGAGAGCACATTCAATAGCTTCTTCCGCATAGCAAACTCTATATGTTTTTTTTTTTAAATTTTATTATGAAGAGACAGAATACTAAGGCATTCAAAAAAAGAAGCTGTGAAAGTTAAAGGAGTTGAAATAATATAGTAATTACATATTAATTGAAAACATCAGGACCACTGCAGTGTGCTAGAAAATTTAAAAATACAAATCCTTTGAATACCTACTACACATGAAACATTAAGCATGCTATGTTATTTTCTCCTCACTATAGGTCTATAAAGTTGGCATTATTTATCTTATTTTATAAAGGAAAAAAAATGGAGAAACTCATTCATCGAATATCAAAGAACCCGTATGTGATAGGAAAGGTTCAAAAGAAGGTCTGTGAAGTGCTAGGACCTGACCACTTAGCAGGTGCATGTACTGCCTCTTACGTAATCCCAGTCCTTCCACGTGGAACTGGCATGAGCACAGGTAAATGGGGCGCCTGGCTTTACAGTGTGTGACAATTAGTGCGTTAAGTGGGGAGTGACTGGTCCCAGAGGTGTCACCTTCATATCTGACAGGTTGCTGGCTATTGGCTGAGGAGTTTGGGTTCTCTTACTCTTGGTTGCATCTCCAGGAAGCTAGCTGGGGCTTATTCACAGGTGGCAGCAATGTAAGAAAGGGCTCGAGTTCAAAGGTCAGGATTTGCACCATTTCACTTCCTTCCCCTTCTTTTAAACAAAGTAACTTAAAGCCAGCCCAGGTTTAAGGGTGGGCCAGCCAAGACATTCCTCTTCTTGATGAGCGGAACGGGAAAGGGTTGTCGCCCTTTTGGCAATCTGCCAGGGCTTATATGGGATTGATATAACCAAGCGGCTTAGTTTCCTTACAAGTTAGCCTGGCAGACAATAGAAAAGAGGAAAGCAGTCGATGAAAATCCGTGGAATGGGTCCATGAGCACTTCTGCCAGAGCTAAGGGAAAGAGAGCCAGCTCCCCTCTGGCCCAGGCACTTAATCATGTTTCCATTAAAATGTTTCCATTCAAATGCGCCTGCTTTTGAAGTTAATCCTTGAAAGAGAGGAGGGAAAAATACCTCATGCTATTTCTGGCAACTAGATCCTGAAAAGGAGAAAAATCACTAAATATTTTATGTCTTCCTTTCCCAACCGAAGAAGAAACACTCCTAAGCATATTAATTTTGGTCAAGTGAGGTTAGTCCTCTGAAACAGATACCCCATGTTTGTAAAACAAACCAAAAAAAGTAGGAGAAAATGAAGTATTGCCTAATTCAGCTTTCTTCACGTGTGACTGTTTTATAAATATGTACAATTCTCATAAGGTTTATCTCCTCACAGAATTATCTATGGGAATTTTAAACCATTTCAATAGTCATCCTGGAAATTTTATTTTAAACACCATGCCATCTAATTTAATGATAGGTAGTACTGTAAATTGATTTAATTGTCAAAGATTCTTATGTAATTCTTTACACAAAGCTGAAAAACCAGGAAGGACATTCATTGAGAGTTCGGTTTCAAGATTCATTTTCTGTTTTAAAAATGTTAGGCCTTTGGTGATTAACTTGGATATTGTATTTCTTTTCTAGTGTTGTAGCATAATTTGGAAAACCTGGAGTCTGTTGTGACAAGCAGAGTCCTAGGATATTGTCTATACTGCAGGATACACTCCCTTTCAAGCTTTAGTCAGAAGGGGAAATTTTTACAAAGATTTTCATAGTTTGCTAGATCATCTCCATTCTGAATTCTGTATTTTTCTATAACTATAAAAAAAATTTTCTTCATAATGATGAGGAAAAGTGGAGCACAAGAAAAGGCATTTTATGTTTGCCTTAAAAATATTAAATTATAATTTGATGATGTATACCACCACCAACTATACATTTTCTTCAACCATTCTAGAATCTCTGAAAAACACATAGTCTTCTTCTAGCAATAATAGCTCAGGATCTTAATGCACAAAGAGTTTATTTACTAGATGGGAAAATCTATTTCTTCTCAATATGGCCATAGAATAAGGATGAATATAGGAAAAAATGTGAAATCAGTTATAGGGCCATTTCACTTTGTGCAAACCTATGGGTCTGAACACAAAGGAGAGGAAAGGGGAGAAGATAAAGGTTCTTAAACTTTAGCAAGTTTTACACACTTTTTCTTTGTATATGGTTCATATTTCCTTTATAGGGAACAGTGATACTGAAGTACAGTCCTGTGGCCTCTAGCCCCACATTAATCCCTGCAGTGAATACAAATAATCCCCTTGCTCTGCCTCTTTTGGTTTCTTTACAAACACTGACATATAGATGCTAGGAGGAAGCAATGTGTAAGAAACTGTAGTTGTATCTACAGTAGATGAAGCAAGAATTTAGAGTGAGTTTACAAGTTTAAACTGAAAATTATTTTACCCTAAAGGAATGTTCCTGTCTTAACTGTAAAATAGTGTTGCTAATTATCAAGAAGAAAATGTCGCATTATGCTTCCTAAAATTGACTGTGTAATTAAGAAGGGACTTATTAGTGCTTAGGCCTAAGTAAGAAATTTGGCAGATTAAAAAAATAATAAAAGATTACTTCTAGAGTATTTGACCACTCTGATTTATGTTTACACATCATTCTTTGGATATTCTGGGGTTATAAGTTTATTTGGGCTGTGAAATTTTCTTGGTGAGATTACAAAGATGAAAATGAGAAAACTATAAGAAATTACATAGGAGGGCTGAATTATATACTTCCCAATTTGCACCCAAGGCCTTCTTAACTTTTGACTTATACCATGGTCAAATTGCAAATGTGTCATTTTGTATTGATGATTTAAAATTTTTTCTTTAGATTCTAATTTTTCTACAATGGAATTACTTTATACATTTTAAAAAAATTATGGCTTATCAACTTGTTATGTATAGTTGAAGCAAATTACCCCTTTGAATATGTTTTCACATCTAAGAATTGGGATAGTAATACTAACTAGAGATGGGTATTGCAAAAGTGAGATAATGTATGTGACGTGTCTACCACTCAATAAATATTTAATAAACTAGAGGCCTGGTGCATGAAATTTGTGCACGGGTAGAGTTCCTAGGCCTGGCCAGTGATCAGGACTGATCCAGGCCTTCCAGCTGCAGGCTGGGGCCTTCCTTCCCTGGCTGCTGGCTGCCAGCCAGGGCCTTCCTTCATTCTGTGCTGCTCCCTGGTGGTCAGCGCACATCATAGCGAGTGATCAAACTCCTCGTCAAACTTCCAAGAGGACACTTTGCATATTAACCTTTTATATATACAGATATGCATTTATTTGTGTTCCCAGCTCATACATTTTAAGAAAAACAAGAAGTCAAGAATAAGTTTTTTAAAAATAAGCAAAACATGCCTGGCAGGCATGGCTCAGTGGTTGCACATCAACCTATGAACCAAGAGATAACGGCTCGATTCCCAGTCAGGGCACATGCCTGGGTTGAGGTCTCGATCCCCTTGTGGGGTGTGCAGGAGGCAGCCAATCAATGATTCTCTCTCATCATTTATGTTTCTATCTCTTTTCTTCTTCTCCCTTCCTCTCTGAAATCAATAAAAAATATAAATAATAAATAAATAAATAAATAAATAAATAAGTAAATAAATACAAAACACACAATCAAATAGTTTTTAAACTATTGGCTGTTCTAAGAAAATGATGGTATCTTCTTTGTTCATTTTGGTAACCCTGATACTAAAATAACCAGAAATATAAAAATAACAAAAAAAGACAACAAAATAATATGAGCATATATTTTAGCAATTTAGTAAAAAATATATATACGTTAGCCATGAGGTATTTATTCTGTAATTATTAAGACTAATTAACATTAGTGAAGGATTTCCATAATGCATCACATGTATGGATCAAAGGAGAAAAATATATGTGAATATTTTGATACTAAGAATGCATTTGTTAAAATCAATAAAATTCATTCCAGATTTAAAAAGATAATTCTTTAACATGATTAAAAAGGCTATCTCAAGCCAATATTAAAAATTATATTGAATAATTAATTAGTATAGACATCTATAATAATAAAAGCATAATATGCTAATGAGACCGGACAGCTGAACGACCTTCCGGACATCATTCCAGATGTCCTTCCAGATGAAGCCGCCATGTCAGGGACTGAGGCAGAGTGGTTAGGGCCAATCAGGCAGGCAGGCGAGCAGTTAAGGGCATCAGGCAGGAAGGCAGAGTGGTTAAGGGCGATCAGGCAGGCAGGCAGAGGGGTTAGGGGCGATCACACGGGCAGGTGAGCAGTTAGGGGTAATCAGGCAGGCAGGCAGAGTGGTTAGGGGCAATCAGGCAGGCAAGCGAGTGATTAGGGATGATGAGGCAGGCAGACACAGTGGTTAGCAGCAATCAGGCAGGCAGGCAGGCAAGTGGTTAGGAGCCAGCGGTCCCGGATTGTGAGGGGGATGTCCGACTGCCGGTTTAGGCTCAATTCATTCATTGGGCCTAAACCGGCAGTCGGACATCCCACAAGGCCTCTAGTTTTTTTTATAATCTAAGATTCCTTTGTAATCAAGAATTTTCCATTATAATCAAGAGGGTATAATCTCTAATTCTTTACATTAATTAAACGCTTCCTAATTGCTAGGCACTGAATCCAAATATTTTAATGCCCTTACATACTTTAGGAGAAGTAGATATTGTTTTTTCTCTCCATTAACAGTCCAGAAACAAGGCAAGTATTGTTAGATAGGTAAAATAAATTGCCTATCATTACATAGTTAATAAACAGCAGAATTAGGACGTAAGCTACTAACCACATTCTCAAGGTATCAGCAAATTAGGAACACTGAATACTTTGTTGTTAGAATCTGTTGTTTGCTAGTTTAAAATAGTAGTTTTCATGGGGAAAATGTGGGTACTCTCAGACATTCTTATGATTATGGTTCAATATAGTGTTCAGTGGTTCATATCTAAGGGTCAAAATTCGGTTTCCTTCCTCCTGACTAAAGAGTTAACCAATAAAATTATCTGAAATTACTATGGATTTATTCACATACATCCATTCAGAACCTACCTTGTGCTACAGATTTTCTCCAGGATGAGGGATATAGTGACAAATACAATTGATTCTATTTCTTTTAAGATACCATTTTTTAATTAATCAAAAGTATATAATTAATCAAAAAATATATATATATATATATATATATATATATATATATATTACATATTAGTTTCAGATGTATAGCATAGTGTTATACATACAATCATATACTTTACAAAGTGTTCCCTCAATATTTCAGTTACCTACCTGGCACCATACAGAGTTATTACAATATTACTGATTATATTTTCTATACTCTTATGATGCTCACAGTTTAGTGGCAAAACAGGAATGTAAATTGCAAACAATATAATATGCACAATAATGGGAAGTCATACAAGGGGCACAGGTATCACACAGGAGGTAACGATTGAGCTGTCTGGAAGAGAGGTATGAATGGATATTTTTACAGAAGTCTAGAACAAGGTGGCATAGTGTTTTCAGAGATCCAAGAGTTCAACAAGAAAAATGAAATAATAGCTTGCCATTTTTTTCAGGAAACTAATAACTATTTGTTACATAATTAAGGAAATTTTTCTTACCTTATGAAATCAACATTCCCTGATAATTATGTAATATATGAATTTCTATATTATCAAACTGATCAAATGATCATTTTTAGATCAATACCACATTTTAGATATAATTATCATGACAAAAGCACAAATGAAATATATTAAAGTGGCCTGCTTTTATTTTATTCACATGACATTTAACTATAGCACCATATTTAAGTAAACATGTTCTATAATAATTATAAATATATAACTAACTAAACAAATATACTTATTTGTTAACATAATTATTGAATTTAAGGTTTGAAAGGGATATAGAGTGACAATGTGGTTGATTTCCTTGATTTTGGGTAGAGAAGAACTGCTAAAGGTCATTTAACCAAGAAATAGGCAGTGGAACTTCAAGTCAAATCTTTGTCTTTCCCTTTTTTCTTTTCTATATCTTCTTCCATGGTGCCCAAGCCTAGCTCTTGTACTTAGTAAGATTTAGTATTAGACATACATGAATATTTACAAATGCAATCCAACAATAAAATAATGGAGAATGCTTTTCAAAATATATAATTATTGCTCCAGCAATTCATCACTTTATATTAGTGAGGGAAGATTTAGCCAGCTTCAAATGCAATAGACACAGCCTGTGTTAGTAGAGATGACTTTCCCCTTACAAAATGTTTGCCACTCAACTGCTGTATTTAGAAAGGCTAAGTGACGGAAGAGGTGGCTCTACACAGAGCATTCTTTAAGTGTGGCCTGTGGACCACTACATCAGAGCCCCCCGAGCAGGTGCCTGACCTACCCTGGCCTCACTTCATAACTTCTGAGTATGGATACTGAGCCTTCAAATTCCTCTTGCACATTCCTGTTTGAAAACATTGAGCCATTTACTACCTACAATAAATAGTCATTAAATGGATGAAAATGGGTATGATGATTTTCTAGAGCCTTCCATTTCTTTTTTCCCCCTCCTTTTATTTAGTCCATGAATAAACAGGTCCACTATCAAATCCTTGTTCATTTCTTCCAAGAGGAACTGGAATGAAGTATTAGTTTCTTTCTCAATTTTTCTTATAGCTCATCATCAAATTAATCTGAATATTTATTCTTCCTTACTTACTTTTATATCTCTTTTTATCAATTTATCCCCTTTTCTGCTTGGGAAAGAAAAAAATAAATTGGAGAGAGGAAAGAAAATGCATGAAAAATGTAAATGCTGGAAATCACTGCACGTTGGTGATTATCTACTTATTAAGTCAGTCTGGGAGTTTTAGATCTAAAATGTATATAGTAGAGCCAAGCCCTAGGATTCCAGCTATAGTAAATTTATTGTCCTATATGACACCAAACTCTAAAATCACTGAGTAAGATGTTGTCTCACTGGCATTTAAGATGTAATGAGGACTATATGTGTCACCTCACATAGTGTGACCGTGATAGCCAACTAGAAATGAATATAATGTGATCTTTTTTTGTATTTTAAAATTTCCTTACTAAAGATGAAGTAAAAAAAAAAGGTTTGGTAGCATTATGTCAGAAAATGTTTGTTTTTATTTTTTGTGTTTTTTTTTTTTCTCTGTCATTCTTGGAATCACTGAAATGGGCCAGCATCTACTAGTAACTTTTTGGTGTTCTTCCTTCTCTAACTTTCTTCCTTGCTTGGGATGAATACGGTGAAAGTGAAAGCATTTCTTCACCAATTCTGTAATTTACGGATACATCTTTGCTATCCCCTAATCTAATGTTCTTTACCTCCTTAAAAATCTTATATAAATAACTATGCAGACCAACCCTTTGGGGCGAAAAAATAAGCATTTTTATCCTCCATTGATGAAAACGTATTTCTTAGTTCTACTAGTAAGTTTATACCTCAATCTCTAATTCATCTTTCCAAACCAATTTCAGATTCCAACTCTATCTCATTATGTGGTACATTGCACTGTAATTATCTTCTTATATTTACATCTCTCTCTGTGAGACTGGAAACTCCTTCATACCAGAGTGGGAGACTTCTTCATCTCTACATAAGCAAAGCCTAGGATCTATTGGCTTTAATAGTGTTGTCTCTTAGTGGAATGGGACTGAACATCACTGAAATACAGTCACTCTTAATAGAGGTTGATTTAACCTACTTATTACCTTGAAATTTCCCTTTCTTCCAATTCCATGACCTAAAAATCAGGGACAATTTGGCCTTGCTATAGTCCTTCACAGACTAATCATGTTCACAGCTGACTTCTTTTAATCATTTCATATCAGTGTGTAATTGAAAGAGGATGTTTATCTGAACCTATACTATATGGTGAGAAAAACTTCCTATCAGCAGTGATTACTTGCCCACAAATCCAGAGTCACAGTTGTAGCCTACACCTTTATGTACTCAATACCTGTAATAAATTGTGTACTTGTAAAGGGTTGTGAGGATATATAAACACATATGTATATGCCTACATATTTCTTTTACTAGTACACAGAAATGAGTACATACATATAATTCCTGATCACTGAAGGTATAATAAGAAAATGTGTGCATTTGATTTAAAAACACAAATAACTTTATGCTATACTACATGCCTTTATCTTAACATTCAAAGCTTAAATATGATCTAATAAAAGCAACTTCTTAGACTGTGCAGCTCTTTGGGCAAAACCACACCACTGTTCATTGCTTTCAAGACAGGTTCTGACCTTCTCTAAGATACTTACAGTGAAGAGATAACACGTCAACATTTTTTCTTGACAGACATTTTGAGGGTTTCTTGAATGGGATTTGGAATTGCACATGCTGGGATAGAAAGCATCCACTCATTGTAATTCATCTGAAGCACTTTGTAATCTTGAGTCTCCCTATCTCTTTCTAGAAATAATTAATGCCTCACAAAAGGTAATATCTCTTGAAGCAAATTTAATTTAAAAATCTATTTTAAGTGAGAATGAGTTGATAATACACTGTCGCAAATGGTAGATGCTCAAAATATTCCGAGAAACAGGTTTTGTGCGTGTGTGTGTGTGTGTGTGTGTGTGTGTGTGAATGTTTTAAATAAAGAAGACAAACCATAGCAATTCTATTCCTTTTCAGGAATGGTATAGATTATAATGATAACTCCTTCCAAGCTTATTAATCTAGCATCTTTAATTAAAATGGATAATAATGAAGTATATTTATTTAACCCAAAATATTTAATTTTACTAAAAGAATATAATTTTATTGCTTTGTTTTGTAAACAGACAAGCCAGATTGTTTACATATCTTATGTAACTACTCCTGTCATTTGAGACTGGTGTGATGAGCATTTGGCCTAAGATTTTCGTAAAAATCATTAGATATATGAAAATCCTCAATACATAAAATCACATTTTGATAAAGTAAACATACAAATAAATGGAACTAGTTTCATTGAAGCCCTTGATTTAATAGTGTATATTATATTCTGTAAATATTAAGACCTGAATAATGAATGTCTCAAACTATTGTTGATCCTTCTGATTACAATAGAGATTAAAACTATAATTCATGTAAGTGTGCAAAAAACATAAAATTTTTGTTCACGCATTTATGTAACATATTTTTAGTATCTACTATGTGCCAGCCATTGTATAGTAATGATTAAGACAGACATGATTATGACTTTCACAAATCTTATTGTGTAATATTTTTTCTGTAAAGGGCCAGATAAAGAAAATAAAACCTGATAAAGACACTATTACAGAAAAATTATACAAGCTACAACATGTCTGACTTTAGCTGAGAATGTGAGTGTATCTAAGGAGATGGCATTTCATCTGGGACCTGAAGACTGAGTGCCTGGAAAGTATTGTAGGGAGAGCAGCACATTCAGAGACCCTGCACTGGGCAAAGCTTGGAGGAGTGAATGTGGCAGGAGCTGAGTGAGGCAGTGCAGGGCCATTCCACGCAGGGCCTGCAGGCCATGTGAAAGAGTTCGGGGTTTATGGTCAATGTAATAGGAAGGCGCTAAAGGTATTGGGAAGTCTGAACATCCAATTTTCATTTTAAGTATGGGGTGGGCAAAAGTAGGTTTACAGTTTTCATTTGGAAAATAATACAATAATTGATAAAGAATCATATAAGAATAAACTGTTTTTTGCCCACCCTGTATGTCAGCTTGACTCTCTTCAGAAAAGCTTTTCAGTATGTCAAAAGTGGAAACAGACAACTACAGGCTAAAAAACAGAAGTAAATTGGCATGTAAATTGATTTATGTTCTAAATACATTTTTAAAAATTTGCTATTATAAGGGATTTGGGTGCATATCTAGGTTTTCTTGTCTGCTCTATGTTTATCTCTCTCTCTGTTATATGCATTGTGGTGCTGTTGTCACTTAACAGTATAATTAATGACTAACCGCCCATGCCATTGAATAATTTTCCACAGCATCATTTTTTAGATACAAAATTTTACTCTTTAGACATACTATATATTTACTTAAATAGCCCCCTTATTTTTTAACTCTAGAGTTGTTTCCTGTGCTCTACTATAATAAATAACTTTTCAATAATTTTCTGCTCACAAAATCTTACTGCATATACTTAATGATTTCCTGAGGATATATTTTTGGTGCAAAACCATTACTTCCTCAGAGACAAACATCCATCATTTCTGTGGCAAAGACCACAGAACAGTGAAGCCGAATGCAGATGAGGCTGTGGAAGAGTCATCTGGGTTCGCTCATTAATAAATGACTCATTGCCACACTTCAGGGGTGCCCCCCCATCTCTGCCTCTATTCCCAAAAGAAGATGATTCAAATTCAGCATTCTAATAAATTATTACATACCGGGCACTTTCAGGGGTTGGACCTGCAAATATTGCTAAGGCTCACTTTCTCGGATCTCCTTATTCTAAACCAGCCCATTGTTTGGAAAACCATTACTGAACGTTAACCCCTTCATTTCTGCAATGGGTTGAATGTTTGTGGCCTTCCACAATGTATGTGTTCAAGCACTAATCCCAAGGTGCTGGTATTTGGAGGTGGGGCTTTGGGGAGGTCATTAGGTCATGTTGGTGGAGCTCTCCTGAATGGGGTTGGTGCCTTTATTAGAAGAGGGCACAGAGTTAGCTGGCTCCCTGTCCAGTGTGTGAGGACCCAGGAAGAAGGCAGCTCTCTGTAAACCAGGTGAGGCCACTCACTAAAACCTGACCTTGCCCGCACTCTGATCTTGGATTTCAAGATTCCAGAACTGGGGAAATAAATGTTTGTTTTGAAGCCACCCAGTCTGTGGGAAATTGTTGGGGCAGCCTGAACTGAGACAATTAATTGCCCTCTTTTTTTGCAGCAGATTTTAATGGCTAGTATGCACATGGTGGGAGAAAGGATTTGCCTATACATCTCTATTTGCCTATACATGTGTGTGTTTAAACACACACACACACACACACACACACACACACACACAAACACACACACATTTCAGCTCATCAGGAGTTTCATGACGTTCTACCTAAATAGGGGTGAACTAGACTGTCATGTGGATCTTGGAAACAAATGAAATTCTATAAAACCAGGGACTCTCTCCTCCTAGATCATTAGCAAAGTCTACAAAGTCTAGTTTTTAAAGTTGTATTTTTTTTTAAATTTTGATAGCTAAACATCTAGAACAAGAAGCCCTGGGATAGAAAGCTTATGGAGTCTGCCCCTCTCACTTGTCAAAAACATTTTATAAAAAGTGACAAGCTGCTGCTCTGCTTATGCTCCACTCTGCTTCAGTGCTAATGTAGGTCTTACAGGAGGCGCATTTGTGACTCACTTCATTAAGAAACACTTTTAATATTGGAATTAAATAATTATTATTAAATTAATACCTATTAAATTATAACATTAGTATAGTTTATATTTTAAAGCCTCTTTTTAAAGCACCAGTCCTTTTAATCATCTTAATAATCAGCATTAGTGGTATAATACTGATGTCAAATGAATCTTAAAATTGAGTATCAGTTTATAGCACAAACATAAGCTTAGCCTCTGTCTATGTATGAGAAATAGAAACGGCCAGTCCAAGCTCCCCATGCATAGCAAATGATACCACAAACCTACCCACGTTCAAGCCTCCAGTCCTCCCATTTTACCCCGCATAATCTGTCGGACCCTTTAGCATCATGGAGAACAGCTGGAAAGTCTCTGTGGCAGCCTGTGCAGGCCAGGTGACACACACCTTCATATTTTTTCTACAGATGAGGAAAATCAAGCCCAGGAAAACCACCCATTTGTCCATTACCAGAGAACTCCTGGGAAGGAGAGCGAAGGAGGAAAATTATTTATGCCTAATAGAGTTCTCTTTTCATTATTCTTTAATCACATGGTTATGTAGTTATGTATATGCACTTTATTCATATACATAGAGATAAAGACATAGCTATAAAAACTTGGGAAAGTTATTGTAACCCTAAAACGAGGCTTAAACTGTAGATGAGCCCTAACATATATAAAATTAAAGCATTCAATTTATTTGTCATTTTGAGAAAAAGATAAAAATGAATTAAAAGTTTATTATGGCAGGCAGGGGTAGGTGGGTGGATGGGAAGAGGTCAATCAGAGAACTTGTATGCACATATGCATAACCCATGGACACAGACAATAGGGTGGTGAAGGCCTGGGGCAGAGGATGGGGGCAGGCTAAAAGGGGTCAACGAGGAAGAAAAGGGGATACATATGACATTTAAACAATAAAGATTTAAATAAAATAAAACAAAAGTTTATTATGAAAGTTATATTTTAAATGAAAATTTAAATTTTCTAATGCACATTATTGTTAACCATGTTATTTCCTCTTTTTTGCCTCCAAACATATTTTTATATAAATTCTTAAAAGTAGATGTTTTCTTAACTTCCTTTTCAGATCGTTAATTGATTCTATGTAGAAATGAAACTGATTTTGTGTGTTGACATTTACTCCTACTATATTGTTGAATTCACTGTTTTAGTTCTAAGTTTTATTTGTGCTTGTGTAATCTTTAGGGTTTTCTACATATAAAATCATATTATCTACGATCAGATATAATTTCACATCTTCCTTTACAATTTGGTTTAAAACTTTTTTCTTGTCTAATGGGCCTGGCTAGGGCTTCGGTGCTATGTTGACTAGAAGTAGCCAAAGCAGATATCCTTGCCTAATTCCTGATTTTAGAGAAAATTCTTTCAGTTTGTCACCATTGAGTCTGAGGTTTGCTGTGTGTTTTCCATATACAGCCTTCACTCTGTTGAGGCAGTTTCTCCTATCCATACTGTGTTGAGTATTTTTATCATGAAACGGTTTTGAATGTGTCAGGTATTTTTCTGCATCAATTGAGATGATTATTTCTGTTTTTCCTTCATTCTGTAATGAGGTCTAGTACCATGATTGCTTTTAGTATGTTCAACCATTCTTGAATTCCAGGGTTGAATCCCACTTGGTTGTGGTACATAATCCTTTTAATATGCTACTGAATTCAGTTTTCTTGAGAATTTTGCAGCAATGTTCACAAAGGAAATCAGTCTATAGTTTTCTTGTAGTGTCTTTGTTTGGCTGGATATCAGGGCACCACTGCAATCACAGAATGAGTTAGGAAGTATTCTCTTATTTTAAATTTTGGAAAAGTTTGATGAAGATTGGTGTTAGCAATTCTTTAAGTGTTTGGCAAAATTCACCAGTGAAGCCATCAGATTCGAAGCTTTTCTTTGTCAGGAGACTTCTGATTATGATCAAGACAACAGTTTCATTCACAGTAGCATTAAAAATAATAAAATATTTAGCATAGCCCATGGACACAAACAACAGTGTGGTGAAGACCATGTGTGTGTGTGGGGCGGGGGCAATGGCTGGGTGGAGGTGGTCAAAGGGGACGGGGGGGATGGGTAACATCTGTGATAGTGTCAACAATGAAAAGATAAAGTAAATTTTAAAAAATAATAAAATATTTAGGAATTAACCAAGGTAGACAAAGACTTATACAATGAAAACCGTAAAACATTCCTGAAAATAACTTAAGATATAAATAAATGTAAAGACATCCATGTTCATGTTCTGGAATAATGAAAATTTTTAAAATGTCACTACAACCCAAGAAAGCAATGAAATCAGCACAGCTTCTATGAAAATCCCAATGTCATTTCCTGAAGAAGTAAAAAAATCTATCCTAAAATTCATATGGAATCTCAAAGAACGTCATGTAGCTAAACAATATTGAAAGAGAAGAACAAATTTGGAGGACACATACCTCCTGATTTAAAAATATACTACAAACTATAGTAATCAAAACAGTGTGGTACTGGTATATAGACAGTAATAAACACCAGTGAAATAAAATAGAAGCCCCAGAAATAACCCCTCACTTGTGTAGTCAAATGATATTTGAAATGGTGCAATTCAATAGGAAAAGGACCATCTTTTCAACAAATGGTTCTGGGAAAGCTGGATATCCACCTACAAAAGAATGAGGTTGGACCCTTACCTATCACCTCTTAGAACAGTTAACGCAAAATGGACCAATGGCGTAAATGTGAGACGTAAAACAATAAAACTCTTAGACAACTGCATAGGACAAAAGCTTCACAGCGTTGGGTTTAACAACAATTTCTTAAATATGGGACCAAAGGCACAGTTAAAAGAAACAATAGACAAATCGGACTTCATGAAATGTTTTTAAAAATTCCCATCAAAAACAACATTAAAAGGCAATTTATAGGATGGAAGAAATATTTGTTAATCATATTAATATCCAGCATAAGTCAAGTACTCATAAAATTCAACAACCATAAAAACAATTGAATTCCAAAGTGGGCAGAATTGTTTTGGAAAACAATTCAAAAGTTATTTTTTTAATTAAAAAACCAAGGAGAATATTTCATAAGGTGAACAATAAAAAATAAAACAACAAAAAAGAAGCTATACAAATATCCAATAAGCACATGAAAAATGTTCAACATGATTGGTCATTAGGAAAATGCAAATCAAAACCACAATGAGATACCACCTCACACCCATTAAGATGGTTACTATTTTTTAAAAAAAGCGTTGGTGAATCTGTGGAGAAATTGGAGCCCTTATGCACTGTTGTTGGCATGTAAAATGGTACAGCTACTTTGGAAAACAGTATGGCAGTTTCTCAAAAATTTAAAAATAAGTTTACTGTATAATTCAGCAATTTCACTTTTTTATATATAATCAGAAGTATTGCAAGGAGGATCTCAAAGAGATATTTGAACACTCATGCTCATAGCATTATTTATAACAGCTAAAATGCGGAATTAACCCAAGTATTCATGAACAGATGAATAAATATGCAAAATTAGATAAATGTGATATAATATTATTCAGCATTAAAAAGGAAGGAAATTCTGACATATGCTTCCATGTGGATGAACAGTGAAGACATTATGCTAAGTGAAATAGGCCAGTCACAAAAAGACAAATACTGTATTATTCCATTTATATGAAGTACTTAGTCAAAATCATGGGGACATAAAGTAGAATGGTGGCTGCCAGGCTGGGAGTTAGGGAGAATAAAAGAGTTACAATTAATGAGTACAGAGTTTCACCTTTGCAAGATGAAATGGATGGTGGGGGTAGTTGCACAGCTATATGAATGTACTTAATACCACTGAACTGTCCACTTAAAATTGGTATTGTGGATTTAAAATTTGCCAAAGAGTAGATCTAATATGAAGTCTTATTTTCCACACACACAATAATAATAAATGGAGCAGGAAACTTTGGGAGGTGATAGATACATTTGTATATATACGTTTGATATATATGTATCCCCAAATTCATTGAGTAGTCTTATATGTTACATGTGTAGCTCTTCATATAGCAATCATATTCAATAAAGCAGTTTAAAAATGGTCAAGAAGGTCAATTTTATGTGTATTTTACCACATTAAAAACTTGGTGGGGGAAATAGCCGAGGAGAAAATTATCTTGCCCCTCAGGATCCCTGATGACTTTTGAAATGAAGTCTAATAAAGGAGCATGTAGTTCATTAAATATCATGTTCCCAGGAGTGTCTGGTCTTTAAATAACTCATCTTAACCTGTTTCTATATATCTCAGTTATAAAATCCATACATTTGTTTTTTTAGAATGCTCTTCCCTAATACCTGATTTGTAAGGATGTGTTGTCATATTTGAAGGGAAAATTTTTCCAGAGTTGAGCAGCTTGCATGAGGATGTGTTCTTGCAACTAGCAGCCTTCAGAGGTGTGTGTTTGTGAACTCTGAGTAGTTCCTTGGGTCTCAGCCCGTTTGGGTTGTCCTACATATTGACACAGAGGAAAGATATTTGTAAGAGACCCAGACCTTTTCTTATCAATTAACTACTGCGACACAGTGCACGTTTAACTCATTTCAGAAGTATTCTTGGAAAAATGTTGAAATTATTGCCCAACAATTGACTTTTCAGGGTTTTGTCAGAAGAAACATGATAGGAATTTGAAGACATGAGAGTACATTGTGAGAGCTTATATCACAATAAAAAGCCAGGGAAACATATATCATGTATTTTCCACTTCTTGTTTTTGTTGTTCAGAATTTTTCAAACATAGGTTCCAGTCAAGAACAAACTTTCTCTTCCTATATTTTATGGGTCTTTATCTTGCAAATAACAAGCCATGGGCAGTCATGAAGCGGCCGCCTCACTTTCTCGTTAATGCCAGTCATAGGAAATCTCCTGAGCCTCCTAGCTCTGGCCCTCGTTTTGGTTTTGTTTTATTGCAACTTGTTGTTGTCGTTTTTAGTTGAGTAAAAATCTACATAGCCCTTCCGCCGGTTTGGTGGGAGCATTTTTATCTTTATGGCTGTGCAGTCCTGTTAATGACTCTCAGCATTTTTATTTTAAGATGAGAAGTGTCTTGTTATTTTTTAGCAGAAAAGCCCCATAAAACAAACAACTGTTCAACTCTGAGTGCTTCTTGTGACTCCTAGCTTGCCTGGTTAGTAATTTAATTATGTACATATTGTAAAATAAAATGGAAAATAAATTTTTAAGAAGGCTGAATCAAATTACATAATGCCTTTTCTGTTCTGTATCCTCCATTCCTTTCTTTCTCCCTTCTTTCCTTCCTTCTTTCTCTCTAACTGTATGATTTTCAGCTCCAGGGGCCTAGGTTTTATCATTACTAGAATGAAATTAATGGGCCAGATAATTAGTTTGGCGTCTCTGCTCTGGCCTGCACAGACTGTTGTTCTAGTGGTCTGTTCAGAAGAAGGGAGCAACCATACCAGCATGCCCTATTGTGCAGTGTGTCCTGGGCATTGTTACTGTGCTATCTTCAGTGCTCTGTTTACCTTTGCAATGGCTTTGAAACATGGTACACATACACACACACACACACACACACACACACACTCACTTGCACATCTGTTCAGTAAACTTTGTCCTAGCCGGTTTGGCTCAGTGCATAGAGTGTCAGCCCTAGTACTGAAGGGTCGCTGGTTCCATTCTGATCAGGGGCACATACCTTGGTTGCAGGCTCGATCTCCAGTCCTGGTCAGGGCATGTGCAGGAGGCAACCAACCGATGTGTCTCTCTCACATTGATGTTTCTCTCTCTGTGTCTCTTCTCCTCCCTTCTACTCTGTCTAAAAATTAATGGAATAATGTCTTCAGGTGAGGATTAAAAAAAAAACAGCAAAAAAAAGAATTAAAAAATGAAATAATAAATCCGAATTGTAAACCTATTAAAGTCTGAATTCTATACAACAGAATTTCATTCATGGATATATTTAACGATTTAACATCATTTTTTTAAAAAATACATTAGATTAAATAGCAGTAACTCGCTGACACCACTGTCGGCTGCTAAGTTCCATATGAATGCTAAAATGTACACGTGTACATGCTCATGTAAGAAATGAGTATGATGCATCTGCTTTCTCCTTTCAGGAGGAAAGTGAAGGTGGGTATTAAAATTATGTTGGCAGGCCTCTCTGAGAGATGAGATGGCTGAGCACTATGGGAAAGTATCAGGTGAGTGAGAACTTGGACGCGCAAATGATCTCAACAGTGCGTGACTGGCACACATCCAGAACTTTTCCACTTGTTTTAACAAATTTTTAATTTAAACACATGACCACTATTTATGGGAAAAAATAACTACATGAAAAGAATGTTGCTGACATGTGTCCATTGGGAGTTAAAGTTATATGAGGAAGGGGCTGGTTATTGGAGGCCTGTCCTGTGTTCCTCATATCAAGTAATATAGTGAATATGACATTAAACATATATAATTCATTTCTAATACTGTTTACAGAATCTTTTGGAGCAAATGTTAGAAATTCTGGCACCACCCATGAGGCAAATGCTCTAAATGTTTAGCCTTTATGAACTTCAAAGCACACTGTTCTCTTTTGTCATACACAAGGGCTCTGGACTGTGGAACAAAGGACCACCTTCCCACCTGGAGACTTTGAGAGAGTTAGGAAACATCCCTGAGCCGAGTGCTCTCATCTGGAAATTTAAAAAATAATCCTCTAATCCTCTAAAAGTGTTTCTAAATCTACCACTCCACATCCCGACTAATAATAATGATAATACTCAAGATTTTTGAATATTTCTTATTGGCTATACACTGAACTAAAATGATTTTAGCTTGTCAGCCATATAAAGGTACATCTTTATAATATTTTTTACATTATATATAAAGAACCCAGTCTACTGCCAAAGTCATGTGCTGGTCTTATCCAATAGCCACTCAGCACCGCCTCCATTTATAGAGCACAGGGCTGTGGAAGCATTTTAAGTAAGGTAGTGAAATAACCAGACCCTCTTTTCTGTTTTTCTCCTCTCTTTTCCTCTCCCATTGTCCCCTAATAGTCCATCATGATTTACTTGGACCAATCAAGGATTGGGCTGCCAGTTGCTTTACAAGTTTTTGTTCTGTTAGGGTGCCTTGGCCAACCAAGAAGTCTTCCTTAGCGTGAATCTTACTAGTATGGCCTGCTGCTCCCACATGCTCCCACGTGGGTGTATGGGTGAAAGTCAGACACACACTTATTTGGAAAATTACAGTGTTCAGTACACAGGATTGTGAGGAAAGGGCTAACAGTTGGTTATAATAAAATTAAGCACCCTCTTAAAATAGAACCATTCTTCACTACCTCTCTCCAGTACCCACCGTTCCCTCCAGCATATGTCATTTCACACTTTCACACTTGTATTGTTCTGGGCTGCAAATTAGCAGGAACCCTTAAGAAAATTTGCAAGTGTTGACACCAAATCCAAATTTCACTTCTCAAGTTCTTTGCTGTGCTCTGTCCTCAGAAATCTCTCTGTGATCAGCAGCAACTTGGCACAGGGAACCAGGTGAGCTGTAAAACCTGAACCTGTGCCTTTAATTACTATAATCATTTGCCTCCAAGTAGAGTGATTCAGTAAAGGGAAATAATAATCTTTGAGTAGCACCCTATGTAGCATGGGAGGTTAGCCTTTCTGCCTCAACTAGCTGCATTAAAAAGAAGTTAATTTACTGCCAGACCGGTTTGGCTCAGTGGATAGAGCGTCGGCCTGCGGACTGAAGGGTCCCAGGTTCGATTCCGGTCAAGGGCATGTACCTTGGTTTCGGGCACATCCCCAGTGTGGAGTGTGCAGGAGGCAGCTGGTTGATGTTTCTCTCTCATTGATGTTTCTAACTCTCTATCCCTCTCCCTTCCTCTCTGTAAAAAATCAATAAAATATATTTTTTTAAAAAGTTAATTTTCTATATCAGAAGTGATTTCTTCTATGATATCACTCTGGCTGCAACTCCATCTTACTTTTCTACCATTTTTCCTCTTAACCTCAATTTTTCTTCCTCTGTCCCTTCTTTCTTTTGTATTTTATTCTTCTCTTCTTATTTTTCATTCTTTTCTATTTATTTTATCTTGGTAGTTTATACATCATTATAACCCACCGTAAATGCATATTAGAATGTATATTCTATTATACATGTATATATAGAAACAAATAGTAACAAAAATATAGTAAGTGTCATATCCTGTTATAATACTTAGCCCCTGCAACTGGAGATTGAGTAACCTGCACCCGTTATGAAGGTAAAAAGATTAATTGAGTTTGTTGCTGGTGGTTATCCTGATTGTACATGTTGTTGTGTGTAGGAGGGAGGGAGGGTTAAAATAGTTCCTTCACAATGTCACAATGTTGGTGATGTGTTTAATCTGAAAGCATATTTATCCTAATCATATATTTAATTTGGACATTAAGAATACATAGGGAATAACAAGATGAACACGTTTTTCTTGGGAAATGCTGCAGATAGCCTCGTGTTTGTTGAGACAGGCCAAAGCAGATCTTCTGAAGTATACATAGTAACAACCTCGGCGAAAACAGAGTAAGGAGTGTTTTTTGACCTGTTTTCGATTGATTTGAAAATATGTCTTTATTGTTCAAAGATTAGAAAACAGAGGGTGTATACAGAAAGTAGCAAATTTATAAATCTGGCTAGAAATTGTCATTGATTAAATACTTTTGGCAATCATGGGAGGCAATATTAGGCAGGTAGCTAGCACTCACATAGCAGAAATGTTGACTACAAATCGATACCTACGGGTAATAATACAACACTGAAATTTGGAAACAAGGAAATAAAAACGATAAAACGGATTTTAATGCATTGCTAGTGCAGAAGGAACTATATTTATGGTGAATAATTAGGAAGCTATTGGCATACTTAGGAATCAGAGTACCGTGATATCTTGCCAATAGAAGTCATGTGGTAAATGCTGTTTGATTGAATGAATAAAGTAATCAGCTAACCTTTAATCGATACATGGTTCATGAAATAAAAAATAAATAACAAAATGGGGGAGACAAGTGTTGATAGGGATGTGGGAAGTAAGGAGATGCCAGTGGCTCAAAACTTGGTAGAAAGAGAAATATCTTGGTAGAAAGAGAAATATCTTGTATTTTAAAGCAATTCTCTCTAAAACTGGTATTACTGGATAATTAAAATAAGCACAGCAATTTTTATTTCTATGGTGTGTGTGTGTGTGTGTGTGTGTGTGTATGTGTGTGTGTGTGAGAGAGAGAGAGAGAGAGAGAGAGAGAGAGGAAGAGAGAGAAAGGGAGAGAATGAGTTTGGTTTCTACTGTCAGGAATGCTGGTTTCTACTGTCAGGAATGCTGCAAAGTTAATAATGATAGAGATAAATTTAATAGATTTTTTTTAGAGTGGGCAAGCTTGGTACTAGGAATAATTAGTTAAATTGAATTAGAGGTGACCATGAGACCTGCAGGTGGTGGTGATGGGCCTGAACTCCCCTGAGAAAACAAGAATGGAGAGGTAGCTTTAGAGTTAAATACAATAGAGGTTTCAGAAGAATTAGTCTTTTGAAGGACCAGTTCTATTTCAGTTAAGAGGACACATATTTATATAATAATGTTGAATGATAATGCTGGGTTTCAAAATCCCAAGGGAGAACAAAAAATAAAATAACTTAAAATAAGTATACAAGTTATTTTAATACACATTGGTGTTCTTAGAAAGTTTTAAGTTTACAGAATATTAAATTATCAGCAAACCTAATCAGGAACTTATTTTTTTCCTTTTTATTGAATTTATTGGGGGACACTGGTTAAAAAATCATACAGATTTCAGGTGTACAAATCCACAACACATCAGCTGTACACTCTATTGTGTTTTCACAACCCTGAGTCAAGCATCTGTCCATCACCATTTATCCCCCTGTACCTTCCTGCAGCTCCCCCGACCTCCTCCCCTTGTCATTCACCACATTGTTGTTGATGTTCATGAGGTTTTCTCTCTTTTTTTATCTTTTGTTAGTTCATTTTGTTCCTTAGATTCCACATATGAATGGAATCATATGGCTCTTGTCTTTCTCTGACTTTCTACATAATGTTCCTAGGCAGGGATTTGTTTTGAAGTGGTGCCTTTCTATGTCTCCTAAAGAGAAATACATAGTGGTCCTCACTGAGTTAGATCATTTTAATCTAATTGGCAACTGAATCTCCTCCATTCTGCTCCATATGAAATTCCTCAGTTCTAAGTTTCATAGGCCAAGTTCAAAGGTGTAGTCCTCTTGGAATTTTTCACACACACACACACACACACATACACACACACACACACACACACACACACACGGCAGTTCAGCTTCTTGTTTTAGCAGTTATGTTCTTCCATACGTTTCAACAGCTTCATTTTCTACTCCAGAGGTCACTGAAAGACCCTTACGGATGAAATGATTCAGCTTGCCTTATCTACAGTGACAAAGTTGGCATTACGCAAAGTGAGATTACTTAAAGAGGTGACTGACAAAATTTAACCAGAATGGGAGCACTCAATTGCTGCAAAGTCCCCTGGAGTATTTCAAAAGAATCAAGTTCTTTCTAATTATTGATTATTGATGTAGGCCTCCTGGGATGTACAACCAGCGGGAAAAGGAAGGTGCATATCCGGAGAGATAAAGGAGGAATATCCAGCTCAGACATCCTTATCACCAGTAACTAAATGTTAAAGATATCCTAATGGACAGTTCCCATATGTTATCTCATTCATTTCTCACAATAATCTTAGACAGGCTATCATTTATTTTACACACTAAGAATTGGAGGGAATGCAAAATCAAAATCTTACCCTTTATACCACAACTGCTCAGTGGTGAAGACTAGATGTGAATTTTTGCCAAAGCCCTCTTTCTTCTACTACATGGTTTACCTTTTTTTAGTGGAGGACAAAAGTATAAGGCATTTGGGGATTGTCTGGCTATGTTGCTGAAGCTTAGGGTACACTGAGGAAGAAGAGAGAAGCAATGTGCTGGGAAAGATAGTCTGTGATACAGTTGGAAGGGTATTGGCTCTCATGGTGCCTGTAATATAATGCTTTGAACCAAGAGTGTTAGAATCAGATGCGCACCTTATAAAAGGGCCTTTATACAGGGGATTCTGGGTTGAATAGAGATGATGAGTTGGAGGGGAGAGTGAAGGAAAGGAAAGACAGTTGCACCAATTGCTTACTGTTTTTTATAACTTGATGATTTCAGTACTCTCTAATCTCACTTTTTAAAAATGTATTTATCTCCTGCATTGCATTATATTCATATACAATATGTTTTTCCTGTGACTATTTCTCTTTTCACATACTTTCTAACTTTAATTTTCAATATGTAGGAGTGGGAGATGAATTATATATACTGGAAATTGGTCTTTGTTTTATAATGCTGATTGCCACAATCTTTTGCAGCAAGGGTTCAGGAATCTGGAGAAGGGGCTGCAACATAAACGATACACTAGACAAGAAATATAAATTTAGAAGGCGGAGATCTTACCCTCTAGTGGAGTGGTTCCCTGGATCTCCGGACCCACGGCTTTTTATTTAGTAGAATATACATTTGCCCTTTAGCAAAGCAAACAGATATCAATGGTAAGGTTTGCTAAACAATAAATGGATTATCAGCTTAGGGCAGTGGTCGGCAAATTCATTAGTCAACAGAGCCAAATATTAACAGTACAACGATTGAAATTTTTTTTGAGAGCCAAATTTTTTAAACTTAAACTATATAGTTAGGTACATTGTTATTAACTTAATTAGGGTACTCCTAAGGCTTAGGAAGAGCCACACTCAAGGGGCCAAAGAGCCGCATGAGCTGCAGTTTGCCGACCACGGCAAAGCCATTCTGTAATGGCTTAGGGGATTGTCTTCAGCCATTCAGCCAGCAGCAGGGTAATATAATGCTGATTTTCAGCCTTGCTGAATATCAAAGTCCATCAGCCTTCTGAGGATTCTCGAATTTATGACCTGCTGGTCTTAGCCTCCAGCAGCTGATACCACGTTTTTATTTATTTTTTAGTTGTATGTTTAAAAAGTGATTATAAAATGAGAAAATAGATACGGCAGGGGTCCAGGCTGTCTCATGCTATCACATCCACATTGATGGGGTTTTAGAATTACTTATGTTGCCCTAGTGAGGCCTTTGGTCACATAAGTACCAAAATCTTCAATTTTCTCCGTTGACCCTCACCAGACATTTTCAGTCTAAAGAACACTTTGAAATCTTAACTACCCTTATTTTGTCATCACATGCCTTTATACACAGAGTTATGTATAAAATATCCCTATATTATATTTTGTCTTTTCATGTGTAAACATTGTATATATGATTGTTAATAATGCAAGCACACGTCCAGGTATTGATTGTATTGGTAAGAGCAGTCACCGCAATCAAATATCAATGAAGGAAATAAAAAGAGAAAAAAATTCTCTTAAAAAATCTCATCTGACTTTTCTAGAACATAAAAAAGCAAAAGATGTCTTTCATATTATTTGCAGTTCTGCCTAAAATTTACGCCCTCATATTTTGACCTACTTTTTTTATTTTCAGATGATCTTACATGTTCCCTTTACCTAATTTGTTCTCTTATTTCCCATTCTTGGTTCATGTTTTCCTGAACTTGTTTAAAGTTTTACATTCTAGAAAGCCTACTCCAGCTCTCACTAATTACCCTCTTCTCTCAACTCTTTTTCTTTCATTAAACATAAAGGATGCCTTTGATAACTCTGTTCAAAGTGTCATCTATCAAAACACTATGCACAGAATGATATTATTAACAAAACCTCAAAATACATGTTATGTTTCACAAGGTACTTTTAAATCCCTCAGTCGCATTGTTTAACAACCCTTTGTTGACACCAGTGGTGTACTGATAAAAGTCTTACAACTGGCTCTTTTGAATGTGAGAATTCCTAGTTTATAATGGTTGCTAGTTTCTGTGATACAAATATATCCATCTTGCCTAATTTTGAGCTACTGATGTAACATCACTAAACACGGGTCTGGGAAGAGGTGTTCACGATGAGCTCCTACAAGCCAGCCTAAGCCAGTTCCTGCACACCACTAGAACTGAAATTCAGGAAAATTTATGAGTTGTGTGAGCTCCCACAATGATAAAAGACAGAGCTGGCATTTGGATCCAGGTCTTCTGATTCCAAATAAATTCTCTTCACAAAATAGACCATCATTCAATGCTATATCTTAGGTTGGCCTCCTAGTGCCAGTGGATCAAACAATAGAGCCACTCTGTTTGAGCTGCCCCCATTGCATTCTACAATCCAGCTGCATTGTGTCTGTATGCAATCGGTAGACCACATGGACGGACCTGCCACTACTACTTGCTTCCAAGAAAATAAGGCTATACATTAAACTCTGCTTTGGTTGGACTATAGACCATTGGTTTCAATTTTGTGAACTTAACTATGATCTAAGTCTGGTTCAATATTAGTGAAATTATTATATTAATGATTCTTCAATAGATACCTTCAATACGTTCATTATGGAAATAATTTTTCCCCCATTTTCCCACTCCAAATATATCTGAAGTAGAATCTTCCCTCCTCAGACATCCTAATATTCTAGGCCAGTTCCAATCAGAAATCTAACCTGGCCCACACAGGAAGCATTAACCCTTTAGTATTTCACAGCCTACTTTGGGATGGAAATGGTATCATTTATAGTTTAAATATATTACCCTTAGGCGAAACATTTACTCAGATTTTCTGGTCATTTTTATCTTTCTTCTATTAATGAACGTTTTACATATTTCTGTCTATAATTGTTTTCAGTAGCTAAGTAATTTTTTCCTTTTATTGAATATATATCTTATAATGGAACTTATAAGTCAGCCATAATTTATTTAATCAGTTCACCATCACCAATATTTATATACTTTCCATTTCTTCACTTTTATACTTAACATTGTGATTTCTAAATTTTTGTAGCTCTTTCTTATTATTTCCCTAGGATAAATTTGTAGACTTTCACTTAAGTCAAATGTTATGTGGACATTTAGGGGTTTTGGCTTATATTGCCTAGGATTCCAGCAATAAAGTTGGCCAGTATAGGTGCCCATCTTTTGGCTCTCATATCTGCAGAAGGGTGTGTACTTAGTCACTGTTTTAGGTCCAGCCTAGAAAATTTGCATTGGTATAGGTTCTTCTTGGGTAGGATATCTGAACAACTAATCCTTCTGACAACTAAAGATGAGAAGATGCTGCCAAGCTCTCCAAAGCTCACACAAATGCCTTTGAATAATGTTATTTCAAAGACAGGAACATCTCTATAGTTGCTTCTTTGAATGTTGGACCATGACGGAAAGAATTGAGGTGGAATTACAGCCTCCTTGAATTTGTCCCTTAGGAAATTTGAATTTAAGAGAGAAGAGGATTGTTATAAGTAATATCACCATGATCTGATTATCAGAATGTTGAAAGTGACAGTCCTTAAGATACTTAATTTAGTCAGTCTCTTAGATACTGTTTGCATGTCATCATTCAAGGAAGAAATTTCCTAAATGAATAAAAATATACAGAAAACCCAGGTTGTAGAAACAAAGAATTATGCAAGGTGCATACACTCTTCTAAGGCCTTCTGTCTCTCCATTTGGTCCTCAACCTCTTACCTGCTCTGACAAACTCAAGTTGCTGCTCTTCTATTGTGGGTTTCCACTTCTCACCGTGCTTTGAGGTTTTATAATAGCGTGTTCCCTTCAACTGCATTAAAAACACTCCATTTTCTTTCTATCATTTTAGCTTAATCCTTTTTTAAATATATTTTAATAACTTTTAAAAGATTACCTTATTCTACATTTTATCCAAACCATACCTAAGCCAACTATTACTTCAAATCAAATTATCTTAGCAAAATTTCTGGAAAAAAAGAACCAAAGAAAGGAAATAACTGCATAAAGATTTATTTGCAATTATATTAAGAAAGTGAGTTCTGCTAAACTCATGCTATAAAGTAAAATGAATAGTTTGGGATATTAAATTACCATTAATGCTTTGCAACTAATAGCATCAACCATTTATTAAACACCTTCTACATTCAGGTATTCTGCTGGGCAGCACAGGCCCTGTACATCTCATCTGTCCTGTAATAAGCCATAAATGAAATAGTCTGACCTCCACATAATATGGGCCATGCAAATACTCTTCTTCCAACTTCTGATAAGCCTATATGGAAAGCATCATAACACTGACTGATATTTTCTGTCTCAAACTCCAACTTGGCATTTACAGAAGCATGCTTTTAATATTCAAATCTGCCTCCAACAATCATTTTCTATTTTTCTCAACTTATGACTTTCATCACTCAATTTAAATGGTATTTATTGAAGCCTGTTGAGGTGAGTACATGAGTTAGAGTACAACCTGTTATGAAGGGGTACAAAAGTCCCAGAGTTTGATGAGATGACAGTTTTTATGGGAACCATAAGGCAAATACACTTGGAAGAGACATAATAAAAACAGCAACAATCAGTTAGTGAGTGGTCTGGTAGGTGTTAGACAACATTTTAAGTGATCTTCATGTCTTATTTCTATTTTTCAGAATAACCCAACAAGGCAAGTAATCTATTTCCATTTTGTAGAGAAAGAAGGTCAGAAAAGTTAAGTGATTCCTCTACATTCATCCACCTTTAAGAGCCATAGAAAGCTACATTAGACAAAATACATCATAGCACTTCCCATTTGAAAGACCCATCCTCATTATATGATGCAAAGTAAAATATTATCACATATCATATTAAATAGAATTTTTCCTATATTACTTTTAAAGTTTTTTTCAAGTTTATTAATGTAATTATTTAGTTAGAAGAATTCTATTCAATTTATGATTGGCTGTGATTTATCAAAAATTCTGGGATATACTTGACAATTATATAATATTTTTGTGAAAATAAAATTTAATAATTATATATAAACAATACATTTTGAAGACATTGAATTAAATATTTATTACTTTCAATTTTTCATATTGAGCCAATATATGTATTTTTCTGCTCTTAAAACACCTTTGCCCTTGGCACTTTGACCTTAATGCCTGTCAAAAGGAATGATGACCCTGGAGCTGGGACTAGAATCCACTTTTGTCACAGGTTCAAGTCTGTACTTTTTATTTCTTCTGTTTTGTTGAGAAAAAGGGATTAAAGACGAGATGACCTGGTACCGATTGTATACCACAGAGTGTCTCTGTTATTGCTGGAGCATCCTGAGTAATGGAATGCATTATGTCACTGTGGTTTGTTAGGTGAAGTCCTCCATATTATGCTGACACTGCATCACAGAGATCTAAGGTTTTTATTCTAGGTATCTTATCAACTCAAGAAGATGCTGAAGACTATAGATCCCATTCTACTTTTGCTGCCCCTTCCATACTGGGTAGCATAAATTACACACATTATATAGACTCACTATATGCCATGTGATAGAACCCTTCCTAGAAAATTAAGTCTAGCTTCTGAGGAAGGATGTAAAGATGAGGTTGCTGGAGATACAAACGTTCCCAAGAAGAATGTATGAACTGAGATAATGGGATCATAGCATTTTTTAAAATATAGTATCTTTTATATATGTAAACTAGAGGCCCGGTGCACGAAATTTGTGCACGGGGTGGGGCGGGGTTCCTCACCCCGGCCTGCACCCTCACCAATCTGGAACCCCTCAGGAGATGTCCAACTGCCTCTCGCAATCCGGAACCACTGGCTCCTAACCACTCACCTGCCTGCCTGATTGCCCTTAACTGCTCCCCTGCTGCCCTGATCACCCCTAACCACCTCTGCTTTGCCCCGCACCCTGGACCCAGGATTCCCTCCTCTGGCCTGAAGCAGGCACCTGGGACCTGGGCTTCCCTCCCTCTGGTCGGCCACAGGTACCCAGGACCTAGGCCGGCTTTGCCCGGGCCGGCCGCAGCCGCAGGGGACCATGAGCGGGATGGGCAGCTTGTCCCTCTCCTGGGCCCCAGTCGCAGGCACTGGTGCCCAGGACCATGGGGAGGGTGGTTTGTCCCTTTCCCGGGCCACAGGCATAGGCACAGCCACTGGTGCCAGGACCACAGGGCGGGCAACTTGTCCCTCTCCTGGGCTGCAGGCACAGGTGCTGGCGCCCGGGATCGCAGGGTGGGTGGCTTGTCCCTCTCCTGGGCCACGGCCGCAGCCGCAGACCTAGTCGCTGGTCCCCGGGACCACAGGGCATGTGGCTTGTCCTTCTCTGAGGCCAGGCCACAGGTGCAGGCACAGCAGCTGGTGCCTGGGACTGTGGGGCATGCAACTTGTCCCTCTCTGTGCCGCAGCCTAGCTGATCCCCATTCCTCTCTCGCAAGCTCATCTGTGCCTGGCTGGTCCCCATACCTCTCTCCCCAGTGTTGAGTGTCTGAGTGTGAGGGCGTGAGGGTGTGATTGATGACCATTTGCATATTAGCTCTTTATTATAGAGATTCTTTTTATGATAAGGTAAAGGAGTAGCCTAGGTTAAGAAAATATATGCAAAATCAACTTAGAAGGAGGCCAACTCAGTTTGGTTTTCCATCAAATACAAGAAAATCAAACTCTTCCTCTTTGATCTCACCTCCTACTCCTCTGGTCTCTGTGTTAGCTCCTCTCTCAGAGCTGGCCAACTTGTTCATTTTCAACATCTCAAGCATATTTCCATCTCACAGCTTCTGCACTTGCTGCTCTGTCTGCCTGAAATGTGTTCTCCCAGGCAGTTACATGGATGGCCCTTTAATTTAGCCAGGACTATTCAAACATTACTTCCTATCTAAAATAATCAACTCCAGATATAAAATATGAAATATTAAATAAAGTAAGAACAAATCCTAACCAGACTATCTGTAATATTCATCTCCCTCTATATCTATTTCCGTACCTAGATTTATTTTGTACATTATTCATGGCACTTACAACTCAGAACTTTGTCATAGGATTAAATGAATCAATTCATGCAAAGTGCTTAGAACAGCACTTGGCACCTGGTAATTTCTATGTAAATGTCTGCTGAATAAATAGTTAATCTACCATATTTTGCAGAGAGGAAATGGAGTCTCAGAAGTGAAGTGCTATGTACCTGGTTGGATGGGATCCTTAGTTGCTGTTATAAAACCCTAGGCTCAGTGTGATTATGGTAGTTAACTGACCCTTTCTTCAGTCTCCTGCTGCTGAATGGCTATTCCACTTTTCAGTATTTTTTAACTGAGACAAATAAGTAGAAATCTGATGCAAGGCACATTTTTGGCTTTACCAAACAAACCTAAATATTAGAGACCAAAGGGCCACATTTAAGATTTAATATTAATTTTTCACATGCAAAGAGAAAAGGTTTGTTGTACTATAACCATTAATACCAACCTCTATAAGTATTTTTTAGGCTTTTTAAAAAATGTATCCCTAATGCCCGAGAAGTAAACTTGACCTACAGAGGTTTGTGCAACACCAAAAAAGACCAATCATAAGCATAAAACTTATCTGAATGCTAATATTTTATCTCAAGAAGTTATGAAAATGTTTCATTCAACTTTACACTGTATATATGTTTGTTTTTTAAGAGAGAAAGAGGGAGAGACAGAGAGAAACATTGATGGGAGAGCAATACATTGGTTGGCTGCTTCCTCCACATCCCCTACCAGGGATCGAGCCAGCAACCCGGGCATGTGACCTGAACCCGCAACCTTTTGGTGCACAGGAGGATGTCCAACCAGCTGAGCCACACTGGCCAGGGCTCTATGTATTTTTTAATGAGAAATAATTTTTTTTGCATTGAGCTTATTATAACTTTGAGTTGATTTTTTCATTGCAGCCTAGTTTATCATAATACATAAATTAATATCAGAAGTAGAATTTTATATGACCTAAATCTTAAATGTGTGTCATTTTGTGTGTGCTTATATATATAAATAATGTTCTAAGTTACTTACTACTAATTAAAATTGGCATTCCAGGCCATGCACCAGTTTTATCTGTTAACTTGCCATATATCTTGCCATATACATAGATATCAGGGGACTAACTAGGCTTCCCGCTTTGGGCAGCAAGGACCTAGATTTTGTATAACTTCTGGTATTGTAAAGTTGGTTCTGCTTCCATATCATAGTTGGAATGCTTTGGAAATACACTTTATGCAACAATATCCACCTTCTTGGCTATGAATACATGTTTTTTTTTCTTCCTTTTAAATTTCTAATGTGTTGGCATTGAAAATGAGAAAAAAATATCAATTTGTAGTAATATCACAATAAGATAACATTTTCTAACTCACCTCACATTGAACGTAATCAATAAAGGTTGTCAATAAGTTATTTGCATATTTGAGTTTTGTTATATGGTTTATTTCTTATGAGTACTTAATTGACCTGTTTTATTTTGTATTTAGAATTTACTTCAAGGGATAGAATGAAAGGGCTTTCACCTGTGCGCTACAAGTGGGGACACTTACGAGTTGTGATCATGGTCTGGGACTGGCTTGCCAAGAGAACCTTTATAAAGCACATGTAAACATTGTCTCCTAGTCCAATGATTCTGCATGTTTTAATAAAATAAGAAAGTCTGCTCTGTTCCCACGTGCCAAGCTAGGTGCTTGTTTCAGCTCTGATAATCTAATGAATGAGATGGCAATGGCCTCATGCTAGAGGGGGACGAAATGCAAAAAGATGGGGTGAGTTTAGTTCTTCGACCTTGTAATGAAATTAATACATTCTTCAGCTATGTTCACTTTACTAAAGAAAGAAATGACAAGGGGTTTATGTTGCGAATTCCATTGTTAATTTTGTTCTTTCTTTTAGCTACACTGTGCTCATTTAGAAAATGCAATGGATTATTTCCTACACCGAGGATTTTCTTTCTTAATAAGAATCTATGTGTATTGTATTGGGTAATAAAAAAGAGCTCTAGGTACAGCTCAATACTAATAAATTTTTCCTTACCTGGTACCTCTACCTACCCCAAAGCCATCAAGGGAGGAAAAGGACATTAATCAGCACTCCTATATCTGCCTATGTTTTTAACCAAAGGACTATCTTCTTTCCAAATGGCTGTAATTTAGGTAAGACTATGTATAGTGTAGGAAGAAAATGAAGGAAGGAAGGAAGGAAGGAAGGAAGGAAGGAAGGAAGGAAGGAAGGAAGGAAGGAAGGAAGGAAGGAAGGAAGGAAGGGAGGGAGGGAGGAAGGGAGGGAGGGAGGGAGGGAGGGAGGGAGGGAGGGAGGGAGGGAGGGAGGGAGGAAGGGAAAATGGGATGCAGGAAGGTAGAAAGGAAGAGGTGGAGGGGATAGAGAAAACATTGGTGGTAATAGCAGTTCGGAAAGAAGGAGAGAAAGGCATTCTTCACTGTGATTTGATGCTGTTTCTGTGATGGAGGAAATAATCTCTATTTGTCTTGTAAGCAGAGATGACCTTTCCTCTTCCTGAGAGCGTTCAGAATTAGACAATACCGATGGTGAGGTCCTCACAGGAAAAGGGCCTGCAGACTGCGACTCACAGTCCATATGCAGAGTGAAAAACACTCCATTGGCAAGAGATTTCTGGATATATTAGTTATGGTTTGATACTGACCCATTAATTCTAAGGCTACTGGGGGGGCGCCCTTATTTTGTTAACCCGGAGAATCACTGGTAGGGGAGTGGGAAGGGAGACAATGAAAAGAAGGGAGACAGTAAAAGCTGCTATTAACCAAGTTAGCCCTCCTGGTATCTGGAGCTGAGTCCTGGTGGGCAACTCTGGCAGTCAGCGTGGGAACCCTTTCCTCATAGTTATTCCCACTAAGCGGCAAAGGATGTAGATATACCAACTCCCATCAGTTGTCATAGGGAGGTTGCTGGGGAAGGGGAAGGAGAGCTCATTTCTGGCACCTCTGGCCGGCCCTCCTACACAGAGCCTCTGCCCTCTCCAAAGAAAACTGCTGAGCAGAGAAATGGAGTTGCTGGGACCTGATTCAGGCTGATGTGTTCCCCAAGCTTAATGTCAGCATCTGACTATAGGTTGCCTTGCGTTCCACTCTGTAGCTCTGTATCTGCCTTTTGTTATCAACCATCAACCCTCTTAAGAGTAAATGTTTGGTCTTGACTTGTATTTCACTCTATTGCTATTAATATGATCATCCCTGCCCTAGATTAAGGATGACGTTAGATTTTTTTATTGATTTGGCAATCAGCAAAATACCAGATCTTGAGTCAGATGGTTTAGGCTGAATGTTCAGTTTAGTATCTTAGTAACCCAAGTTCAGCCTCCAGTTTCCTTGTCTATGAAATAGGGATAATGCCCTTTGCCCTGCTCACCTCCCAGAGCAGGACTTAATAATATGATAGGGAGAAAGTGTGATCTATCAAATATCAGTCTTCTTATTCTACATTATAGAATGTGAGCTTGATGAGGCAAGTTTGTGTTGTTTATTGCTGTGTCCCTAGTGCCTGGAAGATATTTGTCACATAGTAGGTACAGCACAGATATAAGAAATACTCATAAAAGAAGGTCAACATTTGCATAGATATTTAGTTCAAATATAGGCCCAGCTACTTGCTGGCTGCTTGGTTTCAGGCAATGTTTTAATCTTTCTAAGAGACTTTTTCTGAGATACTCATTAGTAAATATCTTTCTCACACGGGTGTCTTAAGAATTAAGATGGGCTCTGATGCTATATTCTCCCTCAACACCATGCACAATCTCATCCTTGTGGTGAATATTCCCTACATCTAGGGTTAAAAAAATAACTTGTTAAACTACTCATTCAAATTCTAATAGTCAAATCCACATTTTTTCCCATTGAATACAGTTGCAATCATTCTATTGTGTTGATATTCTGCTCTGAATTAATAAAAAAAATAACTCACTCTAGAATTTTGTATTTGATTACCCTATTCACATTTTTAGAACATAGCTTCAAATAATAAAAATTTATTATAGTAGGCATATCTGTGGCTACTTATGAAATAGTCTTAAAATTAATATATGTCCAGCACCATGCACATAGTGGGAAGTTAATGATAATAATGACACTAGTTAAAATAACTACATTTATTGAGCCCCTGCAAGGTGGCAGTCTCTATTAAGTCATTTCACATCAATCATAGTAGGAGATTATTCCTATTTTAGAGATGAGGAAAATGAGCATGGATATGTTAATTAATTTAGTCGGGGTCATAGTTCTTGCCCATAAAAAGATTCAGATTTGGACTCTGTTTTTTTTCTGATGTCAAGGTTTATGCTTAATCCATCACACTGGCTATCAATTATTTTCTCCTCTTCAGATAACATGAACCCTAATTTACAAGCAATTTAACCTTACATCATCCAAATGAGGCTTTAACTATTATTATCTCCCTTCTACAAATTCGGAAATGACAGCTCAGGGAGATTACATGGACAAAGAGCTAGTGCATAGCACACACAGGACCCAAAGCCAGTCTTCTCTCGCCAAAATGCATTGAATATAGAGCATGACTTTCTCTCAAAGAGGAGCCCTCCTTCCCTCACACATGCTGTCAACTGGATCCTAATTAAAAGCGAAAATATTTTAATTGGCTAAAGATGGTAATAGCTGAGGTATTATTTTATAGACACATAATTGTGGATTCTACAGAGTAGGATCTCCTTATTAAGCATCCTTTTTCACCCTTAGACCTTCAGTAGAATGCAGGTACTTAATAAATATTGTATGAATGAACCAGCTATTTATTATATTCAAAAAATAATGATTGAGCACCTCCATATGCCAGGGAAGTGTCAGGCATCAATTAAGAACATATTAGCAATAGAAAAAACATGATTCCTAATTCTGAAAGACCGAATCACCTACACACACATACATATTCACATACACAAACAAATACATAATTTAAAAACTGTGGTAAGAGGGATAAAGGAAAAGTACCGGCAGAGTGTGACAAGAGAAAATAATACCTTTATTTGGGGACAGTCTTTTTGAGGAAGTGATAACTCATAACTAACAGTAAAAAGATGATTCCCAACTGCCCCACTCCCATCCCCTAGGCAAGAGTTCAGGCACTGGATTTTCTATTACAATATAATACTATCTGTTTCTATATAGACCTAATTTCCAATGAGCTAAAGCGGGGTCTGTGGGAAGAAGCATGAGGGGACTTTCTGATGGGATGAAATATCCTATATGCTGATGTGGTAGTTGTTATTTGAATTTATTAATTTGTCACAGTTCATTGTTTTTTACAGTTCAACTCTGTGAATTTTATTATACATAATTTATACCAATATAAAGTTGATTTGAAAATAAAATGGGATTTAGGTTAATGGGTCAATAAGCAAGCAAACTAAAGATGAATTAGAATTACCCTGACAATTCCCTACATCTATGTTTCAGTGGTTCTACATCTCTGAGAATCACATACTGTTGGAATGGAGCCTGCATGTAGAATAGATTCCTCTTCCATCTGTAACAATACTTCTTTCTGACTTGTCAAGTCTATCAGACACTTTTTAAACTAATGCTGCTCAGATAGAAAGGCAAAGAAGATAAAAGCTTTTTCAATGATGTGCTAGGCTGAATTCATACTCTGGCTACATTTGGGAGGTTTTTATAGCACAAATGAATAATAACAAGAGCATCAGGATAATGCCTTTTGATTATAAAATTCTTAGCTCTGAAGAAACCAAATGGCTCTGCATACATGTCTTCATTAAATTGTTTCTACCCAAGAGAAGTTAAATGTGTAAGAGCCCCATTTTATAGGGAGAAAACTGGAGCATAAGAAAGTTTAGGAGATGGCAAAAATATGTCTTCTACTGGGGCTGTGATCATGACTTCCTTTGTGAAGGTTTTTTCCCCCTTTTATTTATGTGACATTCAAAGGAAATCTTTTCTATTCTGTGTGCATATGATAACACTTTAATAGCAGGAGAGCAGTGGAAGGAGTCCATAAACACCAAAGCTGGAGATATTGGCTATGCCGTTTCTTTATCCCATACTTGATAGGCTGATACACAATGTGATTTAACTAGATAATTATGAAATAATACAAGGCTTCAGGGTAAACACCCATTATGCATGGATGTGAATTAAGATTTCGACCTAAAAGGATTTCCCATTGTTATTTGCCAAACAATTTGGAACCTGTTTGTGCTGAAAGAAATACATAGTTTAATGCTGTAGTCACCTGCTGGATTTGAACAATGGGGAGGCTATTTGCTCATGATATGAGGCAGCGTTATGCAGTGTAAGCCAGAGGCAGCGATGGTGGAAGCTGGGACCTGAGGTAGAATACAGCTCGGACATTTAGCCAGGCAACCCTGGGCCACCAGGAAGAGTTGTAAAGATTAGATAAATGAATGCAGAGCACTAGCATATTGTCTGGCAGATAGTAGACACAGAAAAGATGGTAACTATTATTAGTAAAGTGGCCCATCAAGCTATAAAAATTGAGTTTGATTCTAATAAAAATAGAAAACAGATTGCTCAGTTAGAAGAGACATAAATTTTTCCAGACCACAAAAATATTCTCCATGTGACTTATCAAAATACTCAGGGAAATTTAGCAATGTTCCAATTCCTGGCTCAGGGAGAGAGGAAGGGGAGTATGAAATGTGGAACATGGTGCCAGGGATAGACTAAGACTTTAGTCCAAATTTAGAAATGTATGGTGCCCTCCATATGTATTTGAAAAGATATTATTACTCAACTACACAATAAAAGCTAATCTTTCTGGTGAATTTAAGATAGTTTCTGGATATTCCAATGGCAAAGGTCTGGATGTATGTATCACAGCGAGGTTTCCCCTTTTGTGGCTGAAGCTGAGATGCTTGTTTTGCTGGTTCTCTAGGAAGATGGCTGGGCTCCCTGCGGGGTGATGGGTCACTGACTGGGGCAGAGTTGGAATCTTCTAGGAGATGGGCAAACGTTGGGGATGTTGATGTCTAGAGGTCCTGAGTCCACGGGAATGATACCTTTGTGCCGTGGTCATCATCCCCAGGAATCTTGGAACCTAAAAGGCTGCACCTCTGTTTTAAATTAAATTACCAACAGACCATCTACACTCTAGGTCAGTGGTCGGCAAACTGCAGGCTCGCGAGCCACATGCGGCTCTTTGGCCCCTTGAGTGTGGCTCTTCCACAAAATACCACGTGCAGGCGCGCACATACAGTGCGATTGAAACTTCATGGTGGCCCATGCACAGAAGTCAGTATTTTGTGGAAGAGCCACACTCAAGGGGCCAAAGAGCTGCATGTGGCTCGCGAGCCGCAGTTTGCTGACCACTGCTCGAGGTCATAGGAAGAATAATTGCCTTGTCCTGGCAGGTGTGGCTCAGTTGGTTGAGAGTCCTCCCAGGAACTGAGTTTGCCAGTTTGATTCCCAGTCAGGGCACATGCCCTGGTTGCAGACTCAATCCCCAGTAGGGGGTATGTAAGAGGCAGCCTATCCATGTGTCTCCCTCATCAGTGTTTCTCTCTCTCTCCCCACTTCTCTCTTTCTAAAAACCAGTAAAAACATATTTTTAAAATAATATTTGCCTTTAAGCTAGACATTGAGTGGAGAAAAATAATCCCTAAACATTTTAGTAACAATAAGCCGACCCACACGTATGGTTTGCAGCCTGAATTCTTTCTTCCTGGGGGATCCAAATAAACTCTCAAGCCAAACGTTGAAAGTTGCTGCAGCTTTTTAAAGCTTATAGTAAGTGGCTGGAGAAAATGCAAAGTATATTTGGATGAATCCATATTTGGCTTAGGCATCAGAGAATCCCTACAGATAAAGCTTCAAAGAATATGAACTTAAAGTCAACAATCACAAAACACACAAGAAAATACCTTGAATAGGCATATGACAGATGAGAATCATCATGTATCTTCAACCTCATTAATTACCAGAGAGATTCACATTAAAATCAAGAGTGAGATACAAGATTGGCAAAAATTAAAAGTCTTATATTATCAAGGGTTGGCAAAGATGTGGAACAAGCAGAACTTTTTAATGTCCCTTGCTCAAACAGACAGATTTGAAGAACAGTTTGGCATACCACAGAGCAGATGAACATATGCATACATGTTGCTCAGCAACTCCGCTCCTCGCTACAAATCTAAGGGAAACTGTTACTTATGTGCCCCACAACTCCTGAGCCAGAAGACGCATGCATAATTGTTAACAGCAGCAATGTTTACAACAGCAAAATGCTGGAGAAATCTCAAATGCCCATCGTTAATAGAACAGAGGGGGAAATGTGACATATTCACATAATGTCGTGCTCACACCACAATAAGAGTAGATAAACTACAGGGGTATGCAACAATACGAATCTATCTTAGGGATAAACGGAGAAAACATGCCAAGTAGGATATTATGTTTGGGCATAGGAACCAGTGTGGTAACACTCTGAAGACCAGTGAGGGCATGCTAAAACACTGAAATTGGTGGATGTGACTGCCTTTTGGGCAGGAGGGATAGTAGCTGGTATCAGTGATGGACCTGCAAGGTCCTTAAAGTAATGGGCATTTTTATTGCTTAAACTGGGTAGTAGGTACAATTGTGCTCATTACATTGTATTTCTTTATCCCTAAAAATGTTTATAAACATACTTACTGTATATTTAATACTTAATTTTTAAAAATTTGTAAACTCTGTAGACTCAAAACATGCCTGATAGCCTTCTTATTCCAATATAAAATCTTCACCTTTCCCTTTATCATTGCTGAAATAAAAATAATTATTTGGAATGTTTTTCTACATATTCATGATCATAAATTATTCAAATGAACCTCTACCTTATAACAAGACTATCTGGATTAGTTTGCTTTTGACAGTTAGAAGCCCCACCTTGAAGAATGTGTGACAAACATTTTCATATACCATTGTGTGTCTGTGAGTTTTTGTTTGCCTTGTTAGTTCACTTGTTGCTTTCGGTGTTATGTCCTACACATAAGTGAAATCATATGGTTCTTAACTTTTTCTGGCTGACTTATTTCACTTAGCATGATATTCTCAAGATCCATCCATGTTGTCCGAAATGGCAGTATTTCATCTTTTCTTGGAGCTGAGTAGTATTTTGTTAACCAGTGTCACCCCAATAAATTTAATTAAAATGAAAAAAAAATCTCAAAGTACTGCTGTGCTGAGGTGACCAGCTATGATTGTTCCCAAAGTATTAAATTTTTATTGGTCGAAGACTGATTCCTTCAGCTTTAGAATTATTCATTGGGTTATGCATTTATATTTTCTTCCTCCATAATTTATTTAAGATATATTTTTTTCAGTTCCTATGAGTGGGAAGAAGCTATGTGCAGTTTTAGGTCAATATGAAGCAGAGGAATGAAGTAAACACACACGAGTCCAGTCACTCTTTCTCGGGTGGTGTCTGAGCAGCAAATGAAGGTGCTGCCTAGAAAACTGGCCTGTCATGTGCAGATCCGAGCCAAAGGGCACAGCCAGCTTCAGCAGGTAAACCTGGGCAGTCCTTGCTTTCCATGAGAACGGTGTGTGTTTTCCTTTTAAAGGAGAGCTACCGTCGAGCTGATGAATCCTTGCTAACCACAGATCCTCAGCCAGGCAGAAGGATGAAAGTCAGCCATGGGTTATGCATACGGTTTCCAATATTAAAGTCGAACTTAGTTGGAAGAATAGACAGTTCCTGCTGGTTGATATTCCTCTCAAAGTCAGTGATCACGTTCGAGTTCCCAGAAGACGTGGAACTGTAGTATTTTATTAATGGTGTGTTGTAAGAAGACATATATCGAACTGCATATTTCATTAAAAATAAAGTTCACACAGCTCTCAAGGATATTCCGGTTTCCCTAGTAAATCCCAGTTGTCCTCCTCCTTCTCTGAATCTGTGGCTAAGGCTTGTTGCAGTTCCCAGAAAAGTATGCTAATGAAACACAGGCATATATATTTGTCTATGATCATCCTCTGATTTTCTTTATGGAAAGATGCACAATTCATAGAGGATTCAGTACATGTGAGACTTCCAGGGCAAGATTATATTTTGAATATTTTATCTTTTGTTCACTTCATTTCCTCCTGCTTCCTAATTTTCCCTAAGCTGCACAAAGCTTCTTTCTGGCCACAAAGCCTAATTTTATTTTTCTATAAAGGGAAAACAGTGTTATGAAGCATAACACTATTGGTATCTTCCCTGCGTTTCCCAATTCAGAGTAGGCACGATGTTGAATACAACAACCTCTCCTCACAACCCTGATTGTGGATTCTCCTTGTATCAAACTAAGCTCTATGTGAATTTACTTCTGTATAACTTTTCAATAGCTATGAGAAAACAACTGAGTCTAGGTAAGTCCAGTGAATTTTAAATCATTTCAGGTGAGGTTATTGATGATCTAGCAGGAGCTTGGAACTGGGAGTAGCAATTCAAGTAAAGCAAATGGTACAGGCATAGAGATTTTGAGCAGAGTCTTTAAGAGAATGAAGGAAGAAAATGCTTCTTTAAAATAGTCCTTAAAAGCACGTGTATGTGGCTGTAAAAAAGAAGGATCTCTTACCCTGTGCAACAGCATAGATGGACCTGGAGGTTATTATGCTAAGCAAAATAAGCCTGTCAGAGAAAGACAGATATCATGTGACCTCACTTATATGTGGACTCCAATGAACAAAATAAACTGATGAACAAAATAGGTCCAGAGGCATGGATGCATGGGGCAGACTGACATATCTCAGAGGGGAGAGGTGCAGGGGGAAGGGAAGAAATTAACCAAAGAATATATATGCATACTAGTGACCCAGTGCACAATATTCGTGCACATTAAAAGGGAATTAATTAGAGAAAATATTTTAATATTGCTATTTGCCCTTTCTCTATAATAGAATTGTCAGAGATGAAAGAAAATTAGTAAAATATATATGAAAATCTTCCTCCTGTCAGAGTCTGGGGTGTACCACGGGAACCAGAGTCAAGTACCTGCCCACCCACGTGTGCCTCAAAATCATGTAAGACCCAGACCCGGCCAGACCCACACCCATTGGGCTAGATCCAGACCTGGCCGGCCCCATCCCCGTCAAGCCCCGCCAGGTGGGGGGCATGGTCTCAGATCCCCCAGCCCGGGGCAGGGTGCGCGGCCTGAGGTCCCCCAGGCCAGGGCAGGGGGCACGCCTTGAGGTTCCCTGTCAAGCCCCATGGGCAGGGGGCATGGCCTCAGGTCTCCGGTCAAGCCCCACCAGGCAGGAAGTGCAGCCTCAGGTCCCCTGCCCTGGCCCAGCGCCACACAGCCTCAGGTCCCTGCTGATTGCTCAGTAAGGCTTATTATAGGAACTCAGACTCCACTGTGGGCACAACCATCTTGTGTTATGGAATCCCTGCCTCCGCTGTGGGTGCAGCCATCTTGACTGTTACAGTGTAACGGTCAATTTGCATATTCCCTCTTTA
>NW_005871166.1:3762337-3774421 GCF_000147115.1 Myotis lucifugus
GTCTTCCCAGGCTGCAAAAAGGGGACTGGTTTTGCCTCTTTTGCATGTCGGGGCTGAGATGCCCCCCCTCCCCCAAGTTCATGAATCTCGTGCACCGGGCCTCTAATATATATATCTATATATATCTATATATACATATTCTTGCATATGTTAAGTGCCTGCTACTAGAGGGCAACCTCCAAGAATGTGTGGTGATGCCTCTCTTCACTCCTGTACCCCAGTGCCTGAGTGCACCATAAAGAAGGCATATAGTAAATATTAATTGAATAAAAGAAAAAAGAATGAGTGGTAATCGATCACATCATTGAAACAAAAATCCATATAACATCAGATTCAGTTGCAGCATTAGATGCAAGAAAACAATGGAGATTTCAATGTATTAAAAGTATAAAAGACCTAGAATTTTATATCCAATTCCCTGTTATTTAAATGTCAGGGCATGGTATTCTTTTGCATACCAGGACACTTTTCCAGACCTGCACTGGGAACAGGTTAAAGTATTTCAATAAGGAAAGAGATAGATCTTAGGAGATGTTGCAAGAAATATATAGTACTTTAAAAGTTATTTTATTCTTTGTTTAAAACCATTGTTTTAAGAATTGCTAAGAGCAAATAAAAACAGAAACCATACATAAACTAATACAAAATTGTGTCTAGAATTATAATATCATCATAATACCAAAGTTAAAGATATAGAATGATTATAGCAGGAGATGTGTTTGGAGAGTGAAATTCAATGAATGTGCTATGTGCTGAAGTGTTTGTTTTTAAAAAATGGAAAAAATAGTGGAAAACATGAGAGAGGATTATTCTTAAAAGTATAAAAATAATATAGAATTGAAATAAATAAAAACTGTAGAAGTATATATAAATATATCAATCCTATATAATAAATAAAAGGCTAATATGCAAATAGACTGAATGGAGGAACAACTGAACAACCAAACAACTGGTCGCTATGACATGCACTGACCACCAGGGGGCACGTGCAGGACATGGCAGGCATCGGTCACAGCGGGATAGTGGAGCAGGTGAGCGGGGGCACGAGACCAAGGTGTGGTGCCGGTCACTGTTATAATCTGGTGGTTACTGAAAATTCTTTGCTCCTGCACTCCGCAGTCCTGCCCAGTGCTCACTCCTGCTGCTGGCACTGGCCCCACTCGCACCCACTGCCAGAGCTGCCACTCGCACCCATTGCTGGTGCCCAGCGCCACTCCCAATCGCTCAGTGCCATCAGCGGGTGCAAGCAGCAGCTGCCAGCCCCAATCGCCCCTGAGGGCTTCTCCACCTCCCCCTGCTCCTGAGGGGTGATCAGGGCAGCAGCTGCGACAGCACCAACCCCACTCACCTGCTGCTGGTGCCAGCCCAAATTGCTCTGCACCATCAACGGGTACGAGCTAGGCCAGCGCTGTCAGCATGTGGGAGCGGTGGCAGCGGGAGCGGGGCTGCTGGCAGACAGGGGAGGGGGCCTTGGTGGGAGGGGAGGGGCTGGGTGGGGGCATGGAAGAGGGCTGAAACCCGCCCCTGTGCCCACCGCAGCCGGGCGGCCCACAGTTCCTTTCAAGGTGCTCGAATTCATGCACTGAGCCTCTAGTAACTTTAATAAAATGCTAAATGGAAAAAAAAGAGCCCCAATGATTACAACATGATTACTTTTTCAAAGTTAAAAGTATCATACACATGCATGCAAATATATACATTTTGTATGAATGCTTATCAATGCAATAAGACTGTATAAAGTGGAAAGGGAAGGAAATAATAAATGCGGAATTCCAAATGCTGGTTGTGTGAAGAAATAGATTCATATGTTTGGGGTTGAGGAGGAGCATATAGTCAATTTCTAGTTTGTGTTTTGACAGTGGGTTTGCTTATTACATTTTGAAAAATTACTAATTATAGAAGTACAGCTTTCCTTTAAGTTTATAATAGAAATCAGTAGTATAATACTTGTTATCACTAATATAATATTTGTAAATTTCCACACATGTTATATTATATAATATTTTATTGTAGTGAATATGAAAACATATAAAAGGGCTTTCATAGGTTTAATTCTGCCCTCAAGCTTTATGACCTTATTTTATGCATCAGCATAAGATCATAGGTTTTCTACTTCAAATTATTTTACTGCAAGAATTCTAGGCAAAACTAAACACTACAGTTGAAGTGGAAGAAAATGCTTACATAAAACAGATGTATTTTCCAATTCAGAGCTTCCTTATATTAAAGTCCCTGTTTAATTAATTTCACACAATATTATCTGGTTGACTTATTCTCTCTCTCTGTAAGCACCTCTGGGAATATCTGAAATATAGTACAGATGCTCTTACAGAGAATTACATTACTAAGTGTCATTAGCATAAATCAACATTCAACATCAATTAAGTGGTTGGAGCTTGGAGGTGACACCCCTCATTTTTTCACTCACCTCCAAATTCCTGTCTGTGTTAATGGCTTAGTGCCCTAGGAGATTTTCTATAGAGTGTGCTTCCTTCCCAAATGTGGATCCCTTGAGGAGCTGGACTTCCTGCTCTCAGAATCCACAGGCCTCCCCATTAGTCTCCACTGCCTTGTACTGGGTGGCCTTTTTGGGTGACCTTCTTCCAACAAGTCCACAGACTTCCTTTCTTAAACCTTTTCCTGGCATATGGCCATTTATGGAAGATTAAGGAAGGGAGGAGAAAGCATTTCAGGTGGAGAAGGGGCTATATATGGAGACAAGAGGCAGAGCAAAAATCTAGGATACTGTGCAGAAAAAAGATATCTATAGTGTTTCCATAGAAATGAAAGGGTGAACGCTGCCTGCAAGGTGGGCAGAGATCACCCACAGAAGGCCTTAAATACATGCTAATGTGAACAGCCTTTGTTTTATAGGTTACTAGAGTCCTGGTGCATGAAATTTGTGCACTTGGGGGTGGGGGGGTCCCTCAGCCTGGCTTGCACCCTCTCTCAGTTCAGGAGCCCTCCAGGGATGTCCAACTGCTGCGGAGGCAGGAGAGGCTCCTCCCACTGCTGCTGCAAGCTCATCAGCTGTGAGTCTGGCTTCTGGCTGAGCGGCGCTCCCCCTGTGGAAGTGCACTGACCACCAGGGGGCAGCTCCTACATTGAGCCTCTGCCCTCTGGTGGTCATTGTGCATCATAGCAACCAGTTGTTCCACTGTTCGGTCGATTTGTATGTTAGCCTTTTATTATATAGGATGAGGCACAAGTTCAGGATTCACCAAGACTTGGGTCTGGATTGGCTTGAGAAAGATCAGCTCTGTAGCAGAGTGGAAAAACCCACCTAAACAACTACCAGCTTTTACTGTGGGATTCCTGTTTTTTGTGGTTGTTGTTGTTCTTTCTGTTTTAATTATCCGGTATGTCACAAATCACGTTTGGGGAAATGTGTGAAAAATCATGATAGTATTTATTTGGTGATTTCAATGTATCAAGTGCTTTAATTGCAGTTTCTCAATTAATCCTCATAATAGCCCAGTGAGGTAGATATTCTTTATTATCATCCCCATTTTACAGATCAGGAAAATTAGGCACAGCAATCAAATAACTTATGAAAGATCTCACAGAAGTTGAAGAGCTATGTCAATGCTTTCTAAAAAGAGAGCAAGTAACCATTATGTGTTAGTGCTTTTCATTGAAATGTGCAGTGTGGCCTGCAGAGCTTAATTGCCGTGTTCCTATATGAGGTTTTAGGCATTATTAAAGAGCTGCAGACTGCATCTGAATGAGCCCCATGAGATTCAGGGCTTTGCTCTAAATGTTGCTGATGTGCAATATAGGAAATAGAAAATGTATTTACTTGGTATTCAGTGAACTCTCCCAGTGGATATCATTTTTGTCTGTAATATAAATGAACACCTATTAATGGTCCAGAGTGTGTTGTAGGTGGTTAACTAAACTCATTTAATTTATGATTTATTGATATGATTGTTTCACAAAGACATATCCACTGAGTTTTTTCATGTGAATCACTCAGTATGAGCACATCTTTATCTAAATGCTAAACATAAATGCTAAACATTGGAGATGTTGCAATAATGCTTTCATATTTCAGATGTCACAGGTGATAAATGCAACTAATCAGAAACAATATCAAAGAAGAAGTGGAACAGGTATTAATTGTGTGTCTAATAAGTGTTAGGCACTATCTGTATACTAGTAGTATCTTACTGATTCTCAAAACAAAACTTGGGGTAGGTATAATTATCCCCATTTGATAGATAAGGAAACGGATTTTCCTGTGAATATGTAATAATTTTGGTACATATGAATCAAAAACTGCTCCATCCACTGCAATGTATTTACTGTGTGAGGCTCACTCTGCACATTGAAAGTGTGCAGAAAAAAGAAAAAATTACAGATAACAAAATTTAAGTGATGGCCTGAGCCTATTGACCCAACAGGCAGCATTCTAATGATTTGGCCAAAAATCTTCCCAAAATATGCAGCTTTGAGCTTCTTCTGTACACAATAGGATGATTAGGTTAGAAATAAACAAATTGCCAACTGGGTGATTTCCTCATTTGTCAATACATGACCCACTTTCTCCAAGCTAAATACCTCCATCAGACACAATCAGATAGATGATGGGCAGAGAGGGAAGATTTCATTTTAAAGCAACAGTTATCATCTAAGAATAGTGAGGGACTTTATGAATAGCTGATCTTCTTTGAAAATATTGTTGCCTTTTTTCTTCTTAATGGTGCCCATTCATACATAACTATCATCTTATATATTTGATATATATGCAGCTATACTCCAGCCCAAATTGCAAAGGACATAATTGAATTTCCCACAAAAATACTTATAATTTAAAAAGTTATAATTATTCCCTTGGCAGTGTCTATGTTCCCTGAGATCCGCTACCTGCATGCATAGCCATACCCAGCTCCTAATTGCATAGTGTATTAGCACCAGTCAATGGGGCCTGGAATTATTCTGGCCCCAATATTTAACTGGAACCCTGAGAGAGTTGGTTGCTCCCACTCTGAGAGTCCAAACACCACCCGGCAGAGCTATAATCACTGTCAGGGATCCTGTTCTGAAGGACACCTTGGGTATTGACTCAAATGAACTTATAAGCATATATGCATATCCCATGGACAGATGATAGTGTGGGGAAGGCCTGGGGAGGGGTCTGGAGTGGGATGGAGGGGACAATTGGGAGGGAAGGAAGAAGGGGACATCGGTAATACTTTCAATAATAAAGATACATTTTTATAAAAATCAGAATGGAGTTTACCATGTTCTTTGGGCCCTGAATAAAGGAAGCCCTTGTCCCTCTTATATAGGAGCAGGCCTTAGTCATACCCAGCACCTGATACCTATTCCTCCTACAGAACCTGCATCTGTGGATCCAACATGTCTCATTCATGCAAAAATACACATTAATTTCTGTTTCTCTCTTCCCATTCAATCCTTAGTGTTTCGTGTTCTCCTTATTTTAAGCCTGGTTACAACTGTTTCATCTTTCATCTCCAGTTCATCTTACAAAGAGCTGTCAAATTGATCTTCCCAGAATTACACTTTGTTTATACTTCCCCTCTTAAAAAAGACTTCATAGATTTATTTTATCTGACATAAGCTGAAAGATATTAAGCTTGACACAGAATACCCCTCATAATATGATTCTTCTGGTCTTTTCAGACATACTTCCTCTATATGTCCTCACTCCTACCATACATGCTTATTCAACTTGACTTGTCTTTATTCAATGACCACTCACCTTGAGTCAAGGTCCTTGACACCTTCTCCATAACTGAAGGAACCACCTCTTCCTTCTCCTTCTGCTTCTATTCACCAGTGTTTCAAAACCTTTTCCTTCATGACCTTTCCCCTTTTATAGAATCTTGCAGTTGCCCCAGCTGGTTTCCCTCAATGGTTAGAGTGTTGGCCCGAAGACTGAAGGGTCTTGGGTTTGATTCCAGTCAAGGGAAGGTACCTTGGTTGCAGGCTGGATTCCAGCAGGGACACATGCAGGAGGCAAATGATTGATGTGTCTCTCTCACATTGATGTTTCTCTCTCTGTCTCTCCCCTTCCCTTCCACTCTCTCCAAAAATCAATGGAAAAAAATATCCTCAAGTGAGGATTAACTAATAATAATAATAATAATAATCTTGCAGTTAAAGGAAAACCTTGAAATCATTGAGTCCAAGAATTTGCTTCATGGACAAAATATGCTCTGTTTATGGTTATCTAGTTTATGTCTGGTGACAGGGAAATTGATACCTAGGCTAAGGTACAGATGTGTCTTATCTCTATATTGCCAGTGTCTGACAAATTTTATAAACATTGCCCATGCTTGAAACATGTTTGCTAAATGAATGAATAATTGAATGAATGGATGCTTGTTTTTCTATTAGGGGTGGGGTCAGCAATTTTTTCTAGAAATGATCATATAGTAAATATATTTGTGGGCTCTATGGTCTCTGTCACAACTACTCAACTCTGCTATTGTAGCAGGAAAGCAGACATAAACAATAAAGAAAGAACATAAGGAGTGTAGCTAGATTTGGCAGCCTGTAGTTTGTCAGCTCTTGTCTTAAAGCAAAACAAGCCATTTTGAGACATTTTTTAAGATTCTTCTTCATGTTGCTTCAGATCTCTCTAGCTAAAATTGTATTATATTCATTCAGTTATTCTAGAACAATCTGCATGTTTCCTCTGATCATTGTTAATTCCTTCGGCCATTCCTTATATTAACCTTTCTCCCAAACTGTGTTTCATTTGTGGATCTCATAAAATCTGGTATCCAAAACAAAAAGCAATGCTCCATATGACATAGCAACAGTGAAGTGAAACAGGATCATTTCCTACTCTCCTAAATATACTACAGGTGTAATAATAAAGCCTAAGATAGCACTGGTGTGTGTGGGGCGGAGGGGAGACGCATCACGTTTCCTGTTGATTCATAGGTTTTACTTCAGTTCTATACGCTTGTCTAAACTGTTGTATATTAATTAAATTATGTTTTGGGAGTAAAAGGGTAGGGGCCAAGTGCAGAATCGCATATTTTTCACTATCTTGCTGTCTTATTTTATTTTAAACGATGTTATCAAGGACTGGTTTTAAAGTAATAGAGTGCCTATAATGATCTTCATCCAATACATCATGTTACCTTTAGTTCATCACTCATTTATTTGTTTTATTTCATCTGTTCATGCATACACCCGTTCACTCATTCTAACATATTTATTGACTGCTTACCAAGTGCCCATTACTATGCCAGGCACCAGACACCCAACAGTGAAAAAAAGGGACAGACTTCTCTTGTATGGAGCTCATAGCCTGCCTTGATGCCAGGCCAAACAATGACGGAACCATGGGATTCCTAAACAATCAACACACATTTTACATTTCTTACTATCCCAGATAATCTCCAGGATGTTCCTCACTTGTCCAAAGATAATATTATCCTGGCCCACTGTTCCCTATGTTCCCTGATTTGGTTCTCTCATATTTATGATTTCATTTCTCCTCCTTTATATTTCCATTTAAGTGGTATCTTCCCAAATGTTCCTTCTAGTTCCCTTCGGGAACATTGGCTTGGATTCAGCCTATCACCTTTCCTTGATTTGGACTACCTCAACCTGTACACATTTCCTGTCCTAACTTGCCTCTTGAGATTTAACTTGTAACTCAAGTCAAGGGAAAATTCTGCCCAGAAACAGATAACCAGTTGGAGCCACAGAGTAGTAGACTAAGCCTGGCCTCCTGATTTATTACCCAGTGCTTTTTTATCCACACCACTCTGCCTCCCCAAAGTGGAAGATAAGCATGATTTTAAATTAGTTAGCACAGGCTACTCTAGCAGTCCTATCAATATAGGATTCCACCAAACAAACATAGAACAAACAAATAAACATAGAACTTACTTTCTTGCAAGTACCACCTCAGTAGTCCTCATAAACTGCCTTTTCATCTCCAAACCATTACTCTGGCTCTATGCGGACACCAGTTTATTCAGAATTTGCCCTGCAAATTATGATATTGCCCAATCCCTCTGTTATATAATTTTAAAATATTCTTTAAAAATACATCAAAGTGAAATTTTTACAGCATCACTCTGCTAAGATCTATCCTGAAGAGAACCTTGTGTCACAAAGTTAATCTCATGCCTGTATAGGTCAGTCTTTCTTTTTGTTGGTCTGCTTTTTGAGCTGTACCATTGAAATGTTAAATGCAATATACCAGTAACTTACTGTACTGACAGTCACTTAGCTACACCGGTTCTGAGTGTCATGTGCAAAAATTAAATCTCTTTCCTGAATCTGAAAATATTACCGACTAGAAACTGGGGAGCCATTTGCTGATGCCCAATATTCTGGTGTGATGAGTCCAAGCTCCTTGCGAGGAGGTCATGCACACCTTTGTAGCTTTCACAACTCCAGTTATAATGATGAACGAACTGATGTAAACCTGTGTTGCATTCTTTCTGAAGTTTGCAGGTTTACATGTAAACTCTGCTGAGGAAAAATAAATGACCCCAGAATAAGTTCAGGAAGCCTGCTCTCCCCGGAGGTGAACAATGTTCTCATGGAGGTGTTTCCGGGGTCTGGAAGAGTCTGTACCGTAAAGCTTACTGAGTAGATTATATCGTGAAAAGCCTCCTATGTCTTGGTGGGAAGTCCTGTCCATTAGCTTCGTGCTTCCTTCGCAGGGTTCCCCATGCTTTTTGCTTTACTTTATTGACTCCCCTCTCTACATGGGACAGAATGCAGCCTCCGTGGGCAGGTCCTGTCCTAGTTTCCACCAGTTAGAACCTTTTGCATCCATCTGATGTTTAAGAATTTCTCAAAAACCCTCTCTCACCAAATGGTTTCAATAACCTTTTGACACGTAAAGGATAAAACTAAAGCTAGTAAGCTCTTTCTCGATGTGTAGCAGCCATTTTTGCTTCAGTGTGTCCAGGTTAGATCTGTTTCTTGGAATTTTCTTATCTTAGTTTTCTGCCAGAGGAATTTTACCTAACACCTTGTGTTTATTTATCACGTAAAGTCCTTAATTCAGTGTAGTGGTGGGATAACATCACTAAACCAATGATGCTACATATGTTTAAATAGAAAAGCATAATGATGTGATCCAGAGTTAAGAGCTGGTAAATGAAACAAAGGAATCGGGGGTGTAGAGTTTCTTCAGGAACAGAATGAAGAGGTACAATGTTTTCCAGACAAGAGTCTAGAGACAGGCAGTTACCACTTAGCTGACTGTTCACTGGTTGTGAAATCCTAACAGCATTCTCTCAAAATTGCATGGAATGAGGTAGCTTCTATGTTCTTATTCTAAAGACTGCCTGAAGAAATATTTTACTGGGCTGTAAATTGTTCTGACTGCATTTCATGCCTGATAAAATTCTTACATTTATGGTAGAAAATGTAAATCCTTGTTCTGTAACTACTCTTGTAAGTTTTCTGAAACAGATAGGTCTTACATTTTTTTTCATAGAAAATGGCACAATTAAAAGTATCATTTTGTACGTAGAAAATGTGCTAGCATAATTAGAGATTGTTGTCAAACTAACCTTGAAATTAATCTTGAGATATATTTTAGGACATATATTTTAATGTAATATTATAAATTTTTTTGTATGTGTAGTTATAGCCTACTGATTTATATCAGTCTGTATTTCAAGAGGTGTTAATACATTAGTCTAATGTTCCAGTGGCAATATAATTGTAGATATTGTATAACACTGTAGAATGTTTTCTGACTTAAAGGCTTAAACATATCATTATTAACTGCTTATGCCTAAACAAAAATATGTTTAAAATTAGAATAAACTGTTCTTTATGGGAGACAGGAAGATATGATGGCTAGGATGTGGACTCAGTCACTTATATCTGCGTTCAATTTTCAGCTTCATGACTTCTGAACTTTGTAATCTTGCTTTAGGTCAATTTTTGTGAGAAGCTGATTCTGAGATAGAATTTTTTATGCAAGAAGTTTGTTGGGAGTGTGCTTGGGATCAATGTGGTTATTGATGTCCCAAAAAGAGAAAAGAAGGTCTGGCCATTGTATCCTTTCACTGCTCAGTCATTAGACATGAGCTGCCTGTGGGAGGGTGAATGCCATTGGGGAAGGCAGTTCTCTTTGGTGGAAGGAGGAAAACTCCCAGAGGAGTCAGCTGGGAGCCATTGGAAGCCATCACTTTGGGCAGCTGGGAACAGCTTCTTCAGGATCCTAGTAGATCACCTTTTCTGACAAAACCTCTGAGAGGAAGATCAATGGGAATACAGCCACCTGCCAGTGCAGCTGGTCTCAATGCCTCAACTGATACCTATTGTTTCTCTATTGTCTTGCCTCTTCTACTGCCTATTCTAGAATTCCCTCATCCTTTGCCTGCACTATTACTGATCTATGTGGCCTGCCTTGTGAGGTGACACAGACTATTACTAATAAGCCCTAAATCCGCTGCATCATTTCTTTCTTAGGCCAGGACTTCTGTATTTATCCAATTGCTATAAAAAATAGATGGGAGGCCCAGCCGGTGTGGCTCAGAGGTTGAGCATCGACTTATGAACCAGGAGGTCATGGTTCGATTCCCGGTCAGGGCACATACCTGGGTTATGGGCTTGATCCCCAGTGGGGTGTGCAGGAGGCAGCCAGTCAGTGATTCTCTGTCATCATTGATGTTTCTATCTCTCTCATCCTCTCCCTTCCTCTCTGAAATCAATAAAAATATATTTTGAAAAATAAATGGGAAAATACTGAGAGATACCCCATAAGTCTCCTGGGTAATAGAAGTCCTTCCCTGCCCTCATTGTGTGACAGCAACCCTACCCCTTCCCAATGTTCATTCAATTACCCAAGCCAATATGATGCCTCCTCTCCCTGATACCACCATCCTGGCACAAGGAGCCCAAAGATATTGGATATAAGACACATCTTAAAGTCTAATGAGCTTCCTAGTGTGTCCTCTTCTGGAAGTATTCTCCTTCTGAAAATCAGGATCTCTGGATTCACAAAGCCTAAATTTGTGAGAACAGGTAGCACAAATTCCTCAATTAGGTCACTGGGAATGATGCTAAGTTCAACCACTCCTACTTCCTTCCCTTGGTTCCTAGACCAATGTATTCTATCGATTGGGGATGCAGTACTAGAATATGGTCATTGATTTAGAGTGTTTACTGCATACTTTATCTGGCACCCCATCATTGCAGTATATCATCTCTAAGCTGTGGCTTCAGCTGTACCTTTAAAAGGCGGTTCCATCAATCTACCAGGCCACCAGCTTTGGGGTCATGTAGTATGTATTGGGATGAATGGATCTCATGACTGTGCTGAATTCTACAGTATTTCCATTGGTTTGAGCTGATAATATGCATATTGTGTCCAGATGAATCAAACACTGTAGGCTCTCAGATCATGATGCTGAACAAGGCTGTGCAGGCAAATGAGCAAACCCTTATTTGAAATCTGTTCCAGTTCTAGTCAAAATGAGTCACTGGTTCTTCTAAGGGGGAAGAGGTCCAATATCACAATCAGCTGTCCATCAAGTGGCTGATTGATCTCCCCATAAAATAGTGCTGAAACTGAGGCTTAGCATTGGTTCCTGTTCCTATCAGGTTAGACAGCTCATCAGCTTCATCAGATATATATATATCTAATCTAATAAAAGAGAAACATACAAATTGACCATACCTTCGCTATGCCCCAAGCCACACCCACCAGCCAATCAGAGCGACTATATGCAAATTAACCCAAACAAGATGGTGGCCGGCAGACACGGAGCTAGAGCAAGCAGGAGGCTTGGTTGCCCCGGCGATGGAGGAAGCTGAGCTTTCCGCCTGCCCTGGCCAGCTCTGGCCTCCACTGAAGGCAACAAAGTTTCAATTATAGAAGATAAATAAATCCCAGATACCTGCTTCCAGCCAGCCTCCACTAGGAGCTTGGCTGGCTGGGAGCCATGGCCAGCCTGCAAATAGCCATCAGCCCCTCACCCAGGGTGGCCAGGCACCCCACCAGGACCCCCACCTGAAGGGCTGTGGCCAGCTTGCAAAAAGCAATCAGCCACTCACCCAGGCTGGCCAGGCACCCAGCAGCCCCCCTCCTGAGGGGTGTGCCAGTCTGAAACAGCCTCAGCC
>NW_005871166.1:3774521-3840805 GCF_000147115.1 Myotis lucifugus
ACCCAGGCTGACCAGGCACCTCAGCGGGACCCCCACCCTGATCCGGGACACCCTTCAGGGCAAACCAGCTGGCCCCCACCCATGCACCAGGCCTCTATCCTATATAGTAAAAGGGTAATATGCAAATTGACCCTAACAGCAGAACGACTGGGAATGACTGGTCACTATGACACACACTGACCACCAGGGGGCAGATGCTCAATGCAGGAGCTGCCCCCTGGTGGTCAGTGCGCTCCCACAGGGGGAGGTCTGCTCAGTCACAAGCCAGTCTGACAGTTGCCAGTACAGTGGTGGTGGTGGGAGCCTCTCCGCCTCCTCAGCAGTGCTAAGGATGTCCGACTGCCGCTTAGGCCTGCTCCCCGCTGGCAAGTGGGCATCCCCCGAGGGCTCCCGGGCTGCCAGAGGGATGTCTGACTGCCAGCTTAGGCCCAATCCCCTGGGGAGTAGGCCTAAGCCAGCAGGTGGTCATCCCCCGAATGGTCCCAGAGTGCGAGAGGGCACAGGCCGGGCTGAGGGACCTCCCCGCCAGTGCACAAATTTTTGTGCACCAGACCTCTAGTATATATATGGTGTGGCCTATATGAAATAGTTGGATCCTACTTTTTGGGGAGGGTATTAGAAATATAGTGAAGCTGAGAGAGTCACCAAGAACGGATCCTGTATAAGATGGTAAGCCAGTGGTTTAAAAGTAGCTACTAAAACCTCACTAATTTATACATTTTGGTCTTGCATTTTTAAATTTCTTTTTTGTTTGCTCTTAGTTCCTGGGATTTTTTTAAATCTTAGTTTCTTTTTTTTAAATGAAACTGGTAAATTTGCCAAATTAAAAGAACATAGGCCAACTTGGAAAGTTTGTGTAAATAAATTACTCCACTGAGGCTCATTTTTCTTATTTATAAAATCAAAATGAAATTACCTATCTTACAGAGTTATGGGATTTTTTTAAGTAAATAAAGTACTTGTACATGATAGCTTCTCAATCCTGGGTTCATAATATTAAAAAAAAAATCCTAAACCCTCATTGCTGAGCTAAGGAGGAAAGGACAGGGCCTCTATCCTTACTTGGGTCATAGAGATCTAACAAAGTGGAAGTAAGGCAGGCAGGTGAGATGCCTTCCCATCCTACCTAGGGGCTCACCTAATAATAGGTCCCAGTGGTTGACTTGGGTTGTATTTGTATGTGTTGGTTTCTTTTTGAAATAGCATAATATCCATGGGTTTATTTTTGTGTATCCTTGATTCTTTCACATATTTAAAAATTTGTTTTCTGCCTACAAAAAAAAAAGCATGCTTACTGTAAACATTTTGCTTATTGGGTATTCATTTATCATGGCGGACAAGTATTCTTCTCAACCTATTACAAAAAGATAACTACTTTAAGTATTTGTGTTGGTTTTTTAAAAATACTTTTATTGATTTTTTATTTTTATTTTTTAGAGAGAGAGGAAGGGAGAGGAAAAGAAAGAGAAAAAAATCAATGTAAGAGCAAAACATGGATTGGCTGCCTCCTATACACCCCCTACCTGAGATCAATTGGCAACCCAGGCATATGCCCTGGTCAGGAATCAAACTGCCAGTCTTTTGGTGCTCAGGGTGATGCCCAACCAATTGAAACAGACCAGCCAGGGCCACTACATTAAGTATTTAATATCTGTTCTAGATATTTTTCTAGGCAAAATCAGATATATTTGCATAAAAATTCATATTTTAACAAAAGCAGGTTCATATTTTGCATACTATTTCACAGAATGCTATTTTAACTTCATGGTGTCTCATAGGTGTTTTCCCAGGACACAGTATGAACACTTGATTTTTAATAACTTTAGCTTTCTATTGTACCATAAAGTATTTGGTGGATGTTTGGCTACTTCTATAGGCTTTCACTATTTGAAACAATGCTATAATGAATGCTCTTATACTTCTAGCATAAATTCTAGAAGTGGAGCCCTTGGATCAGACGTCATAAAAATTTTTAATCGCAATGTATAATGCCAGATTGCATCAAATTTCATTCTGAGCAGAGGTTTTATTCCATTCCGAGAGGTAATGGTAGACATTTCATCATTAGGAACAAGGGTCACAGCCAAGCATCTCTCTGCCAGGAGCAAATCACACTGCTTAGGGACTGAAAAACACTCTGCTTTCAGAAGAGAGAGATTGTGGTTGCATCAGCTCTCAAAGTGTGCACGGAGCCAGTGCATTTAAATAGAGGCTTTTAACAATGAGCTCATAGAGCTGGGTTTAAACCTCAACCCTATTGTTTACTAGCTGTGTGATGTTAGGCAAATTACTCAATTTTTCTGAGCCTCATAAAATTGGAATAATAATATAACTTACCTTAGGTGGTATATAGATGAAGTGAGAAACAAGTAATTGACATATACCTGTAGGTAATATGTATGTGTGTCATATACATGTCATCCTGATTGCTGTGCCTGCCGTAGAGCAAATATCAGCTGCTATTATTATGCTTTTCCAGAATACATATCTGAGATCCCAACAGGGTGTTTTATTTCAGTGTTCTCCTCTGACCTCCTCATTCCTCAAAGAGAACAATGGCTAGAAAACATTGGTTGGGTAAATACTGCATTATCATAATTACAATTTCCCTGAGAAAAGTGGCTTTCCATTTGAATATTCAGCATCATAATTACAATTTCCATAAGGAATGTAGAACAGTTATTATAAACAAGACAATAATCACTTGGTCCATAAGGGAGAACAGATTATTGGGGGAGCAAGGAGGGAGCAGAGGCAAAAGCTTGTGTTCTAATCAGCATTCAAGAGTAGGCAGATCCTGAGAATAAATTATAGCAGCCTCTTAGAACACTCTTGTCTGAAGTTAGTGAAAAACCTTATCATGATGGAGATATCCCTGGGTTGATTAAGTGCTGTCTATATAATTCTTCTTTATGTATAATTTAGTTTCATCATTTTTATTAAATATCCCCTCTGTACCTCTACTCATTGTCATTCACAATGGCTGTGTGCCCAATAAATTTTAAAAAGCAAACTATCCCAAAATGCGAAAAGCACAAAATGTTTGAAAAACAGTTTAGTGGGCGAATTTTCATCAGGGTGTTTCTCTCTCCACAGTTAAATGTTTTCTTTGTCAAGGGAAAATGGATAAAGGTGTGTGTGTGTGTGTGTGTGTATTTTAATGTTCTTTTAACTGTGTTGCCTTAATTGGCTTTCACTTAAATTTTCTTTTTTATCTTTAGGTGAGATGAGCAAAACAGAAGGCAGCTTTCAAGGTTGGTACTTTTCATGATTTTTAAAGCTTCTCATTAATATGAAACAAAGTATGAAAGGAGCAGAGAAAAATATGTCCTTAGCTTTTCACAGACAGTGGTTAGAGGACATTGTGTTTTATTTTCCTCACTCATGGATGGAAATGTACAACATTGATTATAACAGAATGCAATATAGCAGTCTGTGGCAAAACTATGAAGGTGGAAATATTCAATATTATTTTACTTCGTCCATCATTCATTCATCACTCCATCCATCCACCAATCATATTTTTTTCAGTTCATATGTATTGCACACATACTGTGTGCAAGGCCCTGTCATCTAATTTTCCTCTCTTCATACATTTTTTTGGCTGACCTTCACTGTGTTCCCTATCCCACCCCTGTTTCCACCCCTTCGTGCTGTCTCTGAAAATGAACCTTCACCAGTTATCACAAGTCTTCAATTTAACTTGCCGTATCTGATAAATGAGCTGTGTTTCCACAACATTGCTCAGATGATATGGGTTCAGCTATATCTACTCCCAAATAATTGAGGCAAAGAGAAAATCATCAGTGTGATTATAAGGAAATGACTCTTCTCTATATAATAATGAACGCTGTCATGTCTTTCACTTTTGTGTAGTATATATTACTATATAGAGATTACTATCACATAGTGTAGCTGTATATCTAGATACAGTAATCTATAACATCAGTTACCCTTCCTCGGAATTCTAGCATACAGGTCTTCTTTCCATGTACTTTTTAAGCAATCTTAAGACTTTCCAATCAAGCATAGGCTTGTTATTATTATAAATTTTAAAATAAGCAAAGCATTTCAGACACACATAAAAATGGCTCCTTGAATTAATGTCATGGATGGACTCAAGCATACTTTACGGGAGCTATTAAATGGAAGTTACCAACAGAGAACTCCCTATACTAACTTAAGGTGAAAAAATATTACTTTAATTAATTGGGAAGGCTGTTTTGTTCTTTTATTCTAATGTCATAATTATGCTTACTTTAAAAAGGCTTTCTCCGTTTTCTTACTGTCTTTAATTTTCTCCAATGCATTAAAAAAAATAAAGTATTGAAGTCCTCAACAGGAAATTCTGCTTCCAGAGGTGTTTTTAGAAATATAACTGTCATAATTGGGAAGGGACTCTAGTGTTTGTCTGCCAATCTAGTTTAATTTTACTAATTTAACCTAAAATAGTTCAGATTCTCTCAGTCAATCTATTTGATTATAACACTTACAAGGAAGCAGGGAGCAGAAGTTGAGTAGTTAGGCTCTATAATCAAATTGACAGAATTTGAATCTTGTTTACCCATCTAGTATTTGTTTGTTGGGTCAGAATATTAACATCTCCAGTCTTTGATTTCCTCCATTGCAAAAGGAGAGAAATAAGAGGACTTGCCTCATAAGGTCGTTGGGGAATAAGATGAAATATTTACAAATAATTTTGGCATATTATAGAAAAGCAATGAATGACAATTGCCATTATTATTACTTTGCTATTATTACTGTTGTTGTAAAGCATTATTGTTAGAAGCAGGTAACATCTTCTCCGCAATATACTTCTCTCCTGGACTTGATCTTTGATACTTCACCATCATGTGGTCATTATATGGTAAGGTTTTGTTCCATGTGAAAATACATATAATCTATATCCATCAAATTGTCTATCAAACTATGACATTGCATATAGAAAACTGCATCCACATTTTTTCTCAATATAATATTTTGATTAATATCACCAAGGTGAGGGAAATAAGTGGTTTGAGTGATTACGAAGAAGAGTAAAAATGGATCAGTTGTAGCGAGGAGGGAGTCAGTGGACTGAGAGGCTTGGTGCCAACTTTCCAACCTTGCTCAGACAGAATCTAGCATTGTCTGTGCCTTTGTGGGCAGAGAGCCCCTTAGCTCGTGGTGATGTGAGGACCAGAGCTGGAGGCGAGGCTGCAGACTGGTGGGCGAGAGGAAACCTTCAGGAAAGGTGGGCGTCATTCCTCCGTGCAGGAGAGAGATAGGAAATCTGAAGGCAGGCGGGAGAGCAGTGTGAGGGGTCGGAACTCAGGTCCCTCCCTTGGAGAGATCTGTACAGGGCTGTGGGTGTGCACCATCCACGTGTTTAGAGTAGATGAGGGAAGACAGTCCTTCCTCAGCTGAGACTGGCCAGTGGCCTCAGCCCAGGTCATCCATATGCAAAGGCCGTCCAGCAGCAGCCTCTTGGTGCTGGAGCTTACAGTGAGCCCAAAGGCCACGGATCTGAGGGAGGCACTGCCACTCCGCAGGCCACTAGGTTGATGATACAAGGAAGGGAGCCTTGCCAGCTTCACATACAGGCCCCTGGACTCATGATGATACCGTCCCAGACAAGTATGCAATCGTGAAACTTAGACTTTGTACAGGGAAATGCAATGTACAATCTCTGATGCAATGTAGAAAATGACACTTGTAAGTTGAGGTCATAGAGATTGCCAGGTATGTAATAATCTAATCACAGCAGGATAGTACTAAACATTTTTAATCTGACTTCTGAGACAGCAAGATTCACAACTGAATTTATACAAAACATGTCTGGATGAAGGACTTGCAACTCTGCAGTGACCAGGGTTCTCAGCCAGAAGGGTCTGAACATCATTGGGTTGAAGTGGAATTATGGTCTCCACACTGTTCCAAGCTTCATTATCTCCCAGCCTGTGAAAGTACGGTGGTGAGGATAAATTCACAGAAAAAGAAAATCTTGACGGCTCCTGACCCACCTCTAAGAAATACTTAAATATGCCTGTGACACTCAGTTTATCCCTACAATGTACATGGGTACTCTATGCATGTGTGTGTGTGTGTGTGTGTGTGTACCATCTATATAGATGTTGTTGATGGCTTGTGTTAGCCACTCTGGGTACACTCAGATCCTTCTCATGAAAGGATATCTCAGTTATAGATTTTTATATTTTTATGTTTCAACTATTATTCATTTTAAGTTATTTTTCCTTCAAATAATGAAATTCAAGCCCACAGAGGTTAAGCAAACTAGCCAAAGCCATCGGTTCACTAAAGACCAAATGGGGACCACAATCCCACTGTCTAACTCCCTCTTTGCCTTGGGCCATCTCAGAAGATAGGAAGGTCTATTGGGATGGAAACTTTCCGAAACACTGCATTCTGTATCATCCTGTTGCATGAATTTGTTATTTATCACTTCTGTTCAGCACTTCTTAAGTGTTCTTACTTCCCAAACTGCACCATGAGTTCCTATGGGAAGAGCTCATGGCTACTATTTCTTTGTATTATTATCAAATAGCGTGCAGTTTATTTTGATTCTAAACCTTGTGAAGAGCACTGAACCCTACTTCCCTTTCAGCTCGGCTAGTTGCATTGACGTTCTTTGTAGAAGACCCCAGAAATCCCTCAGGGTGACTTTAGAGCAAAATGTGGTTGGGTTTTGTTTTGGTATTGGGTTGTTCGTTCTTTTTTGTTAATTTCTGACACTGCTACAGGATTAGAGAAATAATATATCAAAATCAAACTTAGTGCTTGCATATCTGTATATTTTATGATGTGAGTGAGGGGGAGGGGGTCAAATAGACACTTCTAAACAATTTCATTAGCTGGGACTACTTGGGCTTAATGATTTGCAAACCATTAGAGAGACTGGTGAGAAGAGAGAATGCCTATTGAAAATATGAATGTATTGCTGGGTGGATAGCAAGGAGGGCCCAGAGGTTAAATATTGGAATGAATGGGTTCAATTTTTTTAAGTAAAGAAGAAAGGTTACAAATAAGAAAACTAATTTTCCTCTTATTATGGATTCTAAATCTAATTTCCTTTAGTCCTTCCTGTGTATTTGAAAATCGGATGTAGCTCTTATTTCCATGTCAGAGCTGTTTAATATTTTCACACTGGGAGAGTTGTGTTTAGATTTGAGTACCACACATTTGGAAGGCTATACACAACCTATTTTTCCCTGCTTCTGTGTACAGTGTCATATAAAGCAGTTCAGGTTAGATGATTATTAATGAACTAGAGGCCCGGTGCACAAAAATTTGTGCACTCGGCGGGGGGGGGGTCCCCCAGCCCGGCCTGTGCCCTCTCCCAGTCTGGGACCCCTCGGGAGATAACGACCTGCTGGCTTAGGCCTGCTTCCGGGTGGCAGAGGGCAGGCCCAATCCCTAGGTGCAGCCCCTGGTCAGGCTCAGAGCAGGGCCGATTGGGGAGTTGGGGCGCCGCCCTGTCATGCACAGAGCAGGGCGGATCGGGAGGTTGCGATGCCACCCTCAGTCACGCTCAGAGTAGGGCCGATAGGGGAGTTGGGGCACCGCCCCCTGTCACACACAGAGCAGGGCGGATAAGGGGGTTGGGGCGCTGCACCCTGTCACACACAGAGCAGGGCCGATCAGGGGGTTGGTGCGCTGCACCCTGTCAAACACAGAGCCGCAGGGCAATCAAGGGATTGGGGAGCTCCCCCCTATCAGGCACAGAGCAGGGCAGATAGGGAGGTTGTGGCCCCGCCCCCTGTAACACACAGAGCTGCAGGGTGATCAGGGGGTTTGGGCGCTGCCCCCTGTCACGCTGATCCCGGTGCCGGGAGCCTCACTGCTCCACTGATCCCGGTGCTGGGAGGCATATTACCCTTTTACTATATAGGATAGAGGCCTGGTGCATGGGTGGGAGCCGGCTGGTTTGCCCTGAAGGGTGTCCTGGGTCAGGGTGGGGGTCCCCACTGGGGTGCCTGGCCAGTCTGGGTGAGGGGCTGAGGGCTGTTTTCCAGAAGCGAGTGACTGAAGCTTCCAACCACTCCTTGTTTTCTTTCTTTGTTTTTTATTCTGGGCCAGCTTTAGCTCTGAGGCCTCGAAGTTTCGGTCCGCCTGGCTTTCAGTCCAGCTGGTTTCTGGAGTTTTGTTTATCTTCTTATTTGCAACATAGTACATAGTTGCTTAGAGTTGTAGCTCAGAGGCTGGCAGCACAGGCGGGGAACGTTGGAGTCCTCCTTCACTGCAGCAAGCAAGTCTCATGTTCGCTTCCAGCTGCCTGGCTGCCGGCCGCCATCTTGGCTGACAGTTAATTTGCATATACTCACTGATTAGCCAATGAAAAGGGTAGCGGTCGTATGCTAATTACCATGTTTCTCTTTTATTAGTGTAGAAGGTAAATTCCAATATTCAATTAACTTTTTAAATATATATATATATATATATATATATATATATATATATATTTTTTTTTATTGATTTCAGAGAGGAATGGAGAGGGAGAGAGAGATAGAAACATCAATGATGAGAGAGAATCATTGATTGGCTGCCTCCTGCATACCCTCTACTGGGGATCGAGCTCGCAACCCGGGCATGTGCCCTTGACTAGAATCAAACCTGGGACCCGTCAGTCCCCAGGTTGATGCTCTATCCACTGAGCAAAACCAGCTAGGGCTCACTTAACGCTTTTAAAGATCATTTTGGCACTTTCTGCAGGTTTTTCAATGAGAAAATTTTTAAAATAAAGTAGATTGTGGAAATGTTAGTAAATCTTGCCCTAGCCATATATATTCTACATACATACATGTACAGTAACGAGGATGGTGATGGACTCAAAGTTATGCTCTTGGAGGAAGAGTTGGGCAGAGGCAGCAAGATAGTGGACAGAGCAATGGATTCACTTCTAGCTGAATCGGGAGATGAGTCAGATGATTATTATTAGCCTGTTACTATATTATTATAGCAATACCTGGCTTTTTAAATTATGAAGCTATATTACCTTGATAGAAATAAATGCTAAGTTTAAATGTATTTTTAATATAAACACTTTTGCAATTTACTCTAGTTCAAATCTTGGCCTTACCACTTACCTGGGAAAATAATTTATTCTTTTTTATTGTCTTTTTTTTCTGGTTTATTTATTTGTTGGATTTGATTTTCCTTACAAAGGAGCTATTTTCGGTGCATGAGCCCAGCTTAATGTCTGACACAAAGCACTGAGTCCTCCAACACCCATTTCCGTTTCCCTCTTTGAGGAGCTGAGAAATGTGTGGGCTGCTTTCAAATATCTGAAGCAGCCTCATGTGGAAGATAGACATAATTAAGCCTATGGTCCAAGTGATAAGAGAAGCCAGAGGCTCAAGGTAACACACCCAGCTCCATATAAGAGGAACTTCATTGTAAAGCACAACTGTCCAAGGCACAGGTGACTTGTGAGTTCTTCCACCGTCGTCTTGCAGACATAGGCTGAGGACGGGAGAGCAGGGGTGAGTATAGAGAAGATGCTCGCATTGGGCGGTCAGCCAGGTGATGGATGCCCAGGCCCTCCTTTCCTGTAGACTGGATGATGCTATGGCCTGTTTCGACTCCAGATACACCAAAACCATTAGGAAGCAGGTGTAGTTGTTACTGTAGTGGCTGCAGCGATTATGAGACAGCAACAGGCTTTGACTGCTTTAAGCAGAGAAAAATGGAAACAGTAGAATCACAACACTCTGATCCAAATCTGACCACTGATGTAACGCTGTGAAAAAAGTCAACGACCCCCTAGCAGCGAGAGTGAGTCCTAACATCATCCTTGAAAACAAGTCGCTCTCCTGCGAAGGGCGGAGTCAGGGCTCCCTTTTCCCCTGGATGCCCTGCTTTCCTCCTCCAGCACAGGCAGGCCCTGCCTTGTACACACCCTCTGCTCAGAACACCTGCTTTCTCTCCTCCTCCTGCACTAGGCTCACACTAGGTAATTTTCCCACAGGAAGAAGAAGAGGGGAGAAACAAACAAACAAAAGAAACCATGACAACTGGGAGCTTTGCACTTCCTAGCTCTGTTCATGTTTTTTAACTCTAAGGAGGAAGTTTACACCCCCAAATAGGTGGAGAAACCCTAAACACTCTTCATCGCCTAGGGCCTCATCTTCTTTTTTTTAGAAAGGGAGAGGGAGATAGAAACATGAATGATGAGAGAGAATCATTGATCTGCAGCCTCCTGCACACCCCACTCCGGGGACTGGATCAAGCCCACCACCTGGGCATGTGCCCTGACTGGGAATCGAACTATAACCTCCTGATTCATAAGTCAATGCTCAACCACTGAGCCACACTGGCCTGGCCTAGGGCCTCATCTTCTCCCTCCCGTCCTCAGCGGAGCTTTCTCCAAGGTCCTCCAACTGCCCTCCTTCTCCTCACCTGCTACCCCTATATTCAACCCCCACCCAGGCCAGCAGGAAACCTTTTTAGAACAGGGGTGTAGGTGGCTGGTTTTGTTTCATGTGATGTTGCAGATTTTCCTTCTGGTCATGGTCTTTGTATCACTATACATCCTGTTGGAGGATAGGGATTGCCCCTGAGGCTCAGATCCAGCTCTGTAGGCCATATTTCTATCGGCCCTCCAATACCTAGGCAATTCATTACAGTTAATTCCAATTACTTTTTCACATTCTGATCCAAGTGACATCTCCAAACTCCAGTCTTGATCTTCCCCTGCCAATCTCCCTCTTTCCAGCTACACTAAGCTTTTCACATTCCATAGCATGTCCCCACCCCTTACCTCCTCTTTGCACACACTGACTATTCGAACGCAAATATCTCTTCTTCCTCTGTGAAATCTTCTCACCCCTTCCTATTCAAACTTAGACAGGAATCCCTCTGTGTTTCCAGGGCATCTGACTCATACTTCTATCATAACACTGAACATGTTGTGTTATAATTTATGTGTTTGTGAGTTTATCTCCCCTACTTGTTTTCTCAAATAAGAGCATCCTCTTCTTTGTGTGGTATTCACAGTACATAGCAGAGTGTGTGATTCGCAGCAAGAACCCAATAAATGTTATTTGAATGAATAAAATAAATAAGTAAATGAGTGAGAATATACACTATAGCCTTTGCCATTTAAACAACAGATCTAAAGGATCAGTTGTTAAATAGAGAAAGCTTCAGTAGGCATCTCAAACATCTGGACAATTGTCATGTAAAATATTTACTTGGGAGGCAAAAAGATAGTTTCTTTTCCTGTGGAAATATAAAAGAATTTTTGTTCCAAGGAAAATTACACTGAAAATAAAATAACTGTCTACAGTACGAGAGACTAAGTTTATATCTTTGGGGACATTCTCTTGTCTTTTTATATTACAAGAGTGAGCAGGATTTAAACCAAGCAGGCAGTGTGATGATGGTGCCAGACAGCTAATAAAGAGGAAGATTAGAGAGTTGTGGAAAATGGCAGGTGCCTTGCCAGACTTCACATCCTAGACATTAAACAGAACTAAGTGACGCTATTTCCTGAGGCCCACCAGGAGCGCTTGATGTCAGCCTCAGCAGCAGGGGGCCACTTGGACTGTGGTATCCATCCTACCTTGTACCCCAGTTAGGAAGCAATATAGAGAAAGAATAAAGCAAACAGTGGTAGATAGTACTCAGACAGAGAGGCAGCATCTGAACCAAATCCAAACTCTTGCAAAAAGAAGACTTATGTCTAGTCAGTCTCTTACAACGTGTCCTTTGCTCTCAGAGACTAGAACCTCTAATCAACCTCTAATGGTGTCAAGCATCTCTTCAGAGGGAGTCTGCATTTCACAGCCCGCAGGGAGTCTACATTTCAGCCTCTTGGGGAGCTAAAGTTGCTACAATTTTAAAATAGAAGAGAAGGGAAGTGGGTGGTATTGCTCCCAGTGACTCATAGGACCACCAGGGATCATACTCATCTTTATTTACCCGAAGAGCAAATACACAAAATACTTCACATTTTTGTACCTAATGAACATAATTACAACAAATATTTGCTCACTTGAGCTTTGTTAACTAAAAAGCAACTCCTACTTGGAGATAAAGGCAGTGCTGGAACACAGTGAACATCTGGGCTAGAAGCATGGAGCCAGGAGACTGGCACAGGTCACATGACAGAGAAAGGTCTGGGTTTGGAAAGGAAGAAACATTTCTTAGCACTTACTAAGTGCTGATCATTGTGCTGATGGCTTTGCAAAGAATATATGATTGTATATCTTTACCTAATGTGAATAATCTATATATATAAAGGCCTAAGGACCATCCCACCATTTGCCTGGTAGCTATGACATGCAATGATTACCAGGGGCAGACACTCCAGTCAGTAGAGGAGGGAGCCCAATTCCTCAGGGAATCGGCTGTGGGTTAGGTTGCTGCTGGAACACTGTCAGCCCCAAATCTGCTCACCCACACCCCAGACCCAGAGAGGAGGGAGCCCAATTCCAGGGTATGTCCCCCAAGAACCACCCTCTTGCAATCTGGGACCCCTCAGGGGATGTCAGAGAGCCAGTTTCGGCCCAATCCCCACAGGCCAGGCCGAGGGACCCCGCCAGTGCATGAATGTGTGCACCAGGCCTCTAGTATTTCAATAAAAATATCAGTGTGAATAGCATAAAAAAGAATCATAGATAAATCTGAACCTATATATAAGGCATTAGTATCTATAGACAAGTTTTCAGTTTATACCACAAAAAAACTCAAACAGCACATCATATAATGCTGAACTTACTTTCACTTTCAGTTCTTACTTAGGCTTGGGAGCCAAATCTAGAAATCTACATTCTCCTTTTTAATGTATATATTTATTTTTTATAGATTTTTTAGATATATTTTATTGATTTATTGATTATTTTACAGAGAGAAAGGGAGAGGGATAGAGAGTTAGAAACATCGATGAGAGAGAAACATCGACCAGCTGCCTCTTACACACCCCCTACTGGGGATGTGCCTGCAACCAAGGTACATGCCCTTGACCAGAATCAAACCTGGGACCCTTCAGTCCACAGGCCGATGCTCTATCCACTGAGCCAAACCGGTTAGGGCTATATTATTGATTTTTACAGAGAGGAAGGGAGATAGAGAGTTAGCAATATTGATGAGAGAGAAACATTGATCAGCTGCCTCCTGTATGTCCCCTACTGGGAATTAAGCCCGAAACTAAGGTACATGCCTTTGACCAGAATCAAACCTGGGACCCTTCAGTCCACGGGTGGATGCTCTATCCACTGAGCCAAACTGGTTAGGGTGAATCTGCATTCTTTATAGGAAGGCTGAGCTTACAAAAGGGAGCAAAACCTCCCAAGCCTTCAACATATTTACAGAAAGCATTGCCTCATATATCTCAATCACATTCTAATTATTGTATAATACAATATTTTTAAAGTGTTCATTTGCTTAAATCTACACAAAAACAATGTCAACCTCAAAGACATCTAATGAACATAGAATAGAAGTCTCAGAAATCGATCCTGGAGACAATAGTAGGAATTATTTCAATGTCCAGTTTGTCAGAAATGAAGTATTGCTTCCAGATGAACACATCCACCTAGAATTGTCCAACTGGTGAGTGCTATTGAACCCACTGATTGGTGGGGATGATGAACTGAGCCTGAGAGAGGACCAATAACAAGAGAGCCCTGGTGTCCCACCTTTTCTAACTGAAGGTGCTATCTGAGTTTCTTCATATTTCTCAAGAAAACCAAGCCTCTGTCAGTGTGGCTGTTACCTGAAGGTGTGTTATTAGGAACCAAAGACATGTTAGAGGTCTGTCCTGGATTGGCTCAAACTGAATTACCTCCAGCAGAGGGACTGTGCACTGCCCCTTCCTGGTAAGCAATTGCCGATTCGGCCTGGTTTTCTGGTTTTCTCATATATTGTCCCTTCCCTCCATCTTCTCACCCTTGGTTTAATTCTCCTCCCCAAAGGACTATTGCTTATGTTCCATGGTTATTTCTCTTATTTACCAGAGAAGCAGCAGAGCATGGGCTCTGGAGATGAACTATCTGGGACTTTATCCCAGTTTTTTCACTAATTGTCTTTGGACAAGTTGCTTAAAAATCTCTAAACTTGAGTTTTCTTGTCCATAAAGTAGGGGATACATCCTAAGCGTTTCATGAATATTATCACTATAATTATATGATGCTGCTGACATAGGCTTAGAGATGGGAAGCGAGTTCCAAACTGCTTGAGTTTCTCTACCCTGTGACCTTACGCATAAGCAGTTCCCTTAGTTTCTGACTTAGAAAATGAAAAGGCAACGGACATTTCTTCTCTTGCTCTGGTGCTGGGAAAAATAGAACCAGATTAATAGAATAAAAAAAATACCTTTTCAAAAATACTTTTATTTATGTCTTAGCTGCTAGAAAACGTAGAGTCCAATTCAAAGATAAGTGACTTCTTCAGGCTTAGTTCCTCTGGTTCTTCTTTCTCATTCTTTATTCTTAGTTTATCTATGACTGTTCAGTTGTCATTTATATTTGACTTTTATGTTCCCAGAAGTCCTAGCATTAATCCCCAGTCTCTCCCTCCCTCCCTCTCCAATGTAGAACATGTAGGGGAATGATCCACTTGGTTCCCTGGTAACATTTTAAAATTGCATATTCTCACACCCAGCCATAAAGATTCTGATTCTATAGATTTGGGTAGATCCCCCAATCTATATTCTTTAGAAAGTACTCGTCATCCAAAAAAAAACTCAGATTTAGGTGATACTCTGACACCTTTGAGGAAGCAGTGGCTGTGTAGTATATCAGGAAAGAAATAGAAATTCATCTGCCTTCTAAAGCAGACCCAGTCTCTATCTGTGGGACCTTAGAAAATCACTCAACCTATCTAAGATTCAGTTTCTTCACTTAAAAAATATATATTTTTATTGATTTCAGAAAGGAATGGAGAAGGAGAGAGAGATAGAAACATCAAGGATGAGAGAGAATCATTGATTGGCTGCTTTCTGCACTCCCCTTACTGGGGATTGAGCCTTCTACCTGGGCATGTGTCCTGACCTGGAATGGAATTGTGACCTCCTGGTTCATAGGTCGATGCTCAACCACTGAGCCACACCAGCTTGACCATTTCCTTCATTTTTAAAAGATGTTGGTATCTATAAATTTCTGTTCTAAATAACTCATAAAGTTGCTATACAAATTAAAGAATATGTGTAACAGTAAGAAAATATATTTCTTAATTAAATGGTCATCTAGTTTCAAAACCTAGGCAAGGAGCAATATGAATTTTTAAAGGCAGATAGCTTTTGTAGTTTGAAAATCAAGGCCCTCTAGCTGTGACTTCTGACTGCTCCAGATGAACTAGATGGACTAGATATAGGGGATTCTAGAATCCTGTGTTCGATCGCAGGTCCTGACTCATTAAGGGATTGTGAAATCAGTATGATGGCAGTGCCAGCATTTTAAAAACAGACTAGATAGACTGATATGGAGGGGAATAGAATAGCAAGTGATAGGCTAGGAAAAGACCAGACAGGGAAGGTTAGGACAGCACAGGATTCGAAACGCTAAGACAAGAGAGAAAATACCAGAGAGAATTTTCCTACAGGAAGAAGTTTAAAATAAGATGTTGAATATTTAGATCTAGTTGTTTTTTGTGCTACCCTGTGTCCCTACCCTGTATAGTCTGACTTGTGTTTGGAGATCTTAGGAATGGAGGAGATGAGGTAGTGGTCAGTGAGGGGGTGCCGGTGGGGCGCAAAGTAGAGCATCCAGCAGACAGCACCCCGGGTGAGGTTGTGTGAGGGAATTGGGGATATAGAGGTGCAAGACAGGAGAATATATGCATCCTAGTGCCCTCCAAAGTCTTGTGGAAGGCACTAGATTTCTGAGATCACATAGAGAGAATTTCTGGAGCCATTTTATTTGGAAGATTTTTTTGAAAGAATGATCCTCAAAAGCTGGAGGAGGTGTGCTGCCAGTTCCTGTGTGCAGGGTGTTTGAACTATAACCCGCACTACAGAGGGAGGAGAGCGCTTTGCTGGAGCTACTCATTCCCTCTCACCTCTACTGGAACGGAAGTCTCAGGTTATAATGAAGGATGGAGCCTTTCTCGTTTGGTAGGGTAAAGGAGTAGCGCTCTCACATCTGACAGTGAGCCGTGAAATTCATGTTTTCTCATTTAAAAAAATTTTTATTTCCCTACTTGATAGCTAGGAATAGTTAAAAGAACTATTTAGTGGTTATTTAATAAGCATCATTTTGTGGGCTCATATTATATGCTAAGTTTTTTGTTAAGTAGGTTACAACTGTAGTCTCTTATTTTCTAGATCCCTAGGGGAAATGTTTTCATGTACACCCTTTATACATGATCTTATTGAAGGTCAAAGAGATTGAATGATTAACCTCATTCCCCAAGAGTAGAACTTGTATGCATATATGCATAACCCACAAACATAGACAACAGGGTGGTGGAGGCCTGGGGTGGGGGAGGACAGGGGGGCAGGGGGTGGTGAGGGCGGGCTATAAGGGGTCAATGGGAGGAAAAAGGGGACATGTGTCATACTTTCAACAATAAAGATTGAAAAAAAAAGAGTAGTCAGTGATAGCACAAGCCACACCCAAGTCTCTCAGGCAGCCCTCACTGCCTTCGCTCCTAGTGAGCCAATGCCTGTGGACTGGTCTGAAAAGGTCACTGCCATACAGGGCATTGGTTCTAAGAGGGAAGCATGCCTGCAAAATCAAGCAATTAAGCTAAAGGGAAGTGTTGTGCATTACCCCACTGCCTCTGTCGAAAGGCTCAGTTTCTCAACATCTTCATCTTATAACTGTATGCATCGTGTATTCACTGTGGCTTTTTCCTTGGTGGATTCTAAAGGAACTTGGGGAGGGGGAGCTACTGCTTATTTTTTCCTCTTTTAAATATTAACTTTGCATCATGCTTCATAAATCTATTTGCATGCTGTCATGCAAATGGTAGTGATTGAGATGAAAAGATCATCTCACTAAAAAAAACCAAAACACGTATTTCTGATCATACAGAGAATGTAGTTAGAAAATGAATTGTTTCACATATTTTTATAGTTTCAGAGCCAGGGTTAGGGCAGGGGTGGGGGTTGGCAAAAGGGGTCATTATTTTGGGACCAGTGTTTTCTTTTTGTTTGTTTTACATTTGGCAGTCAAGAAAGTTGGTGTTAACTGGATTCAGAAATTACGTTATGTGGAAGAAGGTATTCCTTGGAGAGAATGTAATATCCTTTGGACAACTTGTCCAGAATCTATTTGCTGTGTGCGTTCTGTGAGGCCTGAGATGAAAGAATGAGGCAGCTGGGACTAGCTGTCAGAACTGCGAGAACCTGGGGGCCTTATTCCCCAGTTACCCCATACATTGCATGGCAGAGAGCAGTTTGCTCACCCCCATCCCAAACTATGATGTCTGCTGTGCAGTCCATGCCTTTGGAAGCAGAGTTTGGAGTTGGGTGGAGGAAACAGGCAACAGAACTGCTGATTTCCAAGGGCATCTAGCACATGAAAATTTGCATTCTGTAATTCTCCTCCTTCTCCCTAGTGTCTGAGAACAATCTGGAATTAGCAAGCCTTGACATCGTCTAATGAGAATGAACAGACTCACACAGATTCCCCTTTCTCAGTGATTGGATTCAACCTTTACAAGACAGGCAAATCAGCCCAAATACTGTCTTTTTTTGAATGAGTAAAAAGATTTCCTGGCTCGGAGCAATTGTGCACTTAGAAGGAAGTCCAGTAAGAAGCTGAGCTATAGAAATGACAATAATAGCTAAGATCTGTAGAGTGTTTATATTAAGCCTATTGTATAGTCTTCACATCAACCCCTTGGCATGGCTACCATCACTGCCACCAACTTCATCATCATCTTCCCCATTTTATAAATGAGAAAACTGAAGCACAGAGAGGTTGCATTTTCTGCCCGTGGCCCACAGAGCTGACCCAGGAACCAAGGGCCCAACTACTACAACTCTCACCCCTGTCAGAGTAAGGACTGCAAGGAAAGTGCTTTCATCCTGATAAGGGCTGGATGTACCTGGTAAACTATTCTTTACAGGGAATACTGCCTTGTGGCTGAGGCCTCAGGGATTAGTATCCACTTCCTACTTGTGACCCTGGAGAAATGACTTCACTTCATGGGCCCCAGTTTTCTCACCTAAAATTGGAGATAATAACAATACCTTCCTCATAGTGTTGTTAGGGGATTAAATGAGTTAATTAATGCAAATCGATTAAAATAGTACCTGGCACAAAGTCAGAACTCAATAACTTTTATTGGTAAGGTTATTACTACTCTGTTTGTCAAGCTAAAAAAATATAAAATGGTTTTGATGTAATTTTAATATTCTAGATAGAGAAATAAATTACTCTGAATCAATTTGTGTGAAATCAGTTGAGTTTAAAACATTAATAAAAATAACTTTAAATTTTAAAGACTTTAATTAAGTTACCCTTGGATAGCCAAGGAATGCATATACACTTTTTAAAATCTCTTAATTTGCTTAATATATTTAATTAATTGACTTAATTAATATAGCTAATATGTATTGATTTTCTACTAGGTGCTGGGAACAGTAAATGAAAAACTTTTGCACAAAAATTGGAAAATCCTTACTCTATGAGACTTTCCTACCAGATTTATTTTTCTTCTCTTCATTTACAATTTGCATTCAATGTTATTTGTATTAGTGTCAGGTGTACAGCATAGCAGTTAGGCAATCATATACTTTACAAAAGGCTTCCTCCAATATTTCCAGTATCCACCTAGCCCCATACATAGTTTTTACATTATTATCGACTATATTTCCTAAGCTGCTCTTTATATTCCCATGACTATTTTATAACTATCATCTGTTCGATGTCTTTTTAAAAACATTAACCTGAAATTATAGTTAGCAATAAGCCTGTCTATATGTGATGCTATAGAATCCAAGAAAAATGCTACTCATTATAATTTTTTTAACCTAAATATATTGGCGTGGGGAATGCTAATGTAAATGGTACGTGTTTTCAATTTCAAATTCCACTTGTTCATTGCTGGGATATAGGGAAGTTATTTGGATAATTTCTATAGCTTCCTGTTCATGCTCACTGATTTTGCTGTAGCTCTGTACTCATTATTGATTGAAACATCATTTACTATATCTCTGCAGTTTATTTTCTCATGGTAAAAAAAAAATATCATTATCGAAAATGTGAACATATAAATATCTATATTCCTATTATTGCTTATATAAGATGATGATAATTGTTTACAATCAAAGAGATGTCTCACTTTTAAAACAACAGATCTAAGATTGTATTTTGGGGTGAATATTTGTCATATGGAACAAAAACATGTCTATGATGAGTGTTATACACGGTGTCTCTAACACTGGACATTTGCTTTCCTAAATTAATCACAATATGCACCATATAATGAAATTATATCTCTGAAAAGAGCAAGAAATAGCTGACCCTTAAGTAAAATATTGATTTTACTTTTTTTTTTTTTTTTTTTGCTTAACTTCTGAAGCTGAACAAGGTTTAACCAGTAAAAGGCTGTATTTTCCAATTGTTCCCATTTTATGGATGGTTAAAGCCTGTAGAATAAATAAACTCAACTCCCTTGGCAAGCTTGAAAGAACTATAACTTTAGAAGTTCTAATGCACTTCATGTGTTTTTTACCTACTGTTCATACATACCAAATGCTCACGAAGGTCTCTGCTTCTGGAAACCCTGACAACAAGTGATTATTCTGTCTGGAATGCATCAGTGCCATAGTCACTTAGGGAAATTGATTGCATAGGAGCCTAGATATGGATATTTAAATAATTAAATATAACTTTACTTTGAAGCTAGTGTATTGCACATATAAAATTCTTGAAGCAGTTTTTACACCCCCTTCCACATTTTTGTTTCAAGAAATAATGTCATAACTCAGTAGAAGAGGAAATCCACTACTGAGATTTAGTAGTAAGAGCTGCTGGTAGAAAGAGTTTAGCTCAATAGGAGAATGAGCTTTCTGATAATTAAAGCTGTCTGTAAGTACATTCTAACATTAGATCTGATCAGGGTTTTGTTTGGTCTGGATTGGGGGTGGGAGGATTTTTTCACATAGCCCGAGATTTTGTAGTTTAAATCTGGTCCAGAAAATGTTCCAGCTATTTTTGTTTTAATTCATCCTGGTCCTAAATTATTCTTGTTTCTTTGTATTTTTAAATTAATTGTAAAATTGGTTTGATAATTTCCAAGTCTATGTTGACATAGAGATTTTTGTCATTTTTTTTTGCAGTGAGTTTGTAGTCAAGTTAGAAAGTAGTAAAATTTGGAAATATTGAGGGTATATTTTTATTGTTGAAAATATTGACTTTTCTAATAAATAGACATGGTGTGCAACTCAAAAGATAAAAATCCATGTCCAACAGTGTGACCACCTGTTATTGGGATATTATTCAGTCTGAGATTGGGTGACTGTCACTTAGAGATGTGGTACAAGAGATAGCTGATGTGCTATGACATTTGATTAAATTACTTCTACACTTTCTTACAACTCTAGCCCAAAATTGTTTGTGGAAGTTCTTGTCTAGCCCCAAATTGTTTTCCATGATGAAAGAAATGCATAGTGTAGTAGTTAAAAGCACCAATTCTATGAAAGAACAGATAGATCTGGGATCTGGTCCTTGCTGCCATCCACCAGCTGAGTGGCCAAAGGCACTTAAGCAGCTTTCTCTCAGTTTCTATAGCTGCAAAATAAGAACAGTATCACATAACTGAGTGGTGCAAATTGAGAGCATATATGCTAAAGTATCTCATGTGTAATAGGTATTCATAATGTGATTGGGCCTGGGTTTAAAGACTTGGGGTTTCATATCTTTCAAAGGACATAGAGAAAAATTATCAAGAAAAGAACCTTGGTTGGAACTAAAGAAACGACTATGCTATTGATAGATTTGTTTTAACCTATTAATCTGTACTGTCATTGGACCACTTCCATGCATGCATATTTAGCTTATCACAGTCAAAAACAAATATCTTTATGGCAGATGTATGATAGTTAAGCACTTTAACAACTGCATGGATGAGGGGTTTACAATTGATTGCTTCCTTTCAGAGATAATTCCATAATCTATCACTAAATCAATAGCTCTTTACAGATGCTAGAAGTAATTAAACATCTAACTAAATGCTATAAACACCATTGTAATTTTCTGCAAATCTGCTTCCTATCACATAATCTCTCAGTTCATATTTATCACTCTCTACCGGGCCAAATTCATCAGTAAAGGTTTTCTTGCACACCTCTGTTGCATAATGGTACTCATGCTTGTGGCGAAAAATTAAAGCTCTGTTGATATGTGTTTCCTGTTCATGCACACAGGCACGTGGCTTTGTGCAGGCCACAAGTCCCAAGAGTACAAGGTGAGTATGACATGCTGAGACTACAAGAAAACCATCCTTCTTAGCCTAGGGTTTCCACCCTTCACTGAGATCCCTCCTCGAGTCCTCCCACCAACATGCAGAACCGAGTTCCATACAAGTATACAGACCTCTGGAGGCCTCCGTCCATCTGTTGGGGGAGAAAGGTTCCACATATGATTTTGCAGATTCATCCCCCCCTTATTCTTCTCAAGAAAGCTTTTATTACCCCAGAAGTGGAAATAGATGTATGTTTCGGCTAGTGTCTACAAAAATGCTCAGCAGTTCACTTTAGGGGCCAAATGTTCTTTTGGAAAAGATGACTATTCCAAAACAGCATGCACACATACATATACACATGGAAAGACACATTTGCGGTCTGAATTTTGTAATGAATCTTGGAACAATGAGAAAAAGAAATGGGTGCAACATAAAGACAGAAGAGTAGAATTGTAGATGTCTGTGCATTAGACCGATGTGTTTAAAAGATCGATGTTTTCTGGGCTAAAGTTAGAATGACTTTCTCTTTCTATCAGAGGTAGCTTCAGCATTTCTCCCATAGGTCTGTTGGCACCATTGAGAAGTTAGCACATTTCTCTTAGATGTAAGTGAAATTGAGGTAGGAGCTGCTGCATATCCAATGGCTCCAGCGTGCAGCACAAATTCAGCAGCACAAATGGGAAGCTGTTCAGGTTCGGCTGGCATTTCATTTTCTATATGATATCATTGGAGTCTATTTGGCTGCATTCAGCTGCTGACAACAACATACTTTGTATCAAATTTGTTGTGAATTAGGAGATGAGAGATGTGGAGTTGTGTTAAAAGAGTTTTCAACATGAATTTGTATCCGGCAGGACAATTCGAAGAAACAACTGTCAAAAAGTCTCTAACTTGTTTGCTATTTGATCAAACAACAGGCTAAGTTATGGATGTTGTCATTTTATTGTTTTCTGGGGACTGAGGATATTGAAAGGGACAAAAAAACAAAAACAAACAAAAAAAACCTTGCAAAATATTGTTTTCAAAACTCATTGCATCCTGTTTGTCCTGAGCAGGAGTTTTGACATTTTATTGGAAATGCTATTGTTTGAAGATTTTTGCTTATATGACTTGGAGAAATTTAAAAGTAAAATTGCATTTAGAGTTCTGAAGTTTTAGAACTTCTCATGCCAATACACAGTCATTTTCATACACATTTCAGAACCATAGGTAGTATTTGTAAAATGTTTATTGGCCAGTCATATTTGCTTTATATTTCTGATGTAATAAGCTAAATGTATTTGCATATTTACCATAAAATAAAGCAAAAGTAATAATAATGAACATCGATATGAAACATTTTTGTACTTCCTAAACCTATTGGTATGACCACTACCCTTCCTAAAAATATGACGTATCCTAATTTTTTAAAAGATTTTTTATTGATTTTTGGGGAAAGATGAAGGGAGAGGGAGAGAAAGAGAGAAACATCAATGTGAGAGCAAAACATCAATTGGCTGCCTCCTGCATGAGCCTACAACCTGGGTATGTGCCCTGACCAGCAATTGAACCAGCAACCTTTCCGTGCAGGGGATGACAACCAACCAACTGAGCCATACCAGCCAGGGCAACACATCTTAATTTTAATCGGAACTCTTATGATGTGAACAACATATAGTATTTGCCTTCTTGTGAAAATATGTTTTTTTCAGATTATAAACCTGGCTTATATTTACTATACCTATAATCTTATAACTTATTTATTTAGAGGCTTGAAAAACATCCTTTTGAGAATAATGTAATCTAATACGTTGAAGATCAATGTCATACTTTACATCTTAATCCCTTTAATGGGATATTTCCATAAATGATGATGTTTAGCTACCTCAAGGGAGGAAGAACATATAGTAGAAACATCCTCCAGATGTCAGGGGACTTCACACTTCTCAGTAGTAACACTAAGCACTCAGAACACTTGTAATTACTCAGTCAGTATCTGTTTTTCCACTCAAGCGGCTCTCAGCGTTGGATGCACATTGTAATTACTGCACACTTTTAACAAAACAATATTGATGCCTGGGTGGCACTCTAGAGATTCTAATTTAATTAATCTCGGAGTGGGATCTGGAGATCAAGGTTTTCTAACCCTAGAAACCTTGCTTATTAAAGCATCTAACCAAGGAAACCATGCATTTCACTGTAACTTTAATGGCAGAAGGAACTTGTCTTCAGTGAATAACTCAATGTCTGGCACAAACTACACCCTAAGTAAATATTAGATGGGTAGATGGATAGATAGGTAGCCAGTTGGTTCTGGACAAGTTACTTTACCTTTATGGAGCTTAATTTTCAGTATGTATATCAAGAAGTTTGACCTACGTATCTCTTTCTTCCACTCCAATGACCTACCTGAGAGCCTGTAGTCATGTGCCTATCTAATCATTGTCTCCTAGAAATTTTTTTAAAAATATCCAATAAGTCCTTTGATAAGTTTAATGATTTTGCTGAATTATATTACTAAGTTATGTATTTTATAAAACCCGTATAGGGATTTTTATTATTTATTCTTTTAAGTATAACTGTAGATTAACATGGTATATAATGAAATATGTTTTCCCTTGGAAACAGTATGAAGTTTATATATTTTGCATATACAAAAGTTACTCTAATAAATCAGAAACTTGTGAAAGGAGCCTTCAGGTGTACAAGTTATTTAGTAATAATTTCTTTGTCTAAAGAAGCTACTTCCTATCAATCTTTATAATTTAAACATTAAATTATAATATTTAATTGTCATTTTAGTCATGATACACTTATTATGGGGGATTGTTACATGAAGTCTTTTGCTATTTCTGTTTAGGAGACATCTATTTTAATAATTTGTCCCTATTGTCACCATTAAACAATTGGCAAAGTCTCACAGAAGGATTCAAAGTATATACTTAATGAACAATATTTTGAAATTCAAGTGTATGGGCCATATTAGGGATTTTATTATAGCAATAAGAATCAAGAGAGTTTAGCTTTGGTGAAAGAGTATTAGAAAAAACTCAAATGTTTGTTCAGTGCAACCTAGGCTTTCATTCAACCTTGTTTTATTTTGAAAGTTACCCTCCAAAATGCCCTAGGTTTGTGATGGAATGATATATTTTTTTTCAGATTATAAGAGACAGTTTATTTAGAAAGTTACAAAGGTAGTAGAAGTGAGCTAGTTGGGCTGCATAGGCTCAGGAAACAAATTACAGAAGCAGAAGAAGAGCCCTTGGAATTTAGGAGAGAGAAATCCAAAGGTAACATGCCTGGGAGAAAGCAGAGGGGGACAGGAAAGGTGCAGTAATGCACCCAAGATGTAGAGCGCTGTGATGAATTTTAGAGGAATTAAACTTGAGCATCTCAACACTATGTAATTAATCATGGTCAGGTTTGCCTATAATTACTGCTTGACCTACGCCTAATAATTTGATACTAGGCTGCTGAGGGTTACTCAATACTTGAATGGGTCCTCTGGTTTACTAACAGGTTGATGTTTATAAGTTACTGAGATTCCAAGCTTTCCAGGTTCATGATGCCCGGAGTGTCTCAGTAATAGGACAAAAAAAAATCTTTAACAATTTTATTTACCATCAATTTTATTAAACCCAAATAACTTTATAAGTATCTGTGTCCTAAAACATTGGTAGTAAGTTGAAAATATAATAAGCTAAAAGAAAATATATTTTATTTTATTTTTTTCTAGATGTTTTAATTATACAGGTTTCAAGTGTACAATTCTATGATACATCATCTGTATATTACATTGTGTGTTCACCACCCAAAGTCAAATCTCCTTCTGTCATCAGACACTCAACCCCTCTCACCCCCACCTGTTTTTCCCTCTGCTAACCACCATATACTAGTATTGTATGTGTCCATGAGTTTTTGCTTGTTTATTTTTTAGATGTATTTTCATTGATTTCAGAGAGGAAGGGAATGGGAAAGAGAGATAGAAACATCAATGATGAGAATTATTGGTCAGTTGCCTCCTGCACACCCCATACTGGGGATCAAGCCCATAACCCGGGCATGTGCCCTGACCAGGAATTGAACAGTGACTTCCTGGTTCATAGATTGATACTCAACAACTGAGCCATGTCAGCCAGCCTTCTTTGTTTATTTGTTGCTTTCAGCTTTACATTCCCCATATGATGAAATCATATGGTTCTTGACTTTTCTACCTGACTTATTTTATTTAGCATGATATTTTTAAGATCCATCCATGTTGTTGCAAATTGCAGTATTTCATCTTTTCTGTGGTTGAGTAGTACTCCATTGTATGTATGTATGTATGTATGTATGTACCACAACTTCTTTATCCAATACTATATCAAAGGACTCTTTGGTTGTTTCTTTGTATTGACCACCATAAATAATGCTGCAGTGAACGTAGGGGTGTATATATCTCTGCTAATAAATGTTTTCAAAATTTCCAGGTAGATACCCAGAAGAGGGTTTGCGGGGTCATACGGTAATTCTATTCTTAATTTTTTGAGGAACCTCCATACTGTTTGTCCATAATGGCTATACCAGTTTACATTTTCACCAGCAGTGAATGAAGGTTCCTTTTCCTACACGACCTCTCCAACACTTATTATTATTGCCTGTCTTGTTGATAATAGCCATTTCAGCAGGTGTGAGGTAGCATCTTACTGTACTTTTGATTTGCAGTTCCCTAACAGCTAGTGAAGTTGAGCACCTTTTCATATATCTGTTGGACATTGTATGTATTCTTGGAGAAGTGTCGATCCTTGTCCTCTGTCTATTTTTTTAATTGGATTTTTTTGTTGGTGAGTTGTATGACTTCCTCACACATTTTGGATATTAACCCCTTGTCAGAACTGTTGTTTGCAAATATCTTCTGCCATTTGGTTGTTAGCCTCTTTGTTTTGTTGATGGTTTCTTTTGCTGTGCTGAAACTTTTTAGTTTGATATATTCCCATTTTTGCTTTAACTTCCCTTGCCTTTGGGGTCAAATTCATAAAATTCTAAGACGAAGATCCGTAAGTTTAGTACCTATGTTTTCTTCTTTGTAATTTATTATTTTATGTCTTATATTTAGGTCTTTGATCGATTTTGAGTTAATGTTTATATATGAAAACAAACAGAAGTCTATTTTCATTCATTTGCATGTGGCCTTCCAATAACTTACTAACCAGGTGTGTGTGTGTGTGTGTGTGTGTGTGTGTGCGCGCGCCTGTTGGGCACTACACAGCATCTCAAACTTTAGAATCAAATTGGATGTTATCACCTTCATTTTCCGTTCAAATTGATTCTCAAGTGGACATACTTTTTATCCCATCAACCACTAAAATTCAGGTTCATAATGACATCACCAAAAGAAAGGTTACAAGATATACTTTTGAGATTGTGAGATGCCATTAGCTAATAGTTTGTGCAATATTTAGTAGGTGTCATACTGTATTTCCTTTCAAATTTTAAAACAATTCATGATGTCTTTGTAAGATTAGTGCAGCACCCTATTGTTTCAATGCAGGTTGGGAACTGTGGAGGTAAACTTTTCTAAATTAGGCACTCTATATTCTGGATTTCATTACATCAAAAGTTATATGTATTAAAAGCCTAAAATGCTAAGTGTCCGGTCATCCGGTCAGCCATTCAACCAATCAAAGCGTAATATGCTAATGATATGCTAAGGCCGCTCAACTGCTTTCTATGACATGCACTGACCACCAGGGGACAGATGCTCCAACCAGTAGGTTAGCTTGCTGCTGGGGTACGGTCAATTGGGACTGAGCGAGAAGGGCCGGACACCATGCAGCCCTTCCTCGGTCCCTTCCCCAGCTGGCCAATCTCCCCCATCCCTCCCAGGCCCTGATCATGCACAGGTGGGGTCTCTCGGCCTGGCCTGAACCCTCTCATAATCCGGAACTCATCAGGGGATGTTGGAGAGCTGGTTTCAGCGCGACAGCAGAACGACCAGTCACTATGACATGCACTGGCCACCGGGGGGCAGACGCTCAACACAGGAGCTTCCCCCTGGTGGTTAGTGCACTCCCACAGGGGGAGCACTGTTCAGCCAGAAGCTGGGCTCATAGCTGGCGAGCGCAGCGACAGTAGTGGGATCCTCTCCTCCTCTGCAGCAACGCTAAGGATGCTGACTGACGGCTTTGGCCCACTCTCCATGTGGGGGAGCGAGCGTAAGCCATCAGTTGGACATTCCCTGAGGGCTCCTGGACTGCAAGAGGGTGCAGGCCGGGCTGAGGGACCTCCCCCCACCCAGTGCATGAATTTTGTGCACCAGAACTCTAGTAAAATATAAGAGAGCGTTGCTTGTAAGCTTAATTGCTAAATCCTCGAGTCTTTATTACCTGAAACCATCTATATTTTAAAAACTACCTTTGTTTGAGAGAACAGATATTGGTGCCACTACTTTATGATGTATTTTTAAATTGAATGGCCTTTTTATCCCAGAGAATAAAAGTCAATGCAAGCAAATTCCATTCTTTGCAGTGAAGAAAGCAGAAAAGAATAAAAATAATCTCATATCCATCATGCTGGAATAAAAAGCATCAATATTTGTGTGTGTATATATATTGACACTTTTTTGCTCATTATAAATAAATGGACAATATATATGTCTCATTACTTGTTTTAAAAAATGGTTTATACCATTTTACAATCTGCTTTACTCAATTAATCACATAAGCTATATACTTTAGCTGTTTTTCCTTTCGAAGTGTGCACTTTCATCCTATGGCGGCAGAGGTGAGCACTTAGTGGCCCTCTAAGACATTTATTTATTCATTCACTCATTCATTCATTCATTCATTCATTCATTTTAATCCCTATTTGTGTATGTGATTTTTATTGATTTTTTTTAGAGATAGAGAGAAACACTGATGTGAGAAACATTGATTGCTTGCCTCTTGTTTGGGTCATAACCAGGGATCGAACCACTTAACACAGTATGTATCTTAACTGGAATTGAGCCCACAACATTTTGGTGTAAGGGAGGATGCTCCAACCAACTAAGAAACCCAACCAGGGCACCACTATATTTATTATATGACCTTTTACAGTAAAAGCTTGATTCCCTTTGTTCTAAAAAAATTAAAGTTGCCTGGGACTTCTTCATTCTTTTGAAGTTTTACAGAACTCATTTGAAAAAATAAAACAAGCCTTTATCTAATTTTATTGTGAGAGATAGCTTTTGAATGTTCTCTTTTTTGTAATGTTTATTTGTTTCAATGGCATTTTAACTGGAACTAACATTTTGTAACTTAAATTTTTCATGGCCAACAGAATTTTCTAGATTTTTATGTTAATCAGTAAATATTCAATGTATTCTATTAAAGCTTCAAAGTTTTCTATTTTTTTTTGAATGATGTGTGTATAAATATTTTTTTTTCTTGTTTAGTATTATGGAAATTTTCTAGTTTATTATCCCCTTAAAGAACAAATTATTGGCATATATGAAGTCTACTTCATCTATTTTATCTACATTTAATCTATTTATAAAACAATTGGCTTTATTAATTCATTCTTTAAAATATTTTAAAATATTTGTCTTTTTAATTAGTTAAGTATAATGAATATTTAGTTGAGGTATTACAATGTTTCTTATTTAAACATTAATGCATTTAAGGTTAAATTTTTCTTTGTGTACCAAATAAGCAAATCCCATTTCCATTATGGGTCATATACTAAATTTGTATTTAATATTATCATCCATAGGAGAATTAAGTAATAGTTGTTAAAATATTACTAATCATTTATTTTGTTATCATTAATATTAGTATTAAATTTTATTTTATCAGAAATTATCAACCTTTTAGGCCTAATGTGATTGTTTTCTAAATACACTTTTCATAAATGAAAGAAAATTTATAACATTGTTTATAAGGTCCAAGTTTCAATATATAGTACTAAACAAGCTGGTTAAATATTCTGTATCCCTATTTATGTTTTGAATAATTGATCTATTTGACTTAAAACTATATGTTAAACAATTTCCCAAGCAACTTTTAATTTTGTGTTTTTCTAGGTAATGTCTAAATATCTTTTAATTTTCATGTTTCTGCCATGTGCATGATGATCTATGGCTTAGCTCTATATTATGATTTAACAGTGGAATGCAAAAATCTTAGTTTGAGTTCTATCTTCTGATATTAATACTGCTCACTTTTTACTTTGCACTTGCCTAATATATACTTTATGGTTATCCTTTTCAAAATTTAATTGCCTTTAAGTATAGTTATTATTAATATCAAAGTGCTAAAATTTTCTTTTGATCATAAAATGAATTTGTCTTTTAAAGAGAAATTTAAGCTAGTCACCTATATTGTGATAATTGATGTCTTGATCTCATTATTCTTATGGAATTTTATTCTATATATTGTTATTATTTCTTAGATTTCCTTCTTCTAATATCCTAACTTTTCTATGATGGTCAAATGTTCTTGGTCTTCCATGGCTTTCAACCATTATCCTGTCGGACCCACAACTTAGAAATGTACATTCTAATTCTATCCTACATACCATTATTTTATATATATATAAACAGGAAAGAAATATGCAAATAAATTATATATATAATATATGCAAATAAATTATATGTATATTTATATATATGTATTATATGTATATGCATATTTCTTTAACAATTTCAAGAATAAAAATGTACTAATGGATTCTTCTTTAAGTGGAATACTGTAGCAAGTCAATACATTCCCACCTTCCCATGTATTACTAAAATAACCTGAGATTTTTTTATATATATGTTTTGTTTATTTCAATTGGTTACCTCTTCCATGCACCCTACTGGGGATTGAGCCCCAAACCCAGGCATGTGCCCTGACCAGGAATGGAGCTAATGGAGTTGGCAACCTCTCTGTGCATGGGATGATGCTCAACCAACTGAGCTACAGCAGTCAGGGCAGGTTAAAAAAAAAAAAAAAAAATATATATATATATATATATATATATATATATATATATATATAGTCTCACACACGCACACACACACACACACACACACACACACACACACACTTCAGGAATGATGTCTTTGTATGTATATTAGGTTCAGACTCCAGATTAGCAATTGCATGTACAGTATGAGCTTCAGGAATTTAACATATTTATTAAGTGCAGTAGGAGACCTAAATATAATTGGTTTTGCTTTCACGTTATTCTATACTAGAGGCTTGGTGCACAAAATTGTGCTGGGGTAGGGTCCCCTATGCCTGGCTGGTTATCAGGGCCAATTAGGGCCTTCCGGCTGCCAGACAGGGCCTTCCTTTCCTGGCTGCCAGCTTCCTGGCCAGGGCCTTCCTGCCTTTGTTTGTTCTGCGCTTTCCCTTAGTAGTCAGTGCACGTCATAGCGAGTGATCAAACTCCTTGTCTCCCAGTCAAACTCCCGAGGGGACACTTTGCATATTAGGCTTTTATATATATAGACTAGAGGCCTGATGCATAAAATGTATGCATGGGTAGGGTCCTTAGTCCTGGCCAGCAATCAGGGCCAATCCTGGCAGGGCAATCAGGGTCCCCCGCTGGCACCCGCCTTGGCTGGCCTGGCACTGCCTGCTTGCTGGCCCCGCTCCCCGCCACCACTACAGGTCACCTCCCTCTGCAGGGCGACCAGTGGGGCAATTGGACCCCCCCCCCCCACCTTGGCTTGCCTGAGGCCTGAGGGCTGGGAGCAGGCTGGGGGCAGCTCCTGCATTGAGTATCTACCCCCTGGTGGTCAGTGCATTCCATAGCAACCGGTCATTCCACTGGTTGTTCCACTGTTCGGTCGATTTGCTTATTAGGCTTTTATTACATAAGATGAGATCCAAACTCTGCAGTCAAAGAAATGGAAGGGATGTACATGTTTTGTGTGTGTGTGTGTGTGTGTGTGTGTGTGTGTGTGTGTTTTCTATCAACTGCATTTGTGCTATTGGCAATTTATCTATAGACTATAAGTAAACTATAAGTTGAACCTGCCATCATCTTAGTTTAAACCTTCATTACATGGCCTGTTCCTCTGAATAATATTCTCTTTTTCCAAACACACACTACTTACCTGTTTGACCTCATGGTTTTCTATTTCCCTAGTCTCTGTGGGCAACATTGATGGAAAGTGATTGTCATATGCTTCATAAAATGACCATGTCGACAGTGTGTGCTGTGATTAAAGCAGATCTTTACATTCATTTTGCAATGCCCTGGAATTCACCATTCACCCAGTAGAAGCCTTTTTCTGCTATAAACTGTCCCCTGATAAAACTGCTCACCTGAAACAAATGAAGGATTCAATCAGCAGGAGCAAGGAGACCAGTTCTAGCTAGCTGGAGGGAGGGGGGTTGTTTTGTTTTGTTTTATGTAAATTAGGAGAAAATGCTCAGTCATTGAGGGTCTTCTTTCTGGTTGTCCCTTTTACTAAAGGAGGAGGAAGACTATGTTTCAACCATGCATAGTCATTTGCAAGCAATATTGGTTACATTTAACCTGCATTTGTGAGTCCTTTACTGACAGAACGTCCCCCAGAATATGCTTTAATTAGTGACAGTTTTTTCTCCTTGTATATAGTGCTCACCTGTGGTTATTTTCTGATGGAAAAATCTCTTTGATATCATTGAATTGAACTCTAACATTTTACATGGAAAATCAAGCAGAGAGAGAGGAAGGGATTTCACCAAAGGCCTAAAGCTACAAAGCAGCCAAGGAGAGACCTGAGAGACCTGACAGCCAGTACCACCAACTGTTGAGCCACTGCTGCACTGGAGAGACCAGAATTGTACCTTTCTGGTTGGCATGGGTGTGAAAGGTTGGGAATGGCACATAGGGATGAGGTTTTTGTGTTTACCGCACTAGATATTCAGGATTGATATATACAAGGGTAGGTTTACAGTTGTTCATATGGAAAATAGTACAATAATTAGTAAATAATAATACAAGAGTGAACTCCGTGTATTTTGTACTCACAACTGGAAACCTACTCTTGCCCATCCTTGTATATTTGCATATATATGATTTGAGACACTTTATAATAGAACTAGCTATTAGACAATGGGAATATATATATATATATATATATATATATATATTAAAAAATAAAAGACAAACAAGGATATGGATGAGCAGACAAAGTTAAATAAGACTGGCAGAGAGAGCACAGACAGATAAGCCATGTAGGGAGCCCTGGTTTGTTGCAGAGTTTGCCTTGCACGTCCTTGAATCCAAGAATTGTAAGACTAGGCATTTCTATAGTTAGGATTTTTCAGAGAGTTAGGGCATTAATATATAGTATCTCAAGAGAAGTAGAGCTTTTCTTGACTATTGATTTTGGAAATGTTTTTCTTCTTTCTTTGGTAGTTGGAACTATGTTACAGAGAGGGATTGCACCTTCTAGTCAACTTATTCAGTGTTCTCTCTAACTCTACCCCGACGGGGGGAAGAGAGGGTTGTAAATGTGTAATTAGTCACAGAGAGAATCTGAGGTTGGCCCAAACTCAAATATGTTATTCACTTTGGGGTATGTGGGAAAGTTCAATCATTGGCAGTGACGGGACCCTGCACGTGACCTTTCGTGTGAAGTTCATGGTAGAGTGGAAAAGAGCTAAGGATTTGTAGTGGGGAAGCCAGTCCAGACACTTGTCTACTGCATGGGAATTAGAGAAAGCAATACACTGTATGATTCACACAATACTTAAAGATGGTTAAATTTTGAAAATGGTTTTATAAGGTGAAAAGCACGATGCACCTCATAATTATTATCCTCTTAGGTATTGGATATTATCTTCATAAAACAGCAAATGCTATACAAGTCCTATCTTTTCTAAATATATTGCCAGCACAGTTTTTGTTGTACTTTCCTCTACCTGTTTTATTAGCTGCTTCCTATGGAGAATTGAATCTCCATCACTATGAAGTGTGCCTTTTTGTCTTCCGTTGGCTCACGTTCAGTCTGCACCATGTTTCAGAAGTCACTGCCAGAGAGTTGTATTTCACAGAACAATATTACTGCAACAACAAAGAGTTGATTTAAGTGAGTCTGAATAGCAAAATATAGCAGAAACACATGACTGAAATGATTGCTAACATGTACAACAGTAACATATGACTGAAATAACGGGTAACATATGAGATAGAAGTGAGTCTCTAGCCTCGGTCCTTTAATAGATTGCCAGAACACCTTTTCTAGTTATCTGTGCTGTCAGCATATTTTTAAAAATAAAGTTACAAGTTCTAGTGTTTTGTGTGTGATGGAGATGGATTTGAAATTGGCCTAGGCATACTCATTGTATTGGTTAAGGAAAGATTTACCTCAGCTGAAAACTTGCTTGTTCTATGTATAGGAACTTTCATTGTTCATTACACATTCTAGATAACAATATTAATGAGAAATTAGCCCTTGCTCTCTTTAGTTTTTGTTTCATGACTCATGATGCATTTTTTCTGCAGAGACTCGTTAGGTTGTTTTATTGCTATGTGTTTTATTTGCCCTTTGAAAAGAATGGAAAGGACTGCATTGTGCTCTTAAACTTATTGCTAGATTTTCTAACACAATAATGGCAGGAAGGAATGATTCTGTTACTAAAATCTCCTTGTGATTACTTCATCTATTACTATGCTGAGTGGCCTAATAACAAATTTTTATATCAAAGCTAGAGGCTCAGCGCACAGATTCCTGCACATTGAAAGGAAATTAATTAGAAAAAATATTTTAGAGGCTGGGGAGGGACCGCAGGGGGCTCCAGGGTGTGTCTGGCCCATCTCGCCCAGTCCCCATTGGCCGGACCCCAGCAGCAAGCTAACTTACTGGTCGGAGCATCTGCCCCCTGGTGGTCAGTGCGTGTCATAGCTACTGGTGGAACGGTCAAATGGTCAGAGGGACAATTAGCATATTAGGCATATATATAGATGTTCTCCTTAGGTTACATATTTTCTATAATGAGCATCAGAAACCAAAGACGACCTGTTGTTTAATGGAGCTGCTTTTTACCTTGAATCATATTGAACTGCTTAGAAATTAGCCCGACTCTTCTCAGTTACATCCACTATTTGAGTTTAAGTAAACCACCAAAGGGGAGGTCACATTTGTTCAGAAAGTTTGGCAAGAATATGGCAATAAGAGAGGTCACTTGCTCGCAGATTTCCCCTTTCCTTTTCATACAATTCCAAAATAACCATTGTGCTATTTATTTCAGCACGATATATGTTGGACTAACACTACTCTGACTTGAAACCAGTTTTTTTTGTATTTATGAATACTTTATCCTGCATTCATGGTGTTTGAGAGCTTTGTATCATCTATCTCATTTAATCTTCACACTAGTCCTGTGAGTTGGGAATTATCCACCTTCTATCTGTGAGGAAACTGAGCCTGAGATAAATTAGTTTCCCTGTGGTCACAGAGAGAGTGTCAGATTCTACCTAACTTAGGTCTACCTGATGCCAGAATTTCCGCTCTTTGCTAGAATCCTGCCTGATGGTGAATCAATAGTGTGTCTACAGTTGTTCCTGTTGGACTGAGCTGCAGTTACTGATCAGGTCTTTTTCAAAGCAGAATGTAGCTAGGAAGGAAGCTGACCAAGAGCAAGAGGCCAGAAAAAAACCAAAAACAGAAAAGAAAAAAATAAAGAGGCCGGGTTTGGGGAGGCCCTGAGAGGCCAGGTAGAGCCTGCAGGCACCTGTGACTAAACAGGCTGCAGTGTTAGAGGGGAGAGCATAGGAAGAGCAATCAAGACGGTTGCCTAGTACCTTTCACTGCAGTGAGGGGAGCCTCCCAGCTCTGACACAAAGGGAAGTGAAGTTCTCACATCGTAACAGCCACTGCCTGGAAGCAATGCATGTTATAGCAATTTTCACATGCACGCGATTTTATTATAATCATTAAAATACAAATTCATTTTAAAGCATCATTGAATTCAGAGCTTTACCTTTAAATATTTTCTCAGTTGATAGGTAATAAAATTACTATTTAATGGGCCTATAAAAATTAGATTCAGAAAATGTGTTGACATTAAAATGTGTCTCACACACACAAAAATTGCCCAGAGCCATAGCACTACTGGACTTATGTAGTCCTGAACCTTACTGAGGGCCTGTTACTCTTCCAGTGATTCAAATAAGCATTTTACATGTACAATCTCATTTAATCTCTTAACCTATGAAGTAAGTTCTACTATTGTCCCATGTTTCAGGTATAAAAACTGAGCCTTAACTTTCAATTTCTAAGAATAACCTACCATAAATAGTTTTGTGGAGGTTAAAATGGATAATAAATTTAAAACAGTACAGATGAAGTTTATGGCAATAATGTTGACTATCATTGGCAGTTGCAATAACAGTCATGGCTTGTTATTAATATTAGTTCCATTGAAGTCACAGCCATTCATTTTATTTGTAAAATTTATTGATAATATATAGGTTGTCTATTCCTAAGAGAGGTTTAGAACGTTAGCACAGAGTCATCCAGGGACATTTCATTATGTCTAGAGAATAAACAGGATTTCATAAGATTTTAGGAAAAAGCAAAAGAGTTGAAAGGCATTTCACTTTATAGAGTGTGCTTTAGGTGACACTCCAAGACTTGGGAAATACTTGTTTCCTCCCAACTGGCATCATTGTAATGTTTGTTTGTTTGTTTTGTTTGTTTGTGTATGTGTGTGGGAGTAAGGGGGCTATTAAAGTTATGGGAATTAATAGTATATGATTGAAATGTAGAACATGGAAAACATCTATTAGAATAGTCAGCAATCAAAATGTATTAAGGCAATAATTCATCTTTTCTATGCCTGAGTAGTATTCCATTGTACATGTGTACCACATCTTTCTTATACAATCATATATTGAAGGGCACTTTTGTTGTTTCCAAGTCTTGGCCACAGTGAATAATGTAGCAGTGAACATAGGGTGCATATATCTTTGCAAATAAGTGTTTTATAATTTTCAGGTAGATACCCAGAATAGGTGTTGCTGGATCATATGGTAACTCTATTCTCAATTTATTGAGGAGTCTCCATACTGATCTTGAAAATATCATGCTAAGTGAAAAAAGTCAGACAAAAACGCTCAAGACCATATGATTTTATTCATATGTGGGATATAAAACTGAAAGCAACAAATGAGAAAACAAGAAAAACAAACAAACAAAAAAACCAGACATCAGTGTTGTGGTTTCTAGAGAAAAGGGGGATGGAGGGATAGTAAAGGGCAAAGGGGATCAAATATATGATGATGGAAGAAGATTTTACTTTGAGTGGTTGGCACACAAAGCAATATACAAATGGTGTATCATAGAATTGCACACTTGAAACCTAATTAATTGTATTAACCAATTAGAGGCCCTGTGCTCAACATTCATACACTGGGGGGATGGGAGGGTGGCTGTCCTTCAGCCCAGCCTGTGCCCTTAGCCCAGCCTGCACTAGGCCTAAGCTGGCAGTCAGACATCCCCCGAGGGGTCCTTAGTGCTGCCACAGAGACGGGAGAGGCTCCCACCACCACCATTGCACTTGCCAGCTGTGAGCCCGGCTTCTGGCTGAGTGGCACTCCTCCTGTGGGAGTGCACTGACCACCAGGGGATAGCTCCTGCGTTGAGCGTCTGCCCCCTGGTGGTCAGTGCACATCATAGCAACCAGTCATTCTGCCATTCGGTCGATTTGCATATTAACCTTTTATTATATAGGATGTCACCCCAATACATTTAATTAAAATAAACTTATTATGAGTCAATGTTAATCCAATTAACATATTTTAGCTCTTTCATGGACGGTAGATATAATAGTCACTAGGTAATTGGGACATTCAAACATTTAAGAGATATCATAAAAGAGGCTGATGAGAAAATCATATGGTTGTTGAACTTCAGTATTTTTTTTTAAAATGATCCCTTAATAACCATGTTCAGATACTAATAGTTGCATACTGTAGTTTCCACTTGCCTTTTCAATGCTTTTTTTTTAATGTAGTTTTAAATACATGTTTTCATCCATTAAAAATTAGAAAAAAAAAATCTGAATTTAGGGTGAAGGAACATTTTATTTTCCAACCTCTGAGAACCATCAGGCCTTTGCATCTTTGTCTCACAAAGCCCAGGAAAATGCTTTGATTATGTTGATGTCAGGTAGGCTTGAGAGAGAGAGAGAGAGAATATGAATGAAGAATGGACCCTACTAATTTAGAATTACAGAGTTGTTTGTTTTACTGTATTTTATTTTTAACCTTAAATTTTTACTTTAATTTAGAGAATTATTTTTTCCAACTGAATCCTAGCATTTATTTTTAAATATTGATTCCTTCCCATTTACAAAAGGTGATATATGATCATTGTGGAAATTTTGTAAAATACAAAAATCACAAAGAAATTTTTAATAAATCGTATCATATGTTATTGCATTAGAATAGTTAAGCTATTTAAAGAGTTACTGATAGAAGTCATTCTGTGATTTGTATGGTCAGCCCAAAATTGTCTTTTGTGATATTTGTAAGTATGCAATTTTGTCATTTTAAAAATATAAGCAAAATACTTTAAGTCTATTGCTATACAAAATTGGGTTTTATAGACACAATTTACACTATTAAGGATTAGTTTTATCACCATCATGCTTCTTAACCCAGAAATGCATGCACATAAATATACTGAACTGAATTATTACAAAGGTGCAAATGTGTTTCATTAAGATTAGTCTTTTTTAATAAATGGTGCTGGGATAATTAAACACCCATAATCCCCCCAAATGAAACAACAAAAAACTAATATGTTATAACAAAATATTAGCTCAAAAGTGGATTATAGATCTCAATGTAAATTGTAAACTATAAAACATTTAGAAAAGAAGGTAGAGAAAATCTTGATGACCTAGTTCAGGGGTGGGCAACCTTTTTGTGAGTGCGTGCCAAAATCAGCAAAATCTCTGACTCAAAATTCTTCTGCGTGCCAACCCTAATTTTTTGAGAACATGTTACGCCTACTTGATATCTCTTAAGGTGTACGTATGTGAAGAACCTTGAAGAAATAATAAAATTCATTCGAGCGACAAAAACAGTATATGATGATGAAAAATACATTTATTTTTTAATGTATACATGTACACTGATAGTCCGACAGAAAACTTTATGACTCCATTTGATATTATCAGTGGGACTTTTGCTGCTGCATCACTGACGATAGAGATTTTACATCAGGTTTATATTTCGTGACCTTCAGAGATATGCACAAGCTACTACTTTCATCCATCAGGCTACTCCTATTACAAGACTTAACAAAATTCATCACTGAGAACAAAGATTCTCAAGAGTATGTGGATGAAACCAAAACACTGGTCGGATCTAAATTGCTCTTCCCCTCTCTCGTCAATCCATGTCTATGGTCTTTAAGATAACTTGTTATGTAAAATTATTTATTTATCTAAGATGCACCTACACTGAATTTATCTGAAAAATAAAAAAGTCTATATTAAGAAAAAAATTGTAAATGGAAGATTATAAGAGAGGGTTTCATGTGCCAGCAAAAGTTACTGGCGTGCCAGGGGTTGCCCACCCCTGACCTAGTTAGATGAAGATTTCTTAGATAAAAACCCAAAACATTAAACATGGATAAATTGTTCTTTTTATCAAAATTAAAAAGTATTGCTCAGTGAATGGCCCTGTTAAGAGGGTACAAGACAAATCACTGGGAGAAAATATTTCCAAATCCTATAACCAACATAAGACTTATATGCATAATGTATAAAGACCTTCCTAACCTCAACAATATAAAAAACAAATAATCCAATTGAAAAGTAATAAAAAGACTTAGATTTTTACTAAATAACTAATAGATATATACGAATGGCAAATAAGCACATGAAAAGATGTTAAAATCATTAGCCATTAGGGAAATGCAAAATGGAACTGCAATAAGATATCGTTACACTTCCACTGAAACAGCTAATATATAGATAACATCAGCCTGGAGGTAATACCTTTTGTTTTCCTAAATGTAGTGGTCAGATTCTCATCACAATAAGTCATACAGCCCAGCCCACATGGCTCAGTGGTTGAGTGTTGACCTATGAACCAGGAGGTCACGGTTCCATTCCCTGTCAGGGCACCTCCCAGGCTGTGGACTTGGTCCCCTCCGTGCAGGAGGCAGCCAATCGATGATTCTCTCTCATCATTGATGTTTCTATATCTCTCTCCCTCTCCCTTCCTCTCTGAAATCAATAAAAATACATTTTTAAAAAAGATAATATCAAGTGTTGTCAAGGATGTGAAGACATAAATCTTCACAATGATTTATTTTGAGCTCTATAAAATGGTATGTAAAATGGTATAACCCTTAGGGTAGCAGTTTCTTTAAAAATAATGTGAATATATAATTACCACATCCAGTAATGCACTCCTAGGCACTTATTTTACACAGAGGGAAATGTATGTTAACACAGAAGCCAATACATGCATGTCCCTATCAGTTTAAGTTGCAATAGCCAGAAACTAGAAACAACGCAAATGCCCTTCAGTGGATGAACAGTTAAACTGCAGTACATGCATGCCAATTATACTCAGCAATACAAAGGAACAAACTTTTGATTCTTGCAACCACTTAGATGGATCTTACTGAGAGAAAAAGTAAAAAGCCCGCATCATAAACGTTTCATATTGTGAGATTCTTGTAATGACACAATTATAGAGATAGAGGTCCCCTGGGGGTCGCCAGGGTCTGTGGAAAGGGAGGGAGGATGGTATCAAGGGGCACACCGTTTGTGCTGATGGAACAGCCTGGGTATTGATTGCAGTGCTGGTTATAGGACTCTGTGGCTGTGAGAACATCTCTTAGAATTACTTATCCACAGGGACGTTTTTAAAAATAATTGCAGGCAGAAATGGCAGCCCCGGCTTTTCTCCGGATCCCGGAGATCACGGACTTCTCTGCATCCACCAACCGTGACTTTTCATTTGAGTTTTTTGTCTGGTCCGTCTTTGTATTTTTCTGCTTGTTAACCTTTAGCATGTATCATTTCTAGAATCTTAAGGAAACAATTTAATGAATAGTATTTGAGGGGGAACACAAAGAACATGCCTCTCAAACCGGGCTAAAATGACAATCGAGGAATCCCCCCAGTCGGGTGCTCAGCAGTATAGAAATCTATAGATAAACACTTCCTAGAGTATCCGTTTCCCTTGAACAGTGGAGGTAGCAGGCATGTGGGAAGAACTTCATTTTCACATTAGACAAGCCTGGATATTCTGTGTGGTGGGATGTGAAATTCGCCTATATGTTTGACACATAACCAATGATTACCAAGAAATGTCTCGCTGGAAGTAAGTGCCTTAGGGCTACACCAGATCCCTGGGATTTTTTGTGCTCTCCTCTCTGTTCATTCTCCTCTTGGACGAGGAGATGGAGGACAGAAAGCACTCCCTTGACACAGATATGCATGGAGCGTGGCCATGCCCTCTGTCGTCTCTCTCTCTGCCACTTGGCATGTGTTGGGACTGTGACTGGGCTCTGCCTCCTGGGCCTCAGGGCAAGTCCACCTCTCAGAAGTCCTGGGAGTGCAGATCCGAGAGTGAGCTAGAGGAGGAAGGAGATGATAAAACAATAATGACTGTCCTGGTAAGATCATTTCACGAACATAGATGAACAAGAAATACCTACTGTCTTCATTATCCCTAACCTAACTCCTTCTCCTGGCCTTTACCTCACTGCTCAGTCTATCCTGGACTTCTCCCTCCACTCCACACCACTCCTGCTGTCTCTGTGCCTGAATTGTGGTGTTCTGTGTGGTGCGGAGGCCTTCTGTCATAGCTATCTGGACACTGTCACAGTGCCCGCCGCCGTGCTAACGCCAGGGTCCTGGCAGGCTCAAGCTGTGGTGCTGCAGTGCCTACGCTGGGCGTGGAAGGGCAAGCCAGATCCTTTGGGCACATGAATCCATTCCCTCTGAGGTTTCCCAGATACTCATGCTTCCAGAAAGCGAGACAAAAGACTTCACATGCAACTCTCATTCAACCACTGTACCTCCCAGCCCCACCAGAAGCAGGTTCCATAAGGCAAATGCTTAGTTAAAATGCCCTGTATACCAGGCATGGCATCTAAGTAAGTTCCTTATCACTAGTAACTCATGTATCCTCACAGAAACTCTGTGTGGCCCAGCTGGCGGGCTCAGTAGTTGAGCGTCGACCTATTAACCAGGAGGCCATGGTTCAATTCCCAGTCAGGACACATGACTGGGTTTCGGGCTCGATCCCCAGGGTGGGGCATGCAGGAGGCAGCCGATCAATGATTCTCTCTCATCATTGATGCTTCTATCTCTCTCTCTCCCTCTCCCTTCCATTCTGAAATCAATAAATATATATTTTTAAAAAGGAAACTCTCTGTGGTAGATAGTATGATCCCATTTCCTAGAGGAGAAAACAAGCACAGCGTTTAAGTATATAATTTTAGATAAACTTACACTATTTCATTGAACTATATCTTGTGGATATTTTGCCGGTTATATTCGTTAACCACTATCCAATTAAAAATGTACATTTTCACTGGTTCAGTGGTATTTATTTTATATTGTTTTTTTAGTTTGCTAATTCTCCATCTAAGTAATATAGGTTCCATAAATGAAGAAGTGGAATATAGGTAGTAAAAATAGAAAATGTTCACACATACTGCTTTTTTTTAAATTTATGTATCTTAATTTTCTAAAAAGATGGAAAGTGTTCAGGTGGTCCTCTTATTACACTCCATTAAATTCCTTGCCATATGTAACACATGTATGTATGTATGCACCCACAGCACGTGTCTGCTAGCACAGCTACTCTGTTCAAATAAGGCTTCAGGGCAGCAGTGCCTGCTTCTGCAAAGAACCAAATCCCAAAGCACCAGGGGAAGCCTATAATCATACCTTCCAATCTGAAATGCAGATCAGCATTAGATAAATCCTTGATAATGTTGCTAAAGTCACTGTGCTCTAATATTATGGTTCCCTTTCTTTTATGAAACAGTGAGCTGACAAAATTATATAATAAGGTCATTTGTAAGCAATATTTTAATTTCCTTTGCTCTTTTCAAATGGATATCATGTTAGGTTTAATGCGCTGAGAGGATGTCTGCTCCTGTACACTTTTTAAATAACTTGGAGTGAAGATGATACCCTTTTAGAATGTCTAACATAGTGTCTGTGTTGGTTACACGGAACTGTATATGCATAAACCAATGGATAGAGCAAGGCCCTGGCATGGTTACATTTTGAAAGTTCATTGACAATATCCTCAGAGTACATCGTGGCCTTAATATGAACACTTGAGAATTGGCTGATTTTCAATGTTGTTTAATTTCCTGAATAGTAATGTGTAGCTTTCATCTGATATACTATGAAAATTAAGAGTGGGTTAGCATTGGGTTGGAAGGGAAAAAAGTCTCTTCTCTTAATGGTGCCATCAAGTTGCTGCTGTGGCTTTTGTTTGCCAGGCAGCTATCCTAAATGTCTCAGTATTTGACATTTGAGTGTACCTTAGCCTCGCACCTCAATTAACTACACAAAGCTTCCCTTTAAAAGTCTCTGGTGTATCCTGGTAGAATTGATGATTGACCTACATTACCCTTACCCTGAAGGCCTCATTCTTTTAAAGAAGATTTGCAACAGCATTTATTTTCTATCAAATGAAGGGGGTCTTCCTGTTTGATCACGTGTGTTGCAAAATATAAGTATCTGCGTCCAATTGTTAAAACACAAAGACGGGCACAATGTTTGCCTAACTCGATCCCCCTCATTTTTACATGACTCACGACTTGTGAGGAGGACCCCACTTCCCACTGACTGCTTCTGAAGAGACCAGCTGGATCCTGATCAGTAAAACTGCACAAATGAAACATAAATAACTCTGAATCAGAACATTTTTAATTTTCTGTTAAAATAGGTAGCTTTAAACTTCACAGGCGAGGACATCTACCTGACCCTCATTTTCTGCTTGATGTTGTTTAACCATCAGATCACAGAACGAGAAAACAACTCAAGAGGTCTTTGAGTGGCCACCCCCCCAGGCCAATATGTGTCTTCACAATTTACTTCCTGTGGACTTTTCCTGGGCCAGCGTGTTATGTTTCCCTAATAAGTCTATTTAGAGATTTAAATATTCCTCTAGGCATGATCCAAGTTTTTATGAGGAAATAAGACTCTTGTTTTAGTCAAAATCCATTCATTTCCTTTTGTTTTATTCTCTTTGGATGAAAGAAACCCTCATCCTAATATAAAAACCCAGGGTCCGTAATGTCCAAAACTACCGAAGGCTCCACCAAGCAGAAGTCAGTCCTGGGTTGCCGTGGTGACCCAGTACTGACAGCTGCTGCTGCAGGCCAGGGACCCAGCACTGACTGCTGAGGGGGCTGTGGATCAGGCCCTGATAGAGGCCTGGAGAGAGAAGCAGGGTCTGATCTGTAGCCTCATGGCAGCAGTTGATCAGCTCCTGTCTCTCTCTTTCTCTCTGGGCCTGGCCAGCAGCCACACCTCTCTTTTCTCTCTGGCTTCCACAGGGGCTGCTGATCAGCCCTGCCTCTCTGATCAGGCCTATTGATAGGCCCAGAGACGCTGACTGGCATAGTAACCAACCAATCAGAACCAAATCTGGGTGAAGTGTGAGAAGCCAATAGCTGCCTAGGAGATGGAGTTTTTGATGCTGACTGGCATAGTAACTGACCAATCAGAACCTAATCTGGGTGAACTGTGAAGGCAGAACCTAAGGTGGGGGCTGAGGAGGGGTTTTAAGGGCAACAGCTATTTGGTGTAAGGTGTAAGAAAGTGGTTCAATTTTTTAATGACCAGTTTGGCAGTATAGTGCATATGGATGGCTATCAGTCCAGATTTATGGATAATGTATTTTTGTCTGCCAAGAGCATTTCCTCCTGCTGAAAAAAAATCCCCCCCCATTTAAGCAATCCTATCCTATATAATCTATCCATACTAATAAAAGGGTAGTATGCTAATTAGACCGGGTCAACTGGCCATCTTCCAGATGTCCGACTTCCTTCCAGACAAAGCCATGGTGGTAGGGGCTGAGACAAAGGCAATTAGGGGAAATCAGGCCAGCAGGGGAGGGAAGTTGGGGGTAAGATCAGGCCGGCAGAGGAGGGCAGTTTGGGGCGAGATCAGGCAGGCAGACAGGCAGGTGAGCAGTTAGGAGCCAGCAGTCGAAGATTGTGAGAGGGATGTCCGACTGCCGGTGTAGGTCTGATCCCTGTGGGTGCAGGCTGGGCTGAGGGAACCTCCCCATGCACGAATTTTGTGCACCAGGCCACTAGTATTTTTATAAGAACACAGCTTTGTATTGAGGTTGGTTGTTACTAAAACCTTTTCCCATCCTCTGTCCTTGAAGTACTTAATTTTTATCCCATTTCAAAAGGGCCCACTTAGATAGTACTACAGTAGCATGATTTGAGAAATGCCCTTGGAAGATATTCCCACCACTGAAAATGTGTTCTGTTTTTACCTCCAGAGAACCCCAGATGTTGGTATCACAGGTCAGGCACCCTTAGAAGAGGAAGCTCATTGTGGTGGCTTGAACTGGAAACTATAACCCTGATAGGTAGCAACCTACTGGCCAGATAACTGTGGGCAGGTCCTTAAGATCTAAATCTCTTGTTTCCTCATTAACAAAGCAAAGATGCTCTATCTAATTCATTACCTTTTTAATATAGTAGTACTTGATGAATATTTCCAAAATTTATTGGTTAGTATTTTTAAAGGTCTTAATTTTTAGAGTAGTTTTAAGTTCACAGCAAAAGTGGGGGGAAGGTTCAGCGATTCCCCATATACCCCCTTCTCTCACACAGCCATAGCTTCCTCCATTATCAATGTCCCCACCAGAATAATACATTGGTTACAATTGATGTTACAATCTACATCAACACATCATAATCAACTAAAATCCATAATTAGAGTTAGGATTCACTCTTGGAGTTGTATATTTTGTGCTTTTGGACAAATGTGTAATGACAGGTATCCACCATTATAGTATCCTAAGGGTAGTTTTACTGCCCTATAAATTCTTTGCATTTCTCCTTCCCCTCCCCCAATCCTGGACAACTACTGATCTTTTTTGCTGTCTCCATATTTTGCCTTTTCCAGAATGTTATATGATTGGACTCAGACAACATATAACCTTTTAGACTGGCTTCTTTCACTTAACAATATTCATCAGCATAAGTGAGACACCAAAGGAATATTAGGGGAGTGAATTTGTAAGAGAGAAAGCCTAATATCATATGGATGGGAATGAGAGCCTGAGAAGTTTGAGTCAAGGCCATTAATTTTATTCCATTAGTGTTCACAAATTGATTCAACTCAGGTAACCTCAGTCAACAGATACAGAATCTTACTTAGATGTTCTGTTTTGCCAAGTGGCATTAATGTTAATCCCAGTGGGACATTGCTCACATTTTTTGTCCTGGAACAACAAATCTGTTAGACCTTTGACTGTGACCAACCTATCACTTACTCACCTGTATGATACCGAGATATTTTTAGCTTACTAAAAAAATTTAATACACAGAATTGTATAACTTATCTGAATTCAGATGGATTACATATGGTGCTTTTATGTGCATTCCAATACTTCCTTGATGAAGAAAATTAAAGTGAACTGGCATACTATAATTTTCCTGATGTTGTGCCTTAAGGTTCCTAATGAGTTGTTTTCATGCCATTTCCAAGTCTGAAATGAAGGTTAGCATTCCAAATCATTGCTGCCACTATGCTTTCTACTTTTTTTTTTCTTTTTCCATTTCAAAGGATGGCTTTTTGTCCTTCTCTAATCTCTCTAAAAATGCCTCCTGCCTTCTATGGTTCTCAAAACAATAGTCGTCTCCTCAGGTATAAAAGTCACATATTCCACAAGGATTCTGAAGGCCTGTGTTGTGAAACTATCTCACAAGTTTCCTTTGCTGTCTATTTAGTTTTGTCCTTTTTTAACATCTAATTCTGAACTAGTTTTCAGAACACATTGGATTGTTCCATAACGATCAGCATAAGTAATGTCACTGTCAGCCCTTTTTATTTCTTGTTACTTTCTTGTTAATATCCATTCTCTACCCGTCAAGGTTAAGGGATCTTCCTCTTTCTTCAAGATCTTTCATTGTGATTCCTTTCGGTTCACATTTGTTGTTGCTCTTCTGCCAAGAGCTTTTAAATGCACATGTATACAGAGTGAGAAAGTGTGACAGGAATATCTGGGACCTTGGCTGCTGAGAGTGTGTAATTTGCATTGACATAACTCTTGCTACTCGTAAGTGACTTCTGCATTGTCATCATGGTTTTGTAAGAATGACTGCCAGCACTTATTACCAGAGGAAACTAAAATTAACCAACTGTTTTATTGCAATACACAGCCCATGCCTTTCTGATATCAGTGTAGACTTAACACAAGGATGACAAGAGAAAGAGTGTTTATTTCTGCTATTTTCAGATAAATAAATAAATAAAATGAAAAAATTCTGGGAGAAAACTTGCTAGTTGACTGCTAAAGGAATTATAGCCCTGGAGCAGAGTCCTCCATAGTCAGGGATGTCCCCTGAGGGAGAAGGGGTATTGAATTATCCTTGAATTATCCTTGGGAGACAAAAATGATGCAACATTTTTTTACTTTAACTCACAAAATGAGCTTGAATAAACATTCTCAGGCCTTGAGTCTTGAGCTTCTTTCTTCCTACCTGCTTCATAGGCATTGAGCTGTGGGTGGAAACAGAGACTGATGGGTGTGAAGAGTTGAAGGAGGTCCTTAGCTTCCCCTAGTGCCTTTCTCAGTGATGGCTTCGATGGGCCCAGGAATGAACCATGCAATCAGTGTGCCACTTTACAAAATGTGATATATATTGTACCAATTCTCTCGTGAATATAATAAAAAAGGGAATATTGAACCTCCCTAATATTTATGGAGCACAGAGGCTGTAATTTATAATTAGAAAAATACCGTTCATGCCTTTAACTTAATAATTTATTTTTTAAATATTTATTGAGTAGGTACTATATATTAGGACACTGTAATGGGTCCTGAGGATAATAAAAATAAACCATGAACAATTCAAATATAGTCTCTGATCTCATAGAATATACAGTCTAATGTAATAACCAGGCAATAAGCAGATAAATGAAAAATAATTACTAATTGTGGTAAAAGTTATATAAGAAACAAACAAGGTGCAGTGGCGTAGAAGGCTAAGTTTGTATAGGTAGGACTGTCAAGGTAAGATTTAAGTGAAGAATCATAGGAGGCTAGGAGAACAAGGTTAAGGGCTCTGAGGGAAGAAAGACATCGGGAAGCCCTAGAGCTAGATGCTTTATCTGTAGCATTATAGAAATAGGTTGTGTATGTATGTTGTCAAAGGAAATTTGCACTGGATGGAGCCAGATAGGCAAGGGTGAATTTATTTCATAATTGTTGCCATTTGGGAGATTGAATTTAACTCATTGAATAAAAAGGGAGGAGAATTGTTAGCCCTGGGGTGAGCTAGTGGCAAAGTACTGAAGACCATTAGGCAGGATGTTGGTCAGAGTGATTAGGCCATCTGTGTTTTCTAATTGATGCTGGTTAGACTCCCACCTTCCACTGGGAGATATGGCTCTATCTTCTTTGGTAATTAATTTCATAAAGATGGCTCCCAGGCCCTTGAGAAAGACCTTCCCAATTGTAAACTTGAAGAGCCAGCCGGCTGGGAGAAGATTTACATCTCAAAGGGGCAGAGAATGCATTTACAATTGCAAGATTTCTAAGGTAAATGCTCTTTCTTTCTTTCTTTCTTTCTTTCTTCCTTTTTTTTTTTTTTTATGAGGTCAGGGACCTATAGTTAGGAAGAACTTCACTGCCCAACTTTACTATCTAAAGTTTAGTCAAGGTGAGGGAAATGATAAATCTTAGCAAACGTGAGAGAGAATGGGGAAGGAGGGAGAGACAGAAAGAAGAAAAAGATTGAGAGAGAAGAAAGGCAAAGAATTGAGAGAATATGCATATGAGACAGATTGAGAAAGAGGGCACTGAGATAAAAGAGAGAGAGAAGAGATAGATTATAGATAGATAGATAGATAGATAGATAGATAGATAGATAATAAATAGATAATAAGATGATTGATCTAGATAGAGAGATAGATAAAGAGGGGAGAGAGTTGTGAAATTCAGCTCACCACCCCATAGTCACACTAAAACTAATGACTGATTATACCTGGCTTTCTCACTACTAAAAATCTACTACTGAAACCAGAGGCAGATTCAACTTTTATGGGGCCTAAAGCTTATACAATTGGGGGAGGGAATGCTATTAATAAAAGGGATAAAAAATTGTTGATACAAAACTAGAAATTAAGCCTTGACGGGGCCCCATGCCAGCAAGAGGCTCTGAATCCTAAACTTCATGGTTAATCCCTTCCACTAATTATTCACCTCACTCGTCTGTTTTGCTTTTAGACAAATATTTTTCCAGTATATCACACTAATGCTTTTGATTATATAAATGCTTGGGACTTTCTATAGAATCCACAAAGAAAGGAAGACACTTTTAAAAAAGTGATTATATCATTTAGTTTTCTTGTTTGTTTCATTTTCGGTATCTATTTTTATAATGCCATAAATATTTCTATCAGATTCTTTACAAATCATGTATCTGGTTATTCCTCTCACACTCTTATTCTGACATAGAATGCTGTTAGCTTTCTGTGTTTTTAAGCAGACAATGGTGATTAACTGAGACTGCCCCCTGCCCTGTGTCCTTGTGCTGCCCTGTGCTCTGAGAGCACAGGGGTTTTGATGCTACCCTTGAGCATTTACAGCTTACTTCAAGATTACTTTGGGTCTTTGGGTCTTGCTTCTTATGTTCTTTTATCAAAGTGACTTTAGTTAGATGAAAAGATGTGGAATTCGACTACAAAGTATGAGAGTTATAGGTGATCCTGGGCAACATTAGGCCCACCAATTTTTAATTATAATTTTCTCGGAGATGTTTTAGGAATTCCACAATAATTTCTTTACATATAGGTCTTATAAAAATTATATATTAGAGGATGTAGTAGTAATAAACAGCCCACCTTCTGATCAGTGTTATACATCAAATTTTAACGCGTTAGGGACCAACAGTACATGGACACATGCTTTCAGATCAACCGCCCTCAGGGCACAATTGGAGAAAAGCTTTTCCATCATATCTCCAATCGATGAGCATCCTGAGATGTAAGGAGGTCAGTTTATAGACCCTCACTATTTGCTATTTTATTTAGATACATGGGTTTTTCTCAACATGTGCAACCAAAATGAGATAATAAAATTCATGTTTGCCAGGACCTTAATACTTTCACTAGCTGATTTCATAATAAGTAAATATTATATCGTTACACATATGAAATGAGCAATTTAATGACATCGTACATGTGATTTTTTTCAAAGTAATAGAAAACATTTCCCAATGTTTATTCAGTCTTTATAACTATCACTTTCTTTTTTTCAGTTTTCTTATTACAAGAAAAATGATTTTATATATAATAATATTACATGCAATAAACACCAGTTATTCAAGAAAAATGATCTTACATATAATAATATTACATGCAATAAACATTAATATTTCAAGAATAAAAGGATTTTAAGTATAATAATATTACCAAAACTGTACTAACATAGTATGGTATCATAAAAGTTGTAGGAAATATTAAAAATCTGCAAATACAGGATTACTTCTATTATATTCTAGTACATTTTCCCCCTTCTGGCTCTATTTTTGTTCATTAGTTTATGTTGTTCATTATATTCCACAAATGAGTGAGCTCATGTGATATTTATCTTTCTCTGACTGGCTTTTTTTGCTTAGCATGATGCTCTCCAGGTCCATCCAGGCTGTTACAAATGGTAAGAGTTCCTTCTTTTTTGTAGAAGCATAGTATTCCATTGTGTAGATGTACCACAGTTTTCTAATCCACTCATCTGCTGATGGGCACTTAGGCTGTTTCCAAATCTTAGCTACGGTAAATTGTGCTGCTATGAATATAGAGGTGCATATATTTTTTTCTGATTGGTGTTTCTGATTTCTTGGGATATATTCCTAGAAGTGGGATTATTGGGTCAAATGGGAGGTCCATTTTTAATTTTTTGAGAAAACCCCATACTTTTGTGAATGATCCATGTGTACTTAAGAAAAATGTATATTCTGCTGCATTGGGGTGAAATGTTCTATAAATGTCTATGAAACCCATCTGATCCACTGTGTTCTTTAAAGTCTTTGTTCTCTTGTTAAGCTTTTTATCTGGAAGATCTGTCCAGGGAAGTCAGAGGGGTGTTAAAGTCCCCTCCTATGACCATATTGTTGTCAATCTCTCCATTAAAGTCCTCTAGAAGTGTGTGTGTGTGTGTGTGTGTGTGTGTGTGTGTGTGTGTGTGTGTTTAGGTGCACCTATATTGGGTGCATAAATGTTTACCAGGGTTATATCCTCTTGTTGGATCTATCTCTTCAGTCCACAGGCCGACGCTCTATCCACTGAGCCAAACCAGCTAGGGCTGGATCTATCTCTTTAGAATTATGTAGTGACCTTTGTTGTCTCTTGTGAGGGCCTTCATTTTAAAGTCTATTTTGTCGGATATGAGTATTGCTACTCCAGCTTATTTTTTCTTTTCCATTTGCATGGAAATTTTTTTCCATCCCTTCACTTTCATCCTGTGTGTGTGTGTGTTTTGTTTTGAGGTGAGTCTCTTATAGACAGCATATAGTTGGGTATGTTTTTGTATCCATTAAGCTACCCTACACCTTTTGATTGGAGCATTTTCATCCATTTACATTTAGGTTTATTATTGAGAGGTACTTATTTATAGCCATTTTAATTCTGTATGGCTAGATTTCTCTCTCTGTTTCTTCTCTGCAATCCCTCTAGCATTTCTTGTAATGCTGGCTTGGTGGTGATGAACTCCTTTAGCCTTTTTTTTTTTTTGGCTGGGAAGCTCTTAGTTGACTGTCTATTTTGAATGATAGCCTTGCTGGATGTAGTAATCTTGGTCTCAGATTCTTGCTTTCCATTACATTAAGTACTTCATGCCATTCCCTTCTGGCCTGTAGAGTTTCTGATGAGAAATCAGGTGTCAGCCTTATGGGAACTCCTTTGTAGGTAACAGTTTTCTTTTAGCTTGCTTCATTTAAGATTCTCTCTTTGTCTTTAATTTTTGGCATTTTAATTCTGATTTGTCTGGGCATGGGTCTGCTTGGGTTCTTCTTGTTAGGGGTTCTCTTTGCCTCCTGAACTTGTGTGACTTTTCTCTTTACCAGGTTAGGGAAGTTTTCTACCATTATTTCTTCAAACACCTCTATTCCTTTCTCCCTTTCTGCCTCTTCTGGCACACCTACTATTCTAATATTGTTACGTTTCACATTGGCCCACAGCTCCCTTAAGCTGTCCTCCTGTTTTTTGTTTTTTTTTCTTTTTGGTTCTCTAATTGAGTGATATTTTCAATTCTGTGTTCTAATTCACTGATTCTGTTTGGGTTTGTGACTATGTATTAGGAAGATCCTCTACACCTCTCAATCTCTAGTGCAGGACAGTGTTAAAGGCTGTTTCTGACTAATTAGATCAGGCAAAGACTCAAAGACTCCAGACACTGCCTCTGTCTACAAACTAATAGGATTCCGACTTGAATTGCCCCCAGGCAATCATCCTCAGGTATGGTGAGAGTTTTTACAACAGGGTGGGGCTGTTGCTACAGCCTGGATGCTAATTGTTACTTTTAATCTCTTAAGTGGCCTCAGGGCAAGGTGTTGTTGACTGTCTTCCCCCAGGCAAGGCAAATGTGGGAAAGATGTCCTCTGCTGTGTGAGGCAATTACTCAGCCCAGGAAACTAGGGGTGTCTGCCTTCTGAGCTCTATCCCTCAAGTTCCCAGTCCTAGGTTTTGCTGTCACAGCTCCAGTCCACTTCACCGTCCCTCTGCAGAGCACAAGGTGGGTGGCTCCACAGGGAATTTTTGTACAATGGCCCTTTAAGAGGGTGCCCAAACTTTCAGCTGCCACTCCCTGGCCGACAGCACCCCACTGCTTTTCACAGGTAGATGTTATGTGGGGACCCTCCTCAGTTTGGTGCTCTCTGCTGGGGAGCCCATCTTCAGGATTAGAACCCTAAGTTCTCAGTGGCACCCCTCCCCCCACAGCTGAGATATCTCTCCAGGACTTCAGTTGCTGTCTATGGGATTCGGGCAGCCCTCTAGCACCTCTGCCCCTCCTACCAGTCTCTATGTGGTCTCCACCATCAGTCTTTGGGTATTAGGGTTCTCTCCTGTGAGTTTTCCATTGATTATTCAGGAAGCCTTTCCGTATTTCAGTTGTAATTCCAGCTTGTTCCTGGAAGCATGTCCGTGCAGTATCCTCTTACTCTCATCCATAACTTTGTAAAAAACAAAGGAGGCCCTAGCTGGTTTGGCTCAGTGTATCGAACTTCAGCCCATGGACTGAAGGAGTCCTTGGTTTGATTCTGGTCAAGGGCATATGCCGAGTTGTGGGCTCAATCCCCAGGAGGGGGTGTGTAGGAGGCAGCAGATCAATGATTCTCTTTCATCATTGAAGTTTCTCTCTCTTTCTCCTTCTCCCTTCCTTTCTGAAATCAATAAAAATAAATTTTTAAAAAATTGAGGGAAGATAAACATTCCTGGAAAAGAAACTGTTGATAAAGGAGCCCAAGACAAGCCTGGTATGCCTAAAGAGGAAGAAAAATCCCAGTGTGTCTCAAGTTCAGAGTATAAAAAGGGGAAATGCTAGAAGAAAAAATTGGAGAGGAGGTTTGGTAAGACAATTGGACTGTTCTAAGTAGAATGAGAATTTATTGGGATGATGATATATAACTTCATTTACAAAATAAGTCTCATTAATGGATATGTGAAGGATCATGAATTGGATTTATGTAGTTGTTTTTGCTTTTGTTCCTCTCCCACCTACCATCCATTTCCTTATCAACTGGAAATTATATCTGGAGTTCATAACATCAACTGGAATTCCTTTTGGGAAATTATATCTTCTTTGGTGAATGTAGTTGGGTGGGCCCTGAACTTATCCGAACTCAGGATATGTCCTAAGCTAAGTTGAGGTTATGCTTCTTGTCTGCAAGTTGGGTATGAAACAGATTGACAGTTAAACTGAAAATGTTTGCTATCTGTTCATAATGAATGGGCACTTCCTGATATTTTTATTTCTTGGCCCTATCCCTAGCTCTTGCCTATTTTGAAATCTGTTTCCCCATCCTTCCAATTGATTTCATAAGCTCCTGATACATTCCCAGTACATTTTCTTTAGCCAGTGATAGTTCCAGTTGCTTGCACCTAGAACCTTAACTTATATGGTACATAAATTACCTGGCATATAGTAGGCTCTCAATAATGGTTATGATTAATGGTAGGACTGAACTGAACTCATGCTTCCTAATTTCCATCTTTATTAAACCAGCTTCTGTGAGACTTTTATGTAGTTTCTGCTTGGCTATCAGCAGTTTTCTCTTAGTAGACCTTGTGGGCTGAATTATCCCCATAGCTTACTTATAGACAACAAGTTTGCCAAATGTTTTGCTTCCCAAGGAAATCTCAGGCTTCTTGAGTTTTAAATGTCAGAAGGCAATTTGTTTGGGTATTTTCTCAGGACAGCTATAAACAAACACATGGAAAGGTCCATGCTCAACTCTTTGTGAAGCATTTCTTTCATCCAAGTGAGTGTTTTAGTTTGAGTGGGAGAAGGGTGTGAATGAGTGTAAATGCATACATTTCTTATTATTAAAATTGTTTTAAAGAAATAAAAATTAAAGCAACCTAAATTCATTCTGCCTAAGAAATGTGAGCTATCTGGTATACCCATGGATTGGAAGCCACAAGACAATGTACACCCCATTACTGATGCTGTCAATCAGATCATACCATAACTCTGCACTGTAGGAATCTGTTTGTTTCCTGGAGCTAGCTGAAAGTGCTTCCTGTGTCTCAATGTCCTGCCAGGATGAAAACAGGGCTTTTTAATGACAAGAAAGAAGAAGAGAGAGAACAGATGTGCAAAGGACTTGGCAGGTAAACAAACCCTATTCTCAGTCTGGATGAGAGTCCTCTGTTCAATTGCATCTTTAGAAGAGATCATTTGAAGGGAACGAAGCTGTCATTCACAGAGAGAGTGATCTGGCTGTACTCATTAAACTATGCAGTATATCACTGGTTCTGTTTTTCTATTTCTGTTCTCTGTGCCGAAGTTACCTTCCCCAACCCATTGCTAAAACACATCAGTAAAAACAACACTGAAAGGTATCTGGTTGTTTGACTAATTCCGAAGTCTAATGCTGTATAAGTGTTCCTCCAGGGTCTAACAGCAGGATACACATCTGGAAAAGTAAACGTAACTGCTAAAATTGTTTCCAATTATGTGTGCTAACTTCAGAGCCATTCACAATGGATGTGGTTTGCACAGGTGTCTCATTAATGCTTAGGTGTAGGCATTGACACAATTAGAATTTCCTTTAGATTTGTATCAGCTCACTGATAGAGTATTAGACTGGAGCCAGGGAACCTGAATTCTACTTCTGGCTTGCATATTGATGAGATATGTAACCTCAAGCAAATTACTCAGTCTCATTGGTTTGTTCCTCTTTAAAATTATGAAAATAGTCTACATGACCTTTGAGAATGATGACAATTTTGTTTCTAATCCAAAACTGGAACAACTGATATGTGATGAGATTTTCCCTGGGTGTAAGGAGTATATTTTGCTACTAAAATATTAACATATTTGGAGAGAAGTTTTGATATGAGGAAAATTCTGTAAAATAGATATTCAGGAGAATTTTGAAACTAGGAAACTCTCCGAAAATTTGGGACATATAGTCTCAACTATATTAATAAGGCTACCTTTTAGTTTTAAACTTCTTGCATCGTCAAATTCACGATGTCTCAATGTACCACTAGTAGTAGTTTCCTTTCTATTTGGGTTGGGGCAGGAGTCAGGTTTATTGCACACAGTAAAATTTACACAGAGTAAAATCCATTCTTTTTGGAGTTTATTTCTATAAATTTTGAATAGCATATAGTAATATAACTGCCACCACAAGAAAAATATAGAATGTTCCCATCACTCTAATAAGTTTTGTGCTCCTTTATAGCCAATCCCTGCCTCTCTTCCTCAGTTCTTGGAAATCACTGATTTGTCTTCTGTCTCTATAGCTTTGCCTTTTTTGAATATATCGATGGGATCATGCAGGACGCAGTATTTTTTTTTTTTTTAGCATAGTGCGTGTGAGACTCATCCAGGTCCCACATATCAGTAGTTTACTTCCTTTTATTACTGAACAGGCTGAAGAATGACTCCACTCCCATCTCAAAGATGTCCACACCCTAGTCTCTGGAACCGATAAATATCTGACCTTACGTGGCAAAGCAACTTTGAAAATATTAAGATCACAAACCTTGAAATGGAAAGATTGTCCTGGATTATCTGGGTGGGTCCAATCTAATCACATAGACCCTGAAAAGGAGAGAACCTTTCCCAGCTGTAGCAAAGAGAGAGGTGCGATGAAGGAGGAGGGGAGATTTGAAGCATGAGAAGGACTCAACCCACCACTACTGGCTTTGAAAATGGAGGAGAAGAGGACCACAGATCAAGGAATATTGTTATTACTTTTGAAATCTATGAGGAAGCCATCATTTTCCATTGTACTTTGGGTTATGTTCAATTTGAATTCATCTGCATCTCTTGACTCTTGCTCCGTTCCTTCTCCCTCTGTTTGTTGGTCGATTAATCCTTTTAATTATTCCTAATAAATATGTAAATTGTCACTCTCTGTAAGGAGTTTTAAATTATTAACTAGAGAAACAAGCTTTTAAGTCAGCCTGGATTCTAAAGCTGCTTTTGCTGCTCACTGACCATGTGAGCGTGGCAAGTAGCTGAGCTTCTCTAAGCCTCAGTGTTTAATTTGTATAAGGGGAAATAATAAGGGTTGTTATGAGAATTGAATGAAATAATGTTTTCTTATGTGTTTGCTTGGAGCAGTGCCTGGCCTACAGAAAGCATTCAGGAAATGATGGCTTTTCTTATCACAATTTTAATAACATGAACATTTCCAAATGGAGCTTTTTATGAACTTATGTTTTGCAGTGTCAGGTCTCCTTAGTGGGACACACCCACTAATTACACACCACACGTCAATAACACCAGGCAGAATCCCATCAGGAGAGCAGTCAGTCTTTTGCCCTTTGAAGCTTGTTATCTAAGCACAGTTTCTACTGTAGTGTGGACGAGCATGAGCTTTAACTGAAGCCTAACCAGTGTCATGTTCTACCGCTCATAGTTGTAGTCCTGTGACTTTGACCACTCCACTGACTCTCTTTGAAACTGGCCGAAATAATCTCCAACTCCCAAAGTTCCTGTGAGACTTCTACCAAGAGGCAAACTAAACAAACGTTAAATTACTCCTACAAAAAAGAAATTTGGAGATTTAAATAACAATATGATACTTTCCCGTGAATAAATCAATAATGGAAATGGAAATATGCATATAATTTGATGTTTGTGCTCTGCATGGAGCTTTTTCAAATGCTCACTTGCAGTGCAGAATTCTGACTTGACTTATGGTATCCTGAGAAACAGAGAAATTAAAGAAATTCTATCCTTTGCATCCCTTGGGTGTTTATGAGGGTCGAAGTGTTTTGAGCCTTTTTGGTTACAATTGTGAATCAAATTAGTCTGGTTGTAGCCTGGTATTAACTCAGCGAGCCTTGAAGGGACATGGGAATCCTGGTGGGATGAAGAGCTGGGTACCTGTTTCAACTCCGCTGCTTCTTGTATGGCTGCAGCATATGTGTATCACTCGCTGATGGTCTTTTGATGCGACTCACTGCACAGATGTCCTAGAGAATTGCCATCCGAGCTCTCTCTTATCTCTTCTTGTTTTGATCTGCTTCGTTCCAACACAGGCTAGAGCTGGATTTGACTGGACTGCATTATTGAGGCTCTCAAAGTTGGCCCACACTCTATGTGGCAGACCAAAGTGTGACTTAAATTAGCAGACTGGGAACCTTTGAAAGTTAGTAACTGCTAACACAGCTAGCTGTTCTTGTACTGTGTATAAATTAAAACAATATTTCATCTTTACCATAACCTACTTTTATGGGAACAAGGACAGCCAAAGAGGGAAGCGACAAAAAAAATAATAATAAAATAAAATAGTGCCTGTTGAAAATCTCTTTTTTCCCCCCTTAACTTCTGGTTTGCAAAGTATGAAATTTTAAATTTTGTTTCATAGAACTCTCGTGGCCTACCTCAACCTTATTTCACCTAGAATAGATGAACTTTTAGCTATTTTATTTCTGATGTTGATCTGAAAAGGTTTCACTAATAAAGTTACAAAGGAACATGTTTAATCTACTTATAGAAACATTTTTTTCAACCACTTTTGTAGATTTTTACTTAACTCTTCTTAGGATGTTATTGTTGACTCCTGCAAGAACTTAAACCCTATCAGACAAGGTTTGTGGGCTATTAATTTTTAATTCCCTCACTACATTCTAACATAGAGAATTAAATTTTGTACCCTTATCAAAACTAAAAAAAAGTACTACTTTCAAAGGATATATATACTTTGCCAAGTACTATACTAAGTGCTTCATGTATATTTGCTCACTTGAAGTTTATATCAATCCTATAAAATTAGAAATAATATTATTTATTATCATCTGTATTTGAAAAAGAGGAATTTGAGGCAAAGAAAGGTTTAGGAACTTGATCAACAATCACATAGGTAAGTAGTAAGAGAACCATTTTATTTATTATTTTTAATTCATTTTTATTGTTGAGAATATTACATATGCCCCCCATTTCCCCCTTTCCTCCCCCTCCACCAGGTTCCTACCCGACCCCAGGCCTTCACCACACTATTGTCTATGTCCATTAGTTACGCATATATGCATTTACATTTTTTGGTTAATCTCTCCCCACCCACCCACCCTCTCCCGCCTCTGAGATCTGACATTCTGTTCCACGCTTTCATGTCTCTGGACCTTTTGTTTGTCAGTTTATTTTGTTCATTAGATTCCACATATAAGTGAGATCATGTGATACTTGTCTCTCTCTCTGACTGGTTTATTTTGCTTAGCATAATACTTTCCAGGCCCTCCATGCTGTCTCAAAGGGTAAGAGAACCTTCCTTTTACAGCTGAAAAGTATTCCTGGTATAAATACACCACAGGATTTTTATGCATTCAGTTAGTGATAGGCAAGAGAGCCATTTAAACTTTAAACTCAGTCTGGCCCTGGAACCTATGCCCCTTAACTCATAAACTACTCTGCATCTTTATGAATTATATATTCTTATTATCTATATTCTCTCTATATAAAAGCCTAAGCGACCGTTACAACCGAACGACCAGAATGACCAGAACGACCAGTCGACCAGTCACTATGACGCACACTGACCCCCGGGGGCAGACACTCAATGCAGGAGTTGCCCCCTGGTGGTCAGTGTGCTCCCACAGCCAACCTCCCATGGCCCCTCCCTTCAGCCAGCCGGCCCCCATCAGCCCCTGGTGCTAAACCGTTCATAGAGACCTGTTTCTGGGTCAGGGTTTCTTACACAGTCAAGCAGACCCCTCGCTGTGATCTATTGAAAGTCAGTCCTCAACACAAGGGTTTGTCTTGCTCCCGTCCTCTTCCTTTTCTGGAGGCCGCTCTTCTGCTGTGGTGGCTCGTGGTAGCGAAGGAAGGGGGGGGGAGGCGGGGAACTCTGAGGTGGCGGCGGGGTGCTGGCCAACCTCCCGCAGTCCCTCCCCCCATGCACGAATTTGTGCACTGGGCCTCTAGTACCCTATAAAACAAATTATGTACATTGAAGCTGCTATTCATAGATTTTACTCTAAAAATGTATATACAATAGAAATTAGAAAACGATAAAATAAAATATATAAATGAATTTCTTAAATTTTCTTGCTGATCTCCAGAGGGCATGTTTGTGTACATTTGGGAGTGACACACTCCACTTAGATAATACTGATGAGATCATCTAAAGTGGTAAATAATTCAGCCAATACTCACTGCATTAAATTACATTAACCATTCCATCTTCTCATCATTAAAACCTAAGAAATATAAGTGCCGGGTTGGATGAAAATAGCTTTACAGTGGTGAATGCATGGAACACAGGATTTATTCTTTAATTATTACATATTAATTATTGTATTATTTTCCATATGAACTACTGTAAACTTATCTTTGCCCCTACCCCGTGTAATGTTTTCAAATGATAAAAATAGTGCACATTCCTTACAAAAATAAAATAAATAAAATAAACAGCTATCCAGAAATATGTGAAACACAGGGAACAAATTTAGGACATAAATGTTTGTTCTATGAAAAGTCACACTATATTGGACTAAGGGTATGTCTCTATTGATCTGTCTCTGATAGTGTTGCCACTGGTTGTTTGGGGATTACTAGAATATCATAAAGTATTCTATTCTTTTATTTTTTTCATGTTTTATGCTTTACCAGTGATTTCTCCTGAGATTTATAAATACTGATTTTGAATGTGAAGTAGCATGACACAGCCAACGAGCAATGGGCTGCAGAACTCGGCTTCGTGACGGTCATAAAGAATGTGTGGTTAGGTTTCTCTCCTGTTCTAAAATTCAATGACACTCTGATTTCTGAAACTTTGTTTTGAATCTCAAGTTGGGAGATTTGAGGATTTGGTGATCAACTTTTTGTTCATTGTAACCAGGGATCTAGCTGCCTTCAAGTGTGTAATTTTGTGCTCATCTTAGGTAGGACTTCGCAAGATTAAAAGTCATTTCTCACTGGTCGTAATGTCTGAAGTTCTCAAGATGTTCAGCTCCTTATCTGTCTAGCCACATCTTAAGGCTCTTTTCATACAAGAGCCATTCCCAGGCACATGCAGCACCATCCAGCTGACTGGCAATATGAATAGGACTTCTAGTTAATATTCATCGGCACACCTTACATTCTCCTAGTTCTCACTTTGCATTAGCGAAAGCATTTATTACTTAACACTGATTTTATTTAAAAGTTTCAACTTGAGAAGCAACTTTCTTCAAAACAGAATTTGAGATAGACATGTTTGAAGGTGTTTCTGAGAGCACCAATTTCAGAATGGGCTGCCTTAGAGATGATGATGGCCATCACTGACAGGTTTCAATTTCTTCTAATCTTTACATGTGCAACTTCTGGATTTTGAATCATTATTTTAAAACATGAATATTTTCAACTATTCCCAACATTTTAATGATCCCTTTAGAGTTGAAGCTTAACAAAAGCTTCCTTCACAAGGCATTCTATGCCATCTTATCAACTGAATTATTCTTCCACCAAGTACCAAAACCCTTTTACTGGGCTTTTCGGATTTTCTCAAATTGTACCTATGATTTTAAATGTGTAAACAGAAGCCCAGAGTCCCTCTTGTTAACTATGTACCTATTTTGTGTGTGAAAAGCATCCTCTTGAAGTGATTCAATTTCCTAGTTTAGTGGTTACGCTTCCAGATATAATTATGTATTAGCCGAGGATATGAATTCTCTCACTTGTAATTATGTGATCTTGTTAGGAACCTGGCTGTGCGATAGGAAATCGTGATTAAACTTTCATTCAGCATAGTTTCTTCATCAGTCCTTGGAAGAGGTGTCAGGATTATTCTGTTGGTATTTTGTTGGTTCCTAGACTATTAATCAGTTTGTATGAAAAGCTTGGATGATATATTGTCTCTGCCTTAAATCCTTTATATTTTGTGAGTTGTCATGGCATTTAATGTAATAGAGAACTCCCTTTGGGTCATTAAAAGCAAGAAGGTCAGGTTTTTCTCTTTTCCTGACACAGCAGAGCTCTGATTAAGTGTAAAGACACAAGGTGATTTCTTCCACCGTGCAATCTCCTGGGGGCGAAGGGCGGGAGGGGGGTGGAGGGAGAGGAGAGAGGGGAGGAGTAATGTAAGTGATTATTTCAAATGGAAACAACTACTTGTGAGTTTATTTCACATTTGCACATGTTAACAAAACTATTGAAGTTTTCTCAAAACCTTGCTAATTGTACTCTGTCTTGTGTAAAGGCAGAAATGTCTTTGGTAGAAGGGAGAGAGATTTATTTAAACCAACCTACTAATTTCGTAAATACTACAAAGTCCCTTAATCAAAATAAAATAATTTAATATTACACAGTCCTCTATGCATGTTAATAAATTTATCCTTGTAATCTTCTTACTCAGCTACTCTGCAGGTTACCATTCATTTAAAAATCAGATCCTTAATCATCCACTTTAATTTTTTATGTTAAAATTCTATTTGTTGCTCAACATTTCATTCAATGTCCACTAATCATTTTCCCATTCCCTTGGACCACCCTCTTTTTCCCTCTCCCCCACCTCCTCCCCTCCTTCTCCTTTTTATTTACATGATTCACAACTTAAGAATAAAAAATTTTTAAAAAAAGATTAAAAAATTTAGGCAAATTTGTTAAAAGCCTATGTCACAGTCATATTTCAAAATCTGCAAGTGAAGAGAGTAAGCTGGCCAAGTAAAAAATATTCTTTCTCAGTAAAAAATACTGTTAAAGTAAAATGATTGATTAGATAATCATTGGGGCCTGGCTACAAGAAAAAAGGATAACCAGTTGAAGAACATTAGTCACCTGACTCATAGCCAATGAGGGGCTACTTAATTTCAGAAGAGACCTTATATTTTAAAGTTTATTAGAAATTGCTTAAGCATTTTATCAGGATTATACATTTCTTCCTGGAAGGATGAGAATTTCTCTGCTCAAGAAAATTTTCTTGCTGAGCCTATTTGGGACAAGTTTCTTTATCAATTACTACTGATAGAAGAAATTAATCTCAAAGAGCTTGTCAGATGAAATTTCATATTTATCCCATCTGTTTTTTAGTTTTCTTGAAGTATAGTCTATAGTAATAAAAGCATAATATGCTAATTAGACGGGACAGCTGACCGTCCTCCCAGATGTCCTTCTGGACAAAGCCGTGGCAGCTGTGAGGTCTGAGGGCAGGCAGCCACGGCGGCCTGCAGCTGCAGTGGCAGCAGGGGTGGGGTGATGGGGGTGGCACCTTCCCCTGATTGGCCCGGTCACCTCCCGCAGAGGGAGGTCAGACTGTGGCTTAGGCCTGCTCCCCACAGACATCCCTTGAGGGCTCCTGGACTGTGAGAGGGGGCAGGTCAGGCTGAGGGATGCCCCCCCCCCCTCCAGTTCACGAATTTTCATCCACCTGGTATCTAATCTATATATATAAAGGGCCAGGGGCCATCAAAAATGAACGGATGACTGAACAGACAACTGAACAGGCTGAGTGGGGCAACAAGGCCGGCAGGGGCGGCAGTCAGGGATGACCAAAGGACTGAGTGGCAGGCTGCGTGGGGTGACCAGGCCAGCAGGGGGGTTAGTGAGGGATGACCAAATGACTGAGCAGCAGGCTACATGGGGCAACCCAGGCCGTCAGGGGGTACAGTGAAGGGCAAGCAGGCTGGCAGAGGGGGGCTGTTTGGGGGTGACCAGACCAGCAGGGGGGGCAATAAGGGGCAACCCATGCTGGCGGGAGGGGCAGTTAGGGGTGACCAGGCCGGTGGGGAGGCAGTTGGGGGCAACCAGGTTGGCGGGGGAGGGGGTCAGTTGGGGGCAACCAGGCCAGCAGGCAGAGGGGGTTAGGCATGATCAGGCTGGCAGGGGGGCCAGTAGGGGCAAGTGTGCAGTTAGGAGCCAGCGGTCCTGGATTGTGAGAGGGATGTCCATCTTCCTCGGGATCAGGCCTAAACCAGCAGTTGGACATCCCCCCGAGGGGTACCGGATTGGAGAGGGTGCAGGCTGGGCTGAGGAGAGCCCCCCCACCGTGCATGAATTTCATGCACGAGGCCTCTAGTTTACATAAATAAGCTGCACATATTTAAAGTGGACACTTTTTTTTATGGTTCAGCATGCCGCATGCACTAATGACACTATCACCACAGACAAGGTAATGAACATACACATTGTATTACATTTTTTTAAAATTTCTCCTTCTTGCTCCCCTCTCGCCAACACCAGGCAAACATTGAACTGCTCTCTGTAACTATAATTAGTGTGAATTTTTATTTTTCATAATTTCATATAAATGGATTCGAAGAGCTTGTACTTTTTTAGGGTGGGGAGTTTGACTTTCTTCATTCAACATAGTTATTTTGCAGTTCATCAATGTGTTAAAATATGAAAGTTCATTTCTTTTTATTGCATAGTAGAATTCAGTTATATGGGGATAACACTATTTACTCCTTTGTTTGTTGATGGCCATTTAAGCAGTTTCCAGCTGTTGGCTAAAACCAAAAAAGTCTGCTCTGAGCAGCTGTGTGCAAGTCTTTGCATGAACATATGTTTCCTTTCTTTTGGATAAAAATATGTAGTAGTCAAATGACTAGATCAATAGTTTTTAAGAAACTTCAAACTGCTTTTCACTATTGGAAAAAGCTGGAGAGCAGGGAAAATAGGAAGAGGTTGGAAAAAGGGTACAAACTTTCAGTTATAAGATGAATAAGACCTGAGGATCTAATTATTAACATGGTGACTGCAGTTGACTACACTGTATTGTATAATTGAGATTTGCTAAGAAAGTAGAACTTAACAGTTCTTACACTCACAGAAAAAAAGTAAAATATGTGATGTGATGATTGGTGTTAGTTAACTTGATGGGGGAAATCCTGTCACAATGCATACCTATATCAAATCATCAAGTTGTGCATTTTAAGTTTCTTACAACTTTATTTGTCAATTATACCTCAATGAAGTTGTAAAGAAAATAATTGTACCATTTTACATGTCGAGCAGCATTGCTTATGAGTTTGAGTTTCTCCATACAGTTGCCAACACTTTTTTTATTTTATCTAATCTAATGGGAGTATAGTGTATCTTAAGTTTGTGTTTTTGTTGTTGCTAATGGTTTTCTTTGCTGTGCAAAAACTTTCAAGTTTGCTTTATTTGCCTTTACCTAAGGACTAATGATGTTGAACATTGTTTCATAAGCTGGTTTGCCATCAATAGCTTCTTTAGTGAGTATCAATTCTATTTTTAGTTGAATTGTTTTCTTATGATTCAATTTTTGAAAATTTATCTTTATTGTTGAAAGTACATCCCCTTTGTTTGTTTTATTTTCTCATTGACCCCACCACACCCCCAGGCTTTCACCACACTATTGTCTGTGTCCACGGGTAATGCATATATGCACATAATTTCCCCAGTTAATAACTCCACACACATACACCCATCTCCTGCCTTCCTCTGAAATTCATCAGTCCGTTCCATGCTTCTATGTCTCTGGATCTATTTTGGTTATCAGTTTATTTTGTTCATTACATTCCACATGTGAATGAGATCATGTGACACTTATCTTTCTCTGACTGGCTTATTTCACTTAGCAGAACACTCTCCATTCCCATGCTGTTGCAAATGGTAAGAGTTCTTTCTTTTTAACAGCTGCGTAGTAATTTTGAGAGTTCTTTTTATATTCTAGATACAAGTCCTGTACTTTGCAAATAGTTCCCTCAGTTTGTGGCCTGCTTTTTCATTCTTTTAGCAGCATGATTTGTGGAGCATAAAGTTTTAAATTTTGATGAAATCTAATTTACCAATTTTTAATGAATCATATTTTTGCTATAGTATCTAAGAAATCTTCTCCTAACCCAAAGACATATTTTCTCCTATACTTTTACAAGAAGTTTTATAGCTTTAATTGTATATCCTTAAGTGAACTTTCTATATTATATGCCATGAGTAGAGATAAAAACTCTTTTCCTTAAAAAATTTTTTGTGTGTATAAAAATATCCAATTGTTCCAGAAGGACTATCCTTTCTTCATTCAATTGTGTTTAAACTTTTGTTGAAAATCAATTATCTATCCATATGGGTCTATTTTAGACTCTATTTTGTTTTATTTAATCTACCTGTCAGTCTAGACATCAAACCACACTTGATAACTTGATAAATATGGCCTTTTAATAAGTCTTGAATTAAGGTATCATTAATCTTTCATCTTTGTTCTTAATTTTCAGTTTTTAGGGAGGCTATTCTAGGTTCTTTGAAATTTCATATGAATTTTAGAATCAATTTGTAATTTCTTTAAAAATTCTGCTTAAGTTAGGAATGAATGTATAGACTAATACATGCATAGATTAATTTGGGGGAAGTTGATATCTTAACAATAATTATTTTTCTGACTCATGAACACTGTATATATCTACATTTTTTAGGCTATCTTTAATTTTTCTCAGCAATGTTTTGTTGTTTTCAGTGCATAAGTATTGCAGATCTTTTGTACAAGATATATTCCCACCTATTTCATGTAATTTCATACTATTACTAGAGGCCCAGTGCACAAAAATTTGTGCACTTGGCGGGGGGGGGGGGGTCCTCAGCCCAGCCGGTGCCTTCTTGCAGTCTGGGACCCCTCGGGGGATGTTCACTTGTTGGCTTAGGCCTGCTCCCCAGGGGATTGGGCCTAAGCTGGCAGTCAGACATCCCTCTGGCAGCCCAGGAGCCCTTGGGGAATGTCTACTTGCCAGTGGGGACCAGGCCTAAGCTGCAGTCGGACATCCTTAGCGCTGCTGAGGAGGTGGGAGAGGCTCCCACCACCACTGCTGTGCTGGCAGCCATCAGCCTGGCTTGTGGCTGAGCAGCGCACTGACCACCAGGGGGCATCTCCTGCATTAAGCATCTGCCCACTGGTGGTCAGTGTGTGTCATAGTGACCAGTCATTCCAAGTCTTTCTGCTGTTAGGGTAAATTTGCATATTACCATTTTATTATATAGGATAGAGGCCTGAAGGGCATCCCAGATCAGGGTGGGGGTCCCGCTGGGGTGCCTGGCCAGCCTGGGTAAGGGGCTGAGGGCTGTTTTCAGACTGGTCACACCCCCTTCAGGGTAGGGGTCCTCACTGGGGTGCCTGGCTAGCCTGGGTGAGGGCCTTATGGGTGTTTGTAGGCTGG
>NW_005871166.1:3841142-3846853 GCF_000147115.1 Myotis lucifugus
AAGCTTGACTTCCTCCATCACCGAGGGCAACCAAGCCTCCTGCTCACTCCAATCTGTGCCCGCCGCCATCTTATTTGGGTTAATTTGCATACTCGCTCCTGATTGGCTGGTGGGTGTGGCTTGTGTGCGTGACTTGAGCGTAGCGGAGGGACAGTTAATTTGCATGTTTCTCTTTTATTATATAGTCTAAATGGCATTGAGTTTTTTTATTTGTAAATTTTGATGCTTAATATTTTGTTGCTAGAATATAGAATTACAATTAATGTTTGTATGTAGTTCTTATATTTAACAACTTTGTTAAACTCACATATTATTCATTTCTAGTACTTTTATTGTTATCTGCAAATAAAGACAGTTTTACCTCTTCCTTCCCAATATGGATGTCTTTTATTTCTTGCTTTATTGAACTGACTAGAACTTACATTACAATATTGAATGGAAGTGGTGGCAGCTAACATCCTTGTGTGTGTGTGTGTGTTTCTGATTTTAGGAGTAAAACAGTCTTTCACCATCTCTAATAATAAAAGGGTAATATGCTAATTAGACCAGACATCCTCCCGGACAACCTTCCAGATGAAGCTGGGGCTGCGAGGGAAGCCCGGGTCCTGGGTGCCAGAGGGAAGCTGGTGCCAGCAGCCAGGGGAAGGAAGGCCTGCACTTGCATGAATTTTGTGCATTGGACCTCTAGTTAAGTATAATGTCATATGTAGGTTTCTGTAGTGCCCTGTAGCAATTGGTAAAATTACCTTCTATTACCAATTTGCTCAAAGTTTTTCTGTTGTTATTTTGTCTTTTTAATACTCACCTTAGGACATGATTTTTATTGTTTTTTTGTCTGTTTGTTTGGTTGGTTGTTTTTTTTCAGAGAGAGAGAGAGAGAGAGAGAAACAGAGAGAGAGAGAGAGAGAGAGAAACACTGATTGGTTGCTGCCCATGTCCTGAGCCTAATTGAACCTGAAAGCTGGGTTATGCCCTGACTGGGGATGGAATCCGCCACCTTTTGGTGTATGGGACAACCCTCCAACCAACTAAGCCATACTGGCCAGGACAAAGTTTTGTTTGTTTGTTTGTTTTGGGGGGGTGTTTTGGTTTGTTTGTTTTTTTGTTGTATCATAAATTGGTGTTAAATTTTGTCAAATTATTTTCTTTTATGCATTAACTGTGATGACTACATGGTAAATTACATTCGATTGTTAAATTAAACTTGCTTTCTAGGGATAAACCCCACCTAGTCATACTGTAGTGTCCTTTTTACATATGGTTAGATTTGATTTGTTGATATTTTGTTAATGATATTTGCTCTATGTTCATGAAGGATATTAGTCTGTAATTTTTTTCTTATATCTTTATTAAGTTTGATACCAGAACAGGTTTATTTTGAATTCATAAAATGTATTGGGAAGTGTTTGTTTCTTTTTGAGTTTTTAAAAGAATTTCTGAAAGACTGCAATTCTTTAATGCTTGATAGAACACACTAGTAAAACTATCTGAATTTGAAGTTTACTTTCTGGGTCATTGTATATAATTATGAGTTCACTTTCTTTATTAAATATAATCAATTTTACTAGTGGTCTTTTTGAGGAATTTACAAATGTGTTTTATAAGAATCTGTCCATTTAATCTAAATTATAAAATTATTATCATAGAGTCACTCACAGTGTCCCTTTATTATTCTTTTAATGTGTTTAAGATCTGCGATGACATCTATTTTCTACTGAAGATATTTATAATTTCCATTTTCTCTCTGTTTTTATTATATTTCATTTATCCACTTTATTTTTTCAAAGAAGCAACTTTGGTAGTTTTGGTTTTGTTTTGTTTTTTATTATTATCTGTTTCTGTTTCATTAAATCTTGCCTTTACTTTTATTTACTTTTGATTCAGGCTTAATTTGATTATATTCTAGTTTTATAGGGTCAAAACTTAAATATTTGATTTGAGAACTTTGTTTTCGAATACAAGGTTTTTAAATTATCAATATATTTTTTATCATTGACTTAGCTGTACCCACACATTCTGATGTGGCATATTTTCTTTATCATTCAATCAAAATATTTTCTTATTTCTTAAGAAATTAAGACAAACCTCCCCAGTGTTGAGGGACCCTTCCTCTGTGCATGTTCTCTTCTCTGGTACCTTCCCTGTACATCCCAGTCACTAATATCTGAGCTCCCATAGCTGCCCCCTCAGAGCTCCATCTCCCTTCTCTGTGGCAGGAAGATGTCCCCAGCCTGAAAGCCAGGCAATTGTGGGATGATCAGAGGCTCACCTCAGTGTATTTTGTTTCTTGCAAATATCAGTCACCCACTGTCCATTCAATGCCTCGTTTTTAACACTTTTATAGTTGTTTTGGGTGGCAGGGTAAGGCCAATGCCAGTTACTTAATTCATTGGCATTTGGTGTGCTCTAACATTTTATTGTCATAGACAATACCTAGGTGAACATCTTACACACAAACACTCATCAGTCAGGGTTCCCTCATCACCCATCTATCCAGGGCTTCCCCAGTCCTGTGTTTTGCTAATGTTACTATATTTTATGTTTGTCATAATATCACTCTCCAAAGTGATCTTATTTTTACCATCAGCCTTCTCCCAATGGAAAGTAAACTTCAAGAAATCGAGTATCTTGTTTGTCTTGGTATCTGTTGTATAAAACAGAAGTCAGAAAATAGTACTGATCATGAATAGTTGTTGAATGTGGTAAGAAGTTAATGAATTAATGACCTTTTGGCCCTGGGTGGGTAGCTCAGTTGGTTAGAGCATAGCCCTGATACGCCATGGTTGTGGGTTCGATCCCCAGTCAAGGCACATACTATAAGAAGCAACCAATAAATGCATAAATAAGTGGAACAACAAATTGATGTTTCTCTCTCTCAAATCAATTTTTTTAAATAACCTCTTTTGGGGCTTTTGGATTATTTTTTAGCTATCATTTGCCATGAGTCAGTAAAAAAAAAAAAAAGAAAAGAAACAAAGCATTTTATTTAATCTTGAGACAATTTGACAGCTTACTTTTCACAATTTTTATACCAAATTACTGTGAGCCTTGAGGAACCCAGAACTAGGGCAGACTACTAAGTATAACCACATTTGTATAAATTATGTAAACCCAATAAGGATGTTTACTGATTATGTGAGCTCGGTAAGTTCTGTGAGGTCTAGGACAGTCAGTGTTTTATCTATCCTTTTCACTTAGAACCTTTCACAGTACCTGGGACATAGTAATAATGCAGTAAATATTTTTTTTGAATGACTGAATGATTGGTAATGTGACTTTATTTTCATTTCAAAACACCCAGGTTTTTTATTATTATTATTATTTCAATAGTTATATGTCTGCTGAATATGTCCTGGATATGGTAGAAAATAAAATAACATATTAAAAAGAAATTCTAGTATGTGTTCTAAAAAAAGCCATGAAAAGCAGGACTTGGGAAAGCAGCGGTCAGATTGGGCATGACCACACGCACGCTGGGGTCCGCTTGGCCTTTGTGCTGCTGACTGCTTGCTCCAGACTAGAACAGTGTCAGCCAGGTTCCCATCAGGTCACCTGATACTTTGTAATAAGTACTCCCATTTTAAAGGGTTTAAAAGTATGTCTGTGTGTGAAGCAAACCACTTCCAATCTAATATATCTTTTTTTTAAAAAAATGTTTTTATTGATTTTTAGAGAGAGAGGAATGGAGAGGGAGAGAGAGATAGAAACATCCATGAGAGAGGAACATCATCGATTGGCTGCCTCCTGCATGCACCCCGACTGGGGATCAAGCCCACAACCCCGGCATGTGCCCTGACTGGGATCGAACTATGACCTCTTGGTTCTTGGGTCAACTCTCAACTGCTGAGCCACACAGGCCGGGTGAATTTAATATATCTTTATTGTAAAGTTGCTCTAACTAGACCATCGTATCTGGAAGTTATTCTCAACATTCTCCTTAAAAACATTAATACATAGCACAATTAAGACATTTGCTAAAATATCCAATTGGAACCTAACTAAGTAAAGATTTTACATCTTATTGGTAAGTTTACTAGTTGCATCATAACTTTAGCCACAGTTTCTCTATTCAAATTTTGTCTTTGTTTTTCTACTTTTCTTTCATTGTTGCTGTTCTCTTAGATACATGCCACGTTATGTTGGGTCAGTCTCCTGTTGGATCCTAGTAGATATTCTATCTTTTTAAAAAAATATATTTTATTTATTTTTTCTCAGAGAGGAATAGAGAGTTAGAAACATTGATGAGAGAGAAGCATCGATCAGCTGCCTCCTGCACACTCCCTACTGGGGATGTGCCCGCAACCAAGGCACATGCCCTTGACCGGAATCGAACCTGGGACCCTTGAGTCCGTAGGCTGACGCTCTATCCACTGAGCCAAACCGGTTAGAGCTATTCTATCATTTTTAATAAGCAAATTTCTGTGTCAGGATTTTTAGTTTTTGGAAAATGACTCTGGTTTTCTTAAGCAGAAAATGAATTTAACTGAGGGAGAATCAGCTCTCACAAAACAGGCACATAGACAAGAACAAGGAAGCTTGGGAGCCAAGGTGCTGGAAATATAAACTAGGTCACACTGCAGGAAAACCGAGGGCTTCAGCTAGTGCTAGTATGAGCCTTACTTTCTATATGCATAGCTAAATCTTTGTCATTTCCAAGTGTAAGTCATATTAATTGAATTTAGGTCACATGGAAGCCCCTCTCCCCCCCCCCCCCATTCCTGAACTGCAGTAGAAAGAAGGCTTTCCCTTTCCTTTAAAGATTCTTGCTATGTTAATAATACAACATGCAAACTCCATGCTGATCTCCCAATAAAGATAAAAATCAGAGGTGTGTGTTTGTTTCTGGTCAGTCAAAGCAAAGTAAAACAAACAATATTACATTGTCTCTCTTATATAGTATCTCTATGTACCTGATTTTGGAATAAAGTGGAATAGTGGTTAGTGGAATGGAAGCATTAGAAATAGAAGAGAAAAATGGTTGAACTGGGTTTATTTTTGAAGTGCAAAAAGCAAATTAATAGGACAAATAAATATCATGCATTTATTATGTCAGAAAAAGCATGGCCTGTGGAATCAAGAAGTCAGGGGTTTAAATCCTACTTCTCCCTTTTAGTAGCTTTAAAATTTTTTTTTTAATTTTTATTGATTAAGGTATTACAAATGTGTCTTTATCCCCCCATTGTCCCCTCATCCCCCTAGTCCTTCCCTCACGCTCACCCCCCTGTTACCTGCATCCATTGCTTATCCTTATATGCATGCATACAAGTCCTTTGGTTGATCTCTCCCCTTTACCCCCACCCTCCCCTACCTTCCCTCTGAGGTTTGAGCATCTGATCGATGCTTCTCTGTCTCTAGATCTGTTTTTGTTCATCGGTTTATGTTGTTCATTATAATCCACAAAGGAGTGAGATAGTAGCTTTTTGACCCGAGGCAAGCTCCTTACCTTTGCTGACCCTAGGTCTTCTCAGTCAGCCACTGGGAATAAGAACACCTGTCTCTCAGGTTTGTTGTGAAGATGAAATGAGAACATGTATGTAAAGTCCTCAGCATGACATGCTAATTTACTGTGGTTACTTGCCAAATACTCATTTTCTTACCCCTTTTCTCTAGAATGCTCTCCAACTCCCGAAACACCCTACTACAGTCACCCCTCTCACATATGCTAACTGCATCCCCTCAAGAGAGTAATTGCTGTGAAACTCAGGCAGTGT
>NW_005871166.1:3847223-3868530 GCF_000147115.1 Myotis lucifugus
TAATTATTGAACATTAAAATAAGTAGTTAAATGTCTGAAGGGGAAACATTGGTTATTAAAGGGAATTTCTCAATTTATGCTAAAAACAGAAGAATCAGTTTTAAAAACAGGCTATTGTGTTTGAAATTAAAAGAAATAAATGTTATAAATTAAAATTTGTGAGAAAGTGTTAAGAAATATCAAACACGGGCTTTGCTCTAGAAGAGTGGTTCTTGAAGTGTACCTAGCGAACATCTATCTGCAGGATTCCCAATCTCACTCCAAAAATAGGGATTTGTTAGTTCTGGTGTGGGGCCCAAGAATCCACATTACTAACCACATTCTTTGGTGATTTTGATTATCTAGTCCAGAGGGCCTCCCCCCCTCCCAATAATACAACATGCAAACTCCATTCTGATCTCCCAATAAAAATAAAAATGACACAAAGAGTGGTTCTTGAACGTTACTGAGAGATCAGAATGGAGTTTGCATGTTGTATTATTAACATGGTAATAATCTTTAAAGGAAAGGGAAAGCCTTCTTTCTACTGCAGCTCAGGAATTAGGGGGGGCTTCCATGTGACCTAAACTCAAGTAATATGACTTACACTTGGGAATGATAGAAAGATTTCTTGAAGAGTTTCTACCCACCATGAATTTTGCCAAAAGGTGGAGGAATGGGACTGATCTCTGGATAGTAGCAGGCAGTGGCTCCTCAATAGTTATAAAGCGAGATAGCATACTAGTGGATGAGGACCAAAATGAGTTCATGAAGGTGTTCCGTCTGGCAAAAAGCAGGTTTAAAATGTTGTTTGTAAAGCCCTTGGGCTGAGCCTGCTTTCGTCAGGTAACTTGTTGGCCCTTTCACTCCTGCTTGTAGTCAACCAAGCTGTATTCACACATAAGTGACATGGCTGATTCTGAGACATTAGTTTGTGAGCTTTAAGATTTAAAGGATCCCCTTATAAACCATAAAAAACTCCAAGTATATGAGGTATATAAGAGCTTCTTGGTGATGATTATTTATTACTAGAGGCCCGGTGCATGAATTCCTGCACAGGTGGAGACCAGGGGGTCCAGCCAGCCCACCCCAATGAGGCCCCATTGGGCCAGGCCAGTGGGGGGAGGGGCTGCGGGCAGTTGGCCAGCCAGCCCTGCCCCTGATCAGGGTGTTGGGGGCCGATCGGGGCCCGGATCAGGCTGATTGGCAGCTGCAGTGCGCATCATAGCCACCGGTTGTTCTGGTCATTCCGCTGTTCCAGTTGCTGGGCTTTTATATATATAGATTTATTTTTAATTGACTTTATTGGCCTGATACTGGTTAATGAAGTTACATAGGTTTCAGGTATATAATTCTATAATACATCAACTGTATAATGTGTTGTGTGTTCACCACCCCAAGTCAAGTCTCCTTCCACCACCATTTATCCTCCCTGTAATCTCTCCTACCCCCTTCCCTTCTTTCCCCTCTGGTAATAAGCATACTGTTGTATGTGTCTGTGAGGTTTTTAAAATTTGTATTGTTGTTGTTTTTGCTTAATCCTTTCAAAGTTCTAACTTGGCCAGGCCAACCTAGAGTTGAATTATGAACTACTAGAGGCCTGTTGCACGAAAAGATTCATGCAATACACCTTCCCTCCCCCTGGCTGCCAGCACCAGTTTTCCTCCAGCACCCGGGACCCAGGCCTTCACTCCGGCCAGAGCCACCTTCCAGCCCGCCATCCCCGGGTCCTCCACAGGAGGGCCGGATGAGGGTGGGGCAGGCAGGATGCCGCTGTCCCACTGTGCCTGCAGTATGCAAATTAGCCGCCATCTTTGTTGGCGGTTAATTTGCATATCTCGCTGATTAGCCAATGGGAGGCGTAGCGAAGGTACGGTCAATTTCAATCTTTGTCTATTATTAGATAGGATTTTCCTCTCAGGGCTGACATATTCTGACGGAGTCTATGTAGGCTGCATCCCTAACCCGCTTCCATATTATTTTGGCTTACTCTCTGTTCACCCTTCTCGACTATGAGCTGAGTTTCTGTGCTTGCCTTTTCCTCAGAACCCAGAACATTATATAGAACTTAATAGACATTTAAAGGTTTGTTAAAATGAAAAGGCAAAAATGAAGAAAAAGAAGAGATGAAGGAAGGGTGGAAATAAGGAAGGAAGAGAAGACAATGGAAGAATATAATGGAGGAAAGAAAAAGAAAATAAAAGGAGAATGGATAAAACAGGAAAGGAAGGAAAAAGGATGTGAGACTAGTTTCTTTTGTAGAAAATCTGGGAACATGACTAATTGTATTCCCCTCATTTTAAGAAAATGCAAATGGGGATATGGCCTATTTTAATTGACAAAGTTTCTAGAACATAATCAAAATCAGAATTTGGCATATTTGAACAAAGATGGAAAAAAGGAGAATCATTTGAGTATCAGACTGTGGGTTCTCAAATATTGATAGAATTGCCCCAGATTTTGTTTTGTGTCACTTAAGGAGTCTTCTGCTGGTTTTCTGAACTAAAAATGTTAAATGAATATTTTGGAAGATTATTTCAAGTTTGCAATTGCTAATAATGGAGCATCAGCAAAACACCAATGCACTATTTATATTTTAATCTAATCATAGGCTTTGTCACTATCTATGCACACAGTCTCTTTTTGTGTTGGTCTATGTTTTCTTATTGGAAAAATAGCTTATAAGTTAGAAAGATGCCATCTGTTGCTTTCAGAAAATTAAGCTCATTTAAAATTGATTACTCAGAAATCCTCTGTTATTTTGTTTGTTGGCTTTGGTATCTCCTTTTAAAATAAAACTACTCAAAACATGGTTCTTTAAAATCAAGTGAATTGGAAATCTATAGTTGTTTAGACATACCACTCCAAGTAAGCTGGGTAAGAGAGTGGTGTGGAAGAAAAAAGCATCACGGGTAAGGTACTCATCCAGACCCTTCCATGATCTTAATACCTCTGGTAAGTTACCTAATTTTCCTGAGATTCAGATTTTCATCTGTAGGTTGACCAAAGGGCTCAAATTCAATTTGTAAGAACTTAGAATTAATTGACAGTACCACACTATCAATTAATTACACATATGTCCCAGTCCCATTATCCAAAGGCAGAATGCCCTTGGGCAAGTAACTTAAACTCTCTGATCCTGTTTTCATTACTATACAATGGAAATTATTAAAAATAGATACTTTTCATGTTTTTTGAGAAAATTAAATGAGAAACTGTATATGAAATAGATAGCAACTGCCACATAGCTGTAACATCAATTTTTGTTCATGACCCTGGCTTGCTGGGAAATAACCTATGACTTTTATGTCTGATTAATTGAAGAAAAATAGGAATTTAGAAGTGATCATTTTGTGACTGAAAAATGGTGGCACCTTCTCTTTTCCAATATCCTATATAATAAAAGGGTAATATGCAAATAGACTGAATGGCAGAACAACCAACCAACCAATCAAAGTGGAATATGCTAATGATATGCTAAGGATACTCAACCGCTTGCTATGATGTGCACTGACCAGCAGGGGGCAGACGTCAACTGGTCGCCAGTAGCTATGATGTGCACTGATCACCAGGGGGCAAATGCTCCAACCAGTAGGTTAGCTTGCTGCTGGGGTCTGGCTGATCAGGACTGAGCGAGATGGGCCAGACATGCCCTGGAGCCCTCCTGTGGTCCCTCCCTGGCCCGATCGTGTACCGGGGGTCCCTCAGCCTGGCCTGCACCTTCTCACAATCCGGGACCCCTCAGGGGATGTCGGAGAGCCAGTTTCAGCCTGATCCTGCAGGCCACTCCCCTTGGGAGGGCGCCAGATGCAGGGCTCATGGCTGGTGAGCTCTGCTGCGGCAGCGTGAGCCTCTCCCAATTGGGACTCATTGGGCGTGAGCCCAAGGCAGGCACAGTGGGGCTGGGATGAGCGGGAGCGGCAGGTAGGAGCTGCAGGCAGCGTTGGACTACAGGTTTCGGCCCGATCCTTGCAGGCCACCCAGAGGGACCCCACTCATGCATGAATTCGTGCACTGGGCCTCTAGTCACTAATATAAGGGGACAGATATGAAATTTCTAAGACAGAAAGTCTCATTGATAACCTACCTGTTACTACATTGTTAATGGTTATATTTTTGACATATATACAGGCAAATGAGTGAGTTAGATACAAAGCTTGCAAAATATACCAACCAGTCATTTAACAAATGCACTGAGCTCACAGAATGTTGAGCAGTCCCAGTGACATCAGCTACCCAGAGGGCTATGCAACATGCCTCCAGGGGGAAGATGAAGCACATGCCCCAGATAAAGTTTAAAGAACAACATAACAACAAGGACAAATCAATAACCTATGAAATGAATGCCTAAGTGCTGAGGGGACCCTTTGTAAAGCTTTTTCAAAGCACCAAGATAACTAAAAGGATAGTAGCAGTGTGCATAAAGGAAGGCAAATAAGGCCATAACTCAATTACAGAGCACTTAAGGCCAGACAAAGAAACAAAAAACAGTTTGTGAATGTTTGAATTTCTTCTCCTTTTTTCAGTTTTTATTTTGGTCATGTTTTGTTTAAAATTCATATACAACAGTGTTTTATCAATAGGTTCTGAATAACTTGCCCCATCTAGAATCACTTTGAATATTGCCAAAAATTTATTAAAATTTTTAAATTAAAATTATTGAAGTATAACTTACATACAATCAAATGCATTTATTGAACATTTATTTTTAAAAGAATACACGTCTCTCAAAAATAAGAATAGCATTTATTTTGCATTTTTAAAATTTTATTTATTAAATTGATTGGGTTATATTGGTCAACATGAACATATAGGTTTCATGTGTGGGTTTCTATATTACAAGATCTTGATTTTAAACTAGTCATCCAGTATTAAGGAGAGACTCAGAAAATATAAGATGAGAAAATAGAAGAAAATGAAACCATTTCAAAACCACATTGATTTTAGTAAAATCACTTAATTTCTATGAGTATTTCAAAAAGAATTTTCTGCATGTTTTGTTTGATTGCTAGTATATTTGAGAAGAAACTGAAAAAAATTATTTTAAGTATTTTTTGTTCTGAAAATTGTTATTAGAATAAAGTTTCAAACCAATGCAATAGAATGGGTGCTTCCAAAGCAAGTAGCTTTAAAAAATTCCTCACTTTATAGTAAGTTTGGTAGCTTGGAGATATGTTTATAAACACTTTAATATCATTTGATTCACCAATGTATGACTTCTTAAAATATCCTGCATGGTAGCAAAGAGACCAAAAGTGTTACCACTCATGGAAACATATTTGTTTTATAAAGGGATTGATTTGATACCTTTCAGAATATCCTTAATGAAAAAAGAAGTAATTTTTTGGCATGAAAAAGAACATTTTGCATCCAGAAGTTGACTAAAGTTTAGTTTAACAAATACAGGATTTCTTTTGCTGTACAAAGAAATATTGTACTTGTTAACTAAACTTTAGTCAACTTCTGGAAATTGGATCAATAAATTAGAAAATTGTGTGTGTGTGTGTGTGTGTGTGTGTGTGTGTGTGTATTTCAGTAATAACACCAAAATGACACTCCTGTTTTGAATTGCAGAATAGTCATTTTGTGTCCCAGTATACGTGTCTTTTTTTTTTAAGGACTTATTTAGTAGTGTTGCATTTTAGTCTGAGGTATGTGCTGGACTTCGGCCCTTGCCATTCTTGCTGCAATGGCACCATAGGATATCTTACTGCGGTATCTTTTAACCGAGTCTCCACATAACCCCTCTAGTCACAGGTGCATGAGGATATATCAGTTTGTGGCTTGTTAGAATCTGTCTTTGCACCTGTGCCCATGAATCTACAGCACAGCCACTCACATGCAGACTCAGCACAAGCTCTCAGCCACTTCCTTCCCACTACTTAGAAAATAATAACAATAAATGTTTGTATATGTAGAACTAAATCTAGTTGTAGTAGCTAAAAAATTCTAATAGTTATTAAAGGTTATCCTACAAGGACCAAGAAGCAAATCTGTTCATTAGTATCTTTCTAAATTTCTATTGAACAGAATTATTTGTGTGGCAGGTATGAGTGTAATTAAGAGCTGTGAATGGTGCATGGCGTTTTTCTCCTTGAATGGAAGCTAAAAATGCTTACGAAGGTTAAACACCATATTTACTCATATAAACATAAATAGTTGAACAACTAAATATCTGGTAGGTTGCACCAAAATTAATTATCTAATTACTTTCCTGGGCTCTAGTGTCCAGACTCAGGCTACCACATGCTCACGTCAGTCACAGTCTCATAGTCTGTGTTTTGATATAGATCACGGTTGCTGCCGAGTTTGCAGCACCTCACATGTGCCCCCCAAAGGAGTTCCTCAGGCCCTGTCTCCTTCAGAGACATTGCAGTCTTTATACCAGGAATGTTGACATTGACTGCAGTGTCAGAGCTCACTAAGGAAACTGTCCTGGATCTAGACCTTCGTATGGATTTTCTTCTAGATCAGTGGTCGGCAAACTGCGGCCCCTTGAGTGTGGCTCTTCCACAAAATACCATGTGCAGGCGCGCACGCACAGTGCGATTGAAACTTCGTGGCCACACTGAAGGGGCTAAAGAGCCGCATGTGGCTCCGAGCCTCGGTTTGACGACCACGGTTCTAGATGCTAATTTTCCTCTGGGTTTTGCCCTGTTGAACCTCATTGCCTAGGTACCCTGAGATGATTATGAATAGAGTCAAAAATACTCTGAGTGCTCCTAGTGGTCACCTACAGGAAGGAGAAAGGGTACACCCTATAAAACGTGTGAGCTTTAATATCAATAATGTTTATGGATACTGAGAGCTCAAGTAGATCCATAATCACACGAAGAGGAGCATGTGCCGGACAGAAAGCGCCTTTGATGGGAAATAAACTTCAGCCTTCTGGCTTTAATGTTTATCAGCATCTTCAGAGGCCTTTATGGCCCCTCACACATTTCTTTACTCTTCCTTTATTGATTAAGTAGTGATGCCTTCTGGACCTAGGGCATGGTTCACTATTTGTCCATTAAAATGAAGGAATACCTTGTTTGTTGCAGGTTCGTTTCAAGCAGTTGGCTTGTGGGAATCTGAGAGACGCTGCTGTCCATGACATGTTGGAGTTATCATGATCAACTACTCAGTCTGGATTTCACCCAGTGGCCAACAGATCTGCATGGTAGACAGCAAGGGTTGGATTTTTAAGAAGAGTAAACCAGGTAAGATTTGAGAGCAACATCTGATCCTTTATCACTTGCTCTAAGGCAGCGGTTCTCAACCTGTGGGTCGTGACCTTTTTGGGGGTCAAACGACCCTTTCAGAGGGGTCGCCTAAGACCATCGGAAAACACATATATAATTACATATTGTTTATGTGATTAATCACTATGCTTTAATTATGTTCAATTTGTAACAATGAAAATACATCCTGCATATCAGATATTTACATTACGATTTATAACAGTAGCAAAGTTACAGTTATGAAGTAGCAAAGAAAATGATTTTATGGTTGGGGGTCACCACAACATGAGGAACTAGGAAGGTTGAGAACCATTTCTCTAAGGGCTTTTGTGTGCATCCAAGCTGTATTGAATAACTTATAGCTTTTGCACTTTTTTTTCTAAGTCCACTGAATGGGTTGTTAAAGACTGCTGATCCCTTGGATTCAGGAGAATATATATAGTAATAATTGAGTCCTTTTTCTCAAGCGGAAAGAGCAGTTCTTTTCGTATATGTGTAAAGCAGGCACAAGAATGCTATGGATGCTAGTTTAATGCAATAGCCCAAAATTGCAAGCTAAAGAGACTTCCTCTTTAACCCACTACTCTGAACCACAATGGAATAAACACTTGTACTTTTGAAGGTGCAGTAGAGAATGTGTTGCCATTAAATATTTACATTATAGAAATGTATCAGTTCATAGCATATGATCTTATAAATCACTTCAAGGTTACTCCAATTTAGAAGATTATAGTATTATTCTGCCTTTTATTTCTTTGAAAGTATTTATCATTCTAAATTGTTCATCTAAGCATGATTAAAAATGGTGATACAATGACATACTCTATTGTTATTGTGGCTTGTAGAATTTAAAATTTAGGTACTCTTTTCTACTTTTGTCTATTATGTTCTATAAACAATTCTTAACTATTAACCATAGTTTGATCAGATCCTCTTATCTTTTTCTTTAACTCTCTTCCTCCTCCATGATATAATTTAACTTTGTTATTAACAATTACCTGAGGAAACCACAGTTATTCTTGTTCTCTGACCTTAAGACCATTAAATATTTTACAGCAAGAGTTTCATTTAATATCAACTATAGACACAAAAATATAAGTAAAATGCATTAATTTAGAAAAAATAAAGGAAGATTATTCTGGGCCACTTGACTTTTAAAGTGTTTTTTTATAACTATAATTTTCTTACTTTCTGAAAATAAACTAAATGGAACTCAGTCCATAAGTTATAGCCTACAATAATCATTTGGATATAGATGTGAGCTTGCTTCTAAAGTATTTGAAAATAATTGGTTTTTCTAAAGTTTAGTAAATATCACTTCCCAATCCCCTAAAGACTTACTTGTCTATAAAATTACTTCTCATGAGAATACTAGCACAAAACTCCAGTATTCACAATATTCAAATTTGTTGGAAATAGTACAGATCATGGCAGAAATGAGTTGAGCTGGTAGATGATTGTTGGTCCTGTTGAGTGGCAAGGTGGGTTACACACATTTAGAAGAGTTCTGCCAACCTGCCAATAAAAGGGACATCGATATGCAGGGCACATTTGTGAGCTAAAACTCAATCTGGTTGCATGCTTCATAGCATTAGCATCTAGCAAATGATTATAGCAAGAATGCTTCATGGGAGACTTCCATATCACTAAGCTTTTAAGACTGATTCACTGAATCCAAAACAATGTCAGCCTGATGTTTATTTCAGTATTTTGAAGAACACTGGGTCCCATGCTAAAACACCATACATAGACAGAAAGAAAAAGGGGAGAAGGGAGAAAACTAAATCTATTGTGAAGGTAAATAATCGTGTGATAATACAATTATTTCTGTTTATTAATATCATCACAAAATGCTCTCCTCTGTCAGATATGTATTTTTATTCTTTAGAAAAATCATCTTTCTAAAGAATCTGGATAAGTCATCAATGTAGACAAGAATGTACAGGTATTCTTGTCCCCAGTATTAGGGAACACAGCTTCCCTTTTCTCCATACAGCCTTTCGAAGAACAAACTGTCGATTAGGAGCACAGACATAGTCAGTCCCATGGTCCTGGATGAAAACACGGGACTGAGAAGGGCCCTCTGCACATAAAAGGCATTAAAGTAAATTGATGTATTTCCCTAGTTAAGTATATGTGACTTCATATATTTTCTTTTAAAACGAATAGAAAATTTATGTCCTCCAACTTTATATTAGTTTTGCATTGATTTTTGTTCTTTGTTGTAAGAATGACAGGTGCATTTTTTTATGGTGATGCATGTTAGATTTTCCATAAAGTAAAAAGAGCCTCAAGATTTCCCAATTCTGTTTCTCAGAAGTTTATAACAAAGCCATAAAAATGTGCAATGTTCCTTCGCTTAAAGGCATTTTTTTTCTCTTCTTAAAGCATTTTAAAGCAAAGGTTTGCCCACCTCAGGATTATATTATATACAGGCGTGTACATAAGAGGAATAAAGGCAGGTAAGAATGTGAGATTTTTCAAAGCTCTGCTGATAATACCATGCCCCGTGTAATGGGATATGCAGTCCCCAAGGTGGTTCATAAAAACATTTAAGTAGCACCTGTGTATGCGGGGTGGCCCTTCCTCTTTGCAGAGAGCAGTGAATGTTCTCACCCGTGCAACTAATCTCATTCTGAGGTCTCCTGAGAACAAAATCTTGAAAACATAGTTGAGGCAGCTGATTCCATCATGAAAAGCCTCATGGAATCTGTAAGAAAATGATTCCGGCAGGCGGTGGGGGTGTGGGAAAGGCAGTGGTTGCAGAAAGAAAGGATGAACTAAGAGCATTCAGTTCTGTGAGGGTAGCAATGCTGTGTGTTTCTCGTCTGCTGGATCGGCAGTGGTCAGTTCCTGCCCATCCCTGATCCTGTGCGTCTCCACCGAATGCTGACTAAATGGATGTCTCTCAGGAATAATTAGTAAAAAAAATCTACATTTGCAACATTTCCTTTTTTAGAAATACTTTGAAAACTCTTCATGCAGAGGATGAAAATAATTCGCCTGACGTGTTTTCCAGTACACACACGGGTAAACACACAGAAACACACGCTAAATTCTCTCCCACCATGTGCTTGAAATGAAACCTCAGCTCCTGTTCCGGGATTTATGCTTCAGTTAAGATGGGGGCAGCTGCTCTCCTACTTTATTTCCCTTTGGAGACTTTTATCTCTCAGGCTTCATCCTTCCCTTCGTCGTTTTACCAGCACATCCATCACTTGCTTCCCTCCTCAGGAACACAGCACACATCGCCCCGCACCGTTTTATGGCTAGAGGCAAACCTACCCTCCTTGGCAGGTACTGCTTACTTAAACCTAATTAAGCCATTCTGCTGAAAATATCACGTCCTTTCCATCACCACGCACATTCGGTTAAAATAGTAGGAAACACTTTAAAACTTGGAAAATAACTGGGGAAGAAAGCCCTGAAAGACACACAAAATGAATGAAAGCTAACTTCAGCCCAGCCTTCTTTGGCACAATCCTCTAATGAGCCAGAGGAAACACCTAACTCACAGCGTCACTTTCACTCCAATTATTTCATTGAAAGTTACCATTGTCATAGGCTCCCCAAAAGTACACCAGACTCATCATTTTGTATGACTGAGTCATCTATTTTCAGAGAAGTTCTCTTATAGTCTGGGAAAAATCCAACAATTTCTTTTGAGTAAGTGTACTCAAGGAAATGTAGCTATGACTCACCAAAATGCAGTATTCTTGAGACCAGGGTCGTTGTCTTTCTTCTCTGAGGCCGTAGTCATAAAGCTGCATACATATTCAATACACAGAGCTGACTAGGGAATGAATGAGTGAAAATCAAACTTGTGCTTCAGATCAAAATCCTAACTTTTGTGTTTTTAACAGTAGGAGATATCTCCGTCTTTTGTTAGGGGCCAATTGGTATTTGGTTCATCCTGACCATTGCTAGATAAAGGGTATCTGATCCTCTTATAGTTTACTGCCCTTACCTAGTAATAGGCATTTTAAAATCACATAGTGACCTGTACTATTACCTAAGTATTGAGGGTATAAAATATTTAATGTAAAATAAGGGAACAAAAAAACAGATATTCATTCATTAAATGTCTCATTGCCTTTATAAAGTATGGTTTTCTTTCACATGCTGTCACAAAGTTTGAGTTTTTATTTTTATAGACCTCAAGTGCTTGAGAGAGAAAAGTAACATTCTGAATCTTTGCCTGCTGTTGGCTGTGGATTTCTCTGGGCAGAAGTCACTGGAAGGCTGCATCCTAGACAGCTACCCTCTTCTGTTTTGAAGAGGCAGACTATAGCAAAATGTGGTTGAAAATATACTATCAGGTTAACAGACATTGACTTTAAGTAAGGCCTAGAGTGAATCCCAACTCTGACACTTAACATTTATGTGATCTTGGGCCTCCTCTTATCTCTCAAGACTCAGGCCTCCTGTGCACGCACCTTATTTGGCCTCATTACAGTTGCACAGTGTTTGCTGCGCCCTGCCATGTGTATCTGGTCAACTGTCATTTGTCTTTCTTGACCCCAACATCTGATTCTCTCAGTAGAATGCGAGTCCTCTAAGGCAGGGACCAGTTCTTATTCATCTCTGTTTGTATCTCACAGAACTGGCAAGTGTATGCCTTTTGCTCTCAATTATATGAAGACTAACTCAGATAATTCTTTGTCAATTCTGATGACTGGAAATCAAACCCTGTTCTCCCACTTGCCTTTACATAGCTGAAATGCCATTATGGGTTGGTTGAAAAGAACAGCGAGTTCTACAATGTCTAGTAAAAACGTTGTGGGCTGGAAAATGTGATGTAAATTATCAGGATTGAAAATATGAGTTCTATCTCCAGCACTGGAAATATTGCAGATGGAATTGAAATGTGACTCAAAAATGTGATTTTATAAAAATGATAGCAATTCAAAGTAGATTGAAAACTAATTGTGATAGAAAAGTTTTAAGGGTTTAAATCTATTTTCATGATTCTATGGTACTGGAATTTAGCTAGGCTTTAAATCTCAGGAAATCTCCTCCAGTATATCCTACTTGGATTAAACCATCATCAACATCACATATATGCCATCTCTGTCTAGACTTCTAATCTAAAAAGTCTTAAAATTGAAGACTAACCCCTCACAATGTTAGCTAAACCTGTGAGCAAGTTTGTTCCCATCATTCCATGACTAGTAAACTGTACCTAAAGTCTTGGATGTCAACATTCTTCTTTCTTGACACATAATTTTCCTAGTTCTGCCATGCAAGTGAAAAGTATAATAAATAGAACCACAAGTATTACAAAAAAATCCATATGTAATAATTGAGGTACAAAGAGTACATTATTTCAGTTATTGGGAGTAAGACTGTAAATATTAGAAATGTCATGGGTGTGCAGTAACTCAAAGCACTGTATATGGGCTTTAGAGTTGGCTTCTAGCAAAGCTGACACACTGGAAAGGCTTCAACAAATTTCCAAGCCCAGAATCCCAACTTCTAGTAATTCTCAAATATGTACCTAATTCTCCTTCCCTGTTTCTAAGCATCTCTGGACATAGTTAATGCAAATTAGATGATCAACGCTGATATAATCTAAGCAAAGGGAGTACAGTTATTATAATACAATGTCTAGGCTAATTTATAATAACTTTTATTCAAAACTAGAGGCCTGGTGCATGGATTCATGCACCGGTGGGGTCCCTCGGCCTGGCCTGTGGGGACCAGTGGACCTCCACGCCACCGCAGCGTGGCTTTACCCACCAGCTCATCAGGCTCCAGCCCACTGTCCACGACAATCCCGCACAGCACAAAGTAGTGCGCAAAGCGGCAGGCGGCCGGGGAGGAGCCCAAGCCCAGGCCAGGTGCTGTGCTTGGTAGGCTCACTACCGCTCCACTGTGGTTTCCACGCACCTGTCCTAGGGCAACTGGCGTGCCAATGACCATGCAGCCGCTGCTCATCATCACAGCCTTGTTCCTTGTGCGGCACTAGAGAAGTGGCTGTGGGCTCACACCCAATCAGTCTAGATGCCTGGACTGGGAACCATGAGCTTGGTGCCCGTTGGTCAGCTGAACAGCGCTCCTGCTGTGGGAGCCCACTGACCACCAAGGGGCAGCTCCTACATTGAGTGTCTGTCTCCTGGTGGTCAGTACACATCATAGCTACTGGTCGACCGGTCGACCAGTCGCTTAGGCTTTTATATATATAGATTAATGTTTGTTTCCTGGTGTGAGCACAATGAACACATGCTTCCCCCGCAGAAAGGGGAGTGTTTTATCCATCCGATCTTTCATCAAATAGAACACTTGATTAAGCCAAAACCTTCTGAAATACATGATTAGAAGATCTTAAAAAAAACTGTCCTGAAAAGGATGGTAAATTATAGTTTGATCTCATTTGTCCTAAATTCTGTTCATCATTCACCCATGAGTTATAGCCGATTCACCCTTGTGAGATATGCCACATAACTAGTTCTCAACAATCTGTTGCATTTACTAAGAAAGAACCACATCTTGGAAATGACTGTTTCAAATGGTAGTCTCCTAATAATCAGAAGGTAAATGCATTAAGCATCTTTCTCACAGCCAAGTCTTATATCCCACCCGGTGAGGCAGTGGCTGGCCTCTGCGCTGGCATGCTTTGTGAGATGTAACGAAGAGCAGGATTTAAGCGGAACTCTGGGACGGGACATTGAAGTTCCCCCAAATGTTTCGCTTATACAGATCAATAGCACATTCAGTGTGCCTTTTCCACAGGCATGTTGTTTCTTGCCTGGACACTGTTACAGGTTCAAGCAAATGTTTTCACATGCTACTAGTAAACCCAGTGACTGTGGTTTGAATATACCAGGGAGGCACTTATAATGTAAGTTTAGAAACAAATCTGTCACAAATCAAGTAATGCTAGATGTATAGATGTGAATGCAAATATCTGCCATATCTGCCTTAACATGGGAACAAAGTGTATCATTTGTGACATCACTCTCCTCTGTATTAGCTTCTTTCCAGATGGCTATATTTCCCCTGCCAGACTATATACATCCTAAGGTTGGGCACTGGTTCTTTCCTATTGAGCGTCATCATTCCTATAATAGTGCCTGGCAAATGGGAATCCTTTGCTAATGATTGAATGAGTTTTTATAAATGTCTGGCACCTAATAGTCCCTTAACTTGTTCTTATAAATAACTGAATTAATGAAATTATGAAAGAACGGGTAGTGAAATGTTTTAAAAGTCACAAATGTGACTTTTAATGGCTAAAATAAAATAATATGCTCTTCATATTTACTTTAGAAATCAATTACACTGGAAATTCTTATTCTAATATTGCATTTGACACATTGGAAGTAAAATTTCTTGCCAATATTTTCAAATTGCACACTCTATTAATTTTTTACAATAAAATGATCTTCCTGCTGGCAAAGAGTGACATTTATAGTATACTTTGTATTAATTCCACCTTATTCTGCCCATACCTCCACAGTCACCTATTTTTTTTTTTTTTGTAACTCTCACCATGGTTGAAAAGAAATTAAAGCAGGTACTTTTCACAGTTTGCAGGATATTTAATAAATTCTTTAAAAGGACTATTACAATAATTATAATAAGCATCATATTGTTTCTGTTACTGTTATTAATGAAGGAGGGGGGAATCTGTGCTATGGTTGTTACATAGGAAAACCTAACTATCCTAATCTGATTCATTTCAAGGTCTGACTCTCCCAGAGAAGATTCCAACACTGGCCGAGTGGCTTGTAGGGAAACTTGCATTTTGAGTTTTCTGATCAAAAAGTCAGTACAGAAAGCTGGGCAGTGGTCTCATTTACCCACTCATCATTGCTTGCCTTGTGCAGGAAGAATGAGCCATTCTTTCATTCTTTGTGGAATGGACAAGAGCACCAGGTCTATTTACTCCTGGGCACATAAGGACCTGCCCCCAAAACATTACCAGCTCTTCAGGTCACCTCGACATCTAACAACTTTCAGGTGTTTTACCTCCACTCTCAATCCTCCACAATGAAGAAGAGCAAAGAGATGTTGTCTTCTTTTTTTAAAACTACTTTATTGAGATATGATTGGCAAGCAAGAAAGCTGTATATTCTAAATGTATACCACTTGACGAGTTTGAGGATAAGTAAACACTCACAAAGCCATCACCACCATCAAGGCCGTACACATAAGAGATGTTCTCTTAATTGGCATTAAACTTGAAGTACCAATTTATAAAGGAATCACACAAAAATGATCTTGCAGTTATCTAATAACTTCAATAGTAGTTCTAAGTGTTTATTTGTATGCCTTAATTTCACAACCTTCTAACACTATTTGGTTTCTTTGCATGTTTGTGTCCTCATATAACCCTACATTTATATTTGTTATAGTCATTAAGACACCAAATTATATTTTTGAACAAATTTAAATTCCTTAGTTATACTGATACCTTGTGGGCACTGTTGCAACTGATTTACTTTATTAGGTAGTCCATTACCTAATAAAGTGCTAAACATTTAGTATCTCCCCAATAAATGTTTGCTGAATTAATGAATGAGAGCTTTCTGCACACTACCTTTGCATCATTTTCAGATGCCCATTCTTTGACTATCACCGTATCTTCAAGTAACTTGGAAATTCTGCTTATCACTCCGTTTAACTTTCATTTGAAAATCACCCAAAAAAATATTTATTAATATCTACTATGTCGTAACATAGAGCTGTGCTTCTCAGGCCTGTTATATTCCCTTCATTGTCCTGAAAAAAAATTTGATCTAGATGCAGAGACAAGACAAAACCTCATAAAGAACTAAATTAAAAAGTGATGGGGTAGATGATTAAGAGTGAAATGAACATCATAAATGATATGAATATAGTGTGTTCTATGATTATGCCTACACTGGTCCATTCCAGATTTATACCAGGACAAGCCTGAGCTCGTTGGGGCGACTGCCAGAATTGGTGTGTTGGAAAGACTGCTTCCTGAGAGAATACAGTCTAAACACAAAGAATCAGCAGACAAACCTAACCCGATAACAAGTCTTAGTCATCAGAAGGAGGCGTGATATGATGAGCTTCTTGAATGTGTCCCTAACATTTCCTTTCACCACTGACTCATACGAGAATTTTAGGGAGAAGGAGAGAACTGTGACATACAACTGAAAATTACTCTGTAAGATATTCATATTCATGGGACATTACTCTCATATCTATAATATACTGGGCACAAAGTTTGTGTCCTTAAAAGAGGAGAACAAAACGAGATGGAGATATTGTCTTCACTTTGCCTCAGAAATACTGTTCAGTTTGGGAAACTGGAGGGTGCAGTTACTCACTGGGTAATATGATCCCCACACAGGGAGTGTTTGGAAGAATCCCAGGTGTCATGCAAAGGCATCAGTACCCAGTGGCAGTAATAGTACCTAACTGGAATGTCAGTGTTATGGACAAAGAGGGAGGAAGGGGCAGAAGAGAGGAGCAGGGGCTAGACATATCTCTGAGTCTATGTTGACTCTGGTGATAACTGAAAATACCAGGAACGCACTCAGCAGTGGGAATTAGCAAGTGACAGGTTCCATCCATAATAAACATTTGGAGGAAAGTGAGGTAACTGAGCCATGGAGCAATCTGGGAAAGGCTTATGAAGCAGGAAGAACTGGATCTGGATCAATAAGAGATGAAGTAGTGGAGGCAATGGTATTAAAAGACAAAGCTGAGCACCCAAACTGTGTGGGTCAGTGGTTGAGTGTCGACCTATGAACCAGGATTTCACAGTTCTATTCCCAGTCAGGGCACATGTCCAGGCTTGATCCCTAGTGTGAGGTGTGCAGGAGGCTGTCAGTCAGTGATTCTCTCTCATCATTGATGTTTCTCTCTCATCATGGATGTTTCTCTCTCTCTCTCCTTCTCCCTTCTTCTCTGAAGTCAATAAAAATATTTAAAAAACCTATATAATAAAACCCTAATATGCAAATTGACTGAAAAACCAGTAGAATGACTGATCACTATGATGCGCTCTGACCACCAGGGGGCAGACGCTCAATGCAGAACCTGCCCCCTAGTGGTCAGTGTGCTCCCACAGGGGCAGCGCTGCTCAGCCAGAAGCCTAGCTCACAGCTGGCGAGCACAGCGGTGATAAGGAGTGAGGGGTCCCGGACTGCGACTGCCCCGGACTGCGAGAGGGATATCTGACTGCCAGCTTAGACCCGATCCCCAGCGAGGATGGTAAGCAACTGGATTAGAAATGAATAACAGGGCCAAAATCAGAGAAGCCTATAACTCCATCACCTCCAATATCCAAAATCAGTAGGCTCTTGATATGAAGATTACAGAATTTCTCAGAGGATGACATTCCCTTGACCCATAGCCATACAGTAAGCACTTAACATATTTTATCTTTAATGTTCAAAAGCCCTACTATCATTATGTTTATCTTCTATAAATAAAAATTGAGGCTCAGAGAGTTTAAGTTCCTGGCCCATCCGGTCACAGAGATTGAGTCAGGATTCGAGGCCACATTTTGTGTAGGGTGTATAGTTGTTTTATATAACACTACAGTTTTTCTACTTTTGCTCTGTTCAACTGCTTGATCTCACTGGGGTCAGGTTGGCCTTGAATTTTCTCCACTTTGGCCTGATTTCTTACATAACAGAATGGTGAATACATATTGCATAAAGATAGAAAAAAAAAAAACCGCTAATGGTAGATCTCTCATTTTTTAAAATCAGCTCTTTTCATGATATTCACTTTACCTGATATATTTTTTAAGATACTGCTCTTGAATTTTCAGGGTTTTGTTTTTTAATTATGTCAGTGCCTGGCCATGAATCTCCCAACATCATATATAATTGAGTGGTTTGCCTTGGTATGTTAATGTTATAGAAGATAATGTGCCTGGTACTTTAACAAAAGACATATTCTTGTGCCATCACTAACCTAGAGGCAGAATTTGAGATAAAAATGATAATAAGGGAGAAAGGAAATGGGTTTCATAAAGGAGCATGAAGCAGGCAAAAGAAGTACTAAAGACAGATGAGACTGAAATTAAAGGAGGCCGCCAGGAGGGTAGACCAATTAGGTTTCCCTTGGCAAACTTAGAAAACAGACTGTAGAGTGGACAAGTCCAGTGTTCTGGACTTGGAAATAGACATGACTTGGGGCTTAGAGATGAAGATACCCACACTGACAAGAAATCAATAGTCTTTCTCTACTGCTGAATGAGGAGGAACTTCTATCTACTCCAAATACAAGTGAGGACCTAACTTAATTTGTTTCAGAGACCATGTTGAAGTTGTTCTGAATACTCTTGAGATTCATCTCAAGAGTATCTGCTACTGCTACTGTTGCGGTGACCTACCCCAAGGAAAGATACCAGCAGGAACTGGGAGCTCTTGCTCCTGAGGTTGGCTGGGAGAAACCTGCACCTCACCAGGAGGGCACCTGGGAGGGAGCAGGCGACCCTCTGCCACTTCTGATTGTTTATGCAAAACGTACTGACTTTGCAAGAATAGCCTACAAAGAAAGGGCATTTTAATAAAAATGTGTGCAAATTTGTCTTGGAGGGCTGAAATAATTGGTAGATAAATCCAATTTGAAGAGGTAAATGAAAGAAATTTTTCAATTTACCCAGCTCTTATAGCATTGTGCATGATATGGGTTTCTTCTCACTTAAACTGGGGGACTTTTCCAAGTTATGTATGAACTCAGTGAACAAATTAGAACGTGCTATCAGATATATCTTGATGTCAGTTTAACCCAAACATTAGTCATGCATTTTCAAATTTCCAGAAAAAAAAATTATGCTCATAAGTTGACTTTCGTTACTCTTTTAAATGGACACTCAGAATTGGGCCTCGGCATAATAAAAAGGAGGTACAATGGTGGAAGAAGAGAGAATGGTTGGAAATAAATTCATCTCCAGGAAATATTATTTTGATACATATGGTTGGAACTAATTTTATATGCTTTGGCTACTAAATTCATATAGTCACATGCATTCTAAAATATGTTCATATATACCATCCTCTGCAGTAAATATTAATTTTAGCTCCATTTTAGTTCTCGAATCTATTCATTTTTCCCCTTCTCTACTCCTGGGCTTTTGTCTGGCCCCTGCTCAGTCTGTTTGCCATTAGATGGGGCTCTGTATCTGGAGGAAAGTGGAATTTCTCTCTTGTTCATTGCTCTCTAGGTAGGGGAATAAAAGCTGTGCCTTCAGATGCATTTGCTAAGGAAATTAGTTCTAACCCTGGTGTCTGGCTTATGAGCATAAACATTGTGGTGTCAGAAGAGCACAGGGCTTCTTTCAGGATTACTCTCTAAGTAGGGATGCCAGGGACCGCTCATTCAGGGGCAGGGACTTAATACTAAGGGAGACCCAAAGTTGGGGTTTATGTTTCCTCCCCTCCCTTCACCTAAGAGGCTTGGTTACCAAAATACTAAGGGACAATTTTTCCTGAGTGAAGGACTCCAGAGAGTTTTTGTGGCTTCCCTTTGGAAGGTACATTTTAGCTCTGATCCATTTGTCAAAAGAACCACTATGCTTTGCTTTTTCTACCGGCAGGATTAGGTGGTAATTAAGCCATAAAACCGTGCAAATGGGATCACGATGAGCTTCATTTACTGGGGCTGCATTCAAGAGCAAAGTCACTAGTGAATATGAAATAAACATCCTTTCCCAAGGACCAAGGTCAAGGAGCAAAGGTACACGTGGTCAGCACACATGATAGGCAAGAGCCAATTATATTGGGTGTTTGAAACAAGCTGGTTTCTCCTCTGTGATGCATCAACTTAGAGTCCTAAGTATTTTTAACTATTTCCTACAAAGACAGAGCCAGGGGGAAATGACTGGATGGAGAGGACTATGTGGTTGGATTGTAAGAACATCACATGCACTTATAGACTGCCTAATAACTGGGGACAGGGAACAGTGTTCATGCTTCTAATGATCCTACATTAATATTTTCATGCATTCTTAGGAAAGCATATTGTTTAAGGACGACAGGGATTTTTAGAATTAAAAAATATATTGAATTAATTGGGATGACATTTTTTTGCAAAACCAAACAGGTTTGAAGTGTACAACTTAATAAAACATCGTCTGCACATTTCATTGTGTGCCCATCGCCCCAAGCAAAGTCTCTTTTGGTCCCCATTTCACCCCACCTTTGCCTAACAGGTTTAAGGTATTAATTCGAATTATGTCTGTCTACTACACATGTGAACTTGGGCAAATTGGTTAGGCCCTTCTGAACCTCAGACGCCTCATCTGTGGAATAGCACCTCATGAGGTTCGTAATGATTAAATAGGATGTGCATGTAAATTGTAAGCATGGTGTCTGGGATACGGTACGCTTTCCATAGCTGTGAGGCATTGCTATTGGGAGTATAATTGCTAATTATTATTTTCCCAAGGAGAGCAAATCCAACTCAGGAAGAACTGGTTGGCAGAGCCTTCAAAACATATTTGTGATCTGAAGCTCACGTACCGGCTGCTAATTTGCTTGTTTATTTCATTTGATTTTCCTCAGCTGCACATAAGGAAGGTGGGTGGCAGAAGCTTAATTTATTTGTCCCCTTTTTTTTGGAAAGTGTGGATTTGGCTCTCACACTATTTTGAGGCCTGGCCTGGTGGTAGCACTGGGGATACGCACACTCCAGGGAGGTGGGAGGATTGTACTGCTCTCCTGGGGGCTCCGGCCTCTTTCCTTCTCCAAGTGCTCCTCACCGGTGCTACGCAGCCAGTGCTGCCCACCACAGGCCTCTCCTCCCACAGACCTGGAAACAGGAGAAGCGCCATGACTCACGGGCTACAACTTTTTCAGCTGTTAGATACAAGCACTGATAGGCTCAGCTCCCATGTTTTCATCACCCCACAGACTGACTAAAGGGGAAAGGGCTCCTCGGTTTTCAAATAAAGTGCTTTCTGATGCTCAGTGAGAACAACCGAGAGCTGCGTGGAGAGGTTAGGACGTTGTTTCCGTGTCCTTGCGGAGTCGGGGGGAAGGATGAGCTGGGGGACACCGGGGTATCTTCACATCCTTCCAGGTATGGCATTTGAAGTACTTGAACATCTTTCCTTACCAACGATCAGAGCCCTGCTTTCTGGCATTCACCCACGGTACTTTGCACGTTCTCTG
>NW_005871166.1:3869426-3905128 GCF_000147115.1 Myotis lucifugus
GCATGTACCTGGGTTGCGGGCACATCCCCAGTGGGAAGATGTGCAGGAGGCAGCTGATCGATGTTTCTCTCCCATCGATGTTTCTGACTATCTATCTCTCTCCCTTCCTCTCTGTGAAAAATCAATAAAATATATTTAAAAAAAAAAAAGATGTGTATACCAAACTAGGATTCAAAACGTATCCCTCCCTGGTCAGTGTGCCTCCTTGATTAGAGCTCCATCCTGTACACCAGAGGTAGCAGGTTCGATTCCTGGCTAGGGCACACACCCAGGTTGCTGCTTCAATCCCCAGTCTGGCTCATACGAGAAGCAACTCATCCATGTTTCTCATATCAATGTTCTCTCTCTCTCTCTCTCTCTCTCTCTCTCTCTCTATCTCTCAGGAAACATATCCTCAAGTGAGGATTAAAAAGTGGATCCCTCCATGTAGATTATAAATAACTGAAGAATATTGTAATCAGTGCTAATTGCTTTTCCAAATATTGACCTGTAATGCCTAAAGAGTGTATGTAGTTCTATTTTGCCAGGTGGGGAAATGTGTGTTCAGTGGTTATGTAGTCTTGACCTTATGTACTTTTAATTAATTTGGTAAAGGTAATTGATTTAAAAACATAACAATGTGATTTCACTCTACCCTTGTGTCAATTCTACAAATCAGGAAAACATCCTAGAAAAGACTATCACTATAGTTTAATTTTAGGCAACATGGAGAATCTTATTATTTTCAAAGTGGACTCATTGATAAGGTCAGGAATAAAATCTAAGACCACTGGTTTCTTGACCTCGACTTTCTTATGAGACCACTTCTGCCAATGGAAGGTGGCTATGCTATACAAACGCTGCTCTAAAACTTTGTGTGACCAAGTGTTCTGCATGCCTTTAAGCATCTGTCTGATTATATTTTTTTATGTCTTACTTCAGATAACTTTAAAGATTGATCTTTATGTAATTCACTTAACATTTGATTTGTCTTTAGTCAAATAATTGATTAACCAGATACCATCCTCTTTAAAATTGTCAGTGCATTAGAGCAATTACTCTTAAAAAATTAAGAGCCCATCTTCAAACTGCCTGGATCTGTTGGATATTTGTTTGACCTGCATTTTTAGAGCGCCCGATGCAAAGCACTATGAGTTTGTGAGTTTGTGAGTAGGTCTTGTGAGAATAGGGAGTTTGTATGGGGTGGTGATATGCACAAATGACACTAATGTTGGGGAATACTCATGGTGGATGCCATTAGTCAGTGCTTTTTATAATACTAGCACATTTAGTCCTCGTGTACAAAGTGGGTACCTTTTAAAATCCCCATTCTATCAATGAGAAAACAGAGACTCATAGAGAGATCAGATTAATAGGTAACTTGCTGAGGTGAGGAGCCTGGAAGTAGAGGAGCCAGGACTTGTGTTACCTGGGTCTAGAGCCTGTGCTCTTAGACACAGCAAGACTCCTGTCCTAGAAGGAAACCAGGGCTCCCTAGCGTATAGCCAGAGGACAAGTCATGTGGCCATTGGGCAAGAGTTCAGACCAGGAAGAGAGTTTCTGCCTGGGGTGATTATGAAGAGTTCATAGAAGAGGAGACATTGTAACTAGGCCTAAGAGGTTGGTGGAATGTTGCAGGTGGAAGTTAAGATGCCACTGAAGGCTAGAAGTTGTCATCAGCAAAGGCAGGGAGGTGGAGGAGCACAAATACAGAGGACAAGGCAGGGGGCAGTTTGATGGGAGTGGGGCCCAGAATCCTTGTAAAAGGGCAGGAGGAGAGTTATTAGAAGGGAAGTTGTACCAAATTCTAGAGGACCAGTTACAAGAATTTGAAACTCATTGTGGATGTGAAGGCTTGAAATTAGAATATTTATTTACTTATTTAAGCAAAGGAGCAATAAGGGAAGGTGAATTGGGCAGTATGGGTAGCATTGATTAGGTGGAAAATGGGAAAGATTTGCAAGAAAAAAAAGAAAAAGGTTGATATCCAAATGAATTTAAACACTTCTGCAAGAAAAACAACAACAACAACACGAACAACAAAAAAAGGGAAATATTAAAAGCTCAGAGACTTGTGATTCCCCTAACTCTGAAATAAAAGCTGAGTCCCTCTGGAGCTGCTACAGCAGATGAGGCCGTCATGAAGGTACTGTCTTGCTCTCCCTACACAAATGGGACTTCTTGCGCCATCAGAAAATCTGGCAGAATAACCATTTCCCAGTTCCTCCCTGCACTCAGAAGTCATGAGTAACAGAGCCCTTTAACTTTTCCTTTGTATTTTGGTGGCAGGTTTGTACAGAGCGGCAGCAGTGGTGAGTTATTTTCAGATGTCTGTGGCCGTCCTGTGGTCTGGAGTAACGGTGTCTGTGCTACTCTGAGGTGGGCATTAGTAACAGTCACAGCTTACTCAGTGCACCAGGCACCAGGAATGATTGGGCTGGGAGAGGATTCGCAGGCAGTAAGCAATTCTTACCTCAGTCCCTGTAGTTTCTGAAGAGGCACAAAGCAAGAATCTGGACTTAATGTTGGTTTCAGCTTTCTGGTTGGATTGCCTGTCCCTCAAGGGGCCACAGACATGCACATATCAAGAGGCGATGAGAGAGAATCCACCAGATGTACATCTGAAGAGAACTCTGAGGTTGAGAGCTCTACCTTGGCTTTATATTCATTGGACTTGGACTTGTAGGGCATCTGCCAAATATATGTTTTCTGGGGAGCTGATTTTTACGAGATCTGGGAGATTCCGAGTTAGCCCTGTAAGCAGCATATTTGCATGACCTTCTCCTTCCATTGGGTGGTCACAATTACTTGTGTCAGAGAAACCGGCAGACTTATTCTGGAAGTTGTAACCTCTGTGTAGTAATGTGAGTAAGTTTATTCTTTGGGTTAACATTGTACTGTTCCAAAGGTGTGCTGCATTTAAATGACAGCCTCAGGCCAATGCCCACAAGAAATGCCCCTCCAGGGGGATTTCATCACATGAGACCTCTGGGTGATCTTGGTGCCTCATTTCACCCAAGAGGAAGCTTTAATAAGCTGGAACCTAGGAAGCATCTTGAAATGATACATCAGTGCTAAAAATGTGGAAGAAAGAACAGACTGTGTCTAAGTGTAATTAAACTGCATCTAGTTTTAAAACTAACGTTAAATAATTCAGTGATGGAGAATGTCTGTATGCTTCTCATCTTCAAACTCCATTGTGATCATCTCATATGTTGACCCATCTTTCCATTTTAAATGTGATGCTGGGTTCAATCAGTTTGTAAGGAAAAGGAATTGTAGTGAACCTAGAGGCTAAAGTCTTTAAACTTGAACAAAGGATGTTGTCAGTGACAGCCATTACTTCAAGTCCTCTCAGCGAGGTGCTCATAAGACCAAGGCTTTGGTTTGGGTCCAGATATGCCATTTCGTTTACTTTTTTCTGGCCCTTTTAACATTTTTATTTTGAAATAATCTTAAACATACAGAAAGGTTTAAAGAATTATACAAAGAGTTCCTGAATCCTCTTACCCAGAATTAACTATTGTTAACATTTTGCCACATTTGCTTTGCAATTCTCTATGTACTACATATTTTTTCACAACTTGAAAGTAGGTTGCAAATGCATGCCCCTTTATCCTTTAGTAACTTCAGTGTGTTTTTCCTAAAAGAAGTATATTCTCTTACATAAATTTATTAAGGATCCAGTCATTGCATTTACTGTATTAGAACTCTAACAGAGTAGCTAAAGGGAGATAATTTTCAGATACTGTTTAGAAAGATGCCATGGGAGAGTTAGATTTATTGAGTGCCCTTTTATCCTCAGAAGAGGTATCTCAGTGAAGTAATCTATCAGTGTTCTCCAGAGAAACAAAGCCAATAAAATATTATATATTATAGGCTATATATATGCATATAGGGTATACATATAATATATTTAACATACATATATAAAATATTAATATGTAATACATGGCAATGATGTGACCCTAATAAAAATGCCATGAGATTTCTTAGACACTTTTGATATCACTATGCCTGGTAAGATTTTAGCATGTTTGGGAAACAAATAAGATGGGATTTGTAGTTGAGTAGGAGGTTTTTAAATCCCTTCCAATTCATATCTATATCTATATATCTATATCTAAATCTATATCTAAAAAGAATGGGTCCAGGTAAGTTAAAACTGTAAGGCAAGCCAGGAGACTGGAAACTTCCCCAGTTGATACTACTGTAGTGTTGAGTCTAAAATCTGTAGGGCAGGCTGGTCGGCTTGGAATTCTGCAGGAGTTGATGCAACAGTCTTGAGGCACGATTTCTTCTTTCCTAGTAAACCTCAATTTTTTCTCTTAAAACATTCTAACTGCTTGGATGAGGCCCACCCACATTAATGAGGGCAATCTGCTTAAAGTCAACTGACTGTAGATGTTAGTCACGTCTACAAAATAGGTTTACAGAGAAAAATAGGTTTACAGAAACACCTAGATTCATGTTTAATTAGATCATTGTCCTGGCAAAGTGAACTCAGAAAACTATCATAGTTAGACATCATCACCCATATTTTATACATGAGGAGTCCAAGACTTAGCACCACTGTTTTTACTAAGGCCATTCACTATGCATGGCTGAGCCCAAATATCCAGTGTATCTCACCCTGAAAACCCGTGCTTCTCCCATGGCATCTCCATTGCCATATTTCAGCATGAGAGTAATTGGGAAGCTGTGAGTTTCCAGTCACTGATGGTATCCAAACAAAGGCTGAAGGACCAGCTAGCAAGAATGTTCCACATACAAATGGCTAAAAGATATATGAGAAGATACTCAACTTCACTAGCTATCAGGGAACTGCAAATCAAACCCATAATGGGATACCACCTCACACCTGTTAGAATAGCTGTTATCAACAGGACAGGTAATAGCAAGTGTCGGAGAGGTTGTGGAGACAAAGAAACCCTCATTTACTGCTGGTGGGAATGTAAACTGGCACAGCCACTATAAAAAACAGTATGGAGGTTCCTCAGAAAATTAAGAAAAGAGTTGCTATATAGCCCAGCAACCCCTCTTCTGGGTATCTACCCCCAAATTTTGAAATCATTTATTTGCAACTATATATACACCTCTATATTTATTGCAGCATTATTCACAGTGGCCAGGAAATGGAAACAACAAAAGTGTCTTTTAATATATGGTTGGATAAAGAATATGAGGTATATATACAATGGAATACTACTCAGCCATAGAAAAGATGAAATGCTGCCATTTGTAACAACATGGATGGACCTTGAGATATGCTAAGTGAAATAAGTCAGAAAAAGTCTAGAACCATATGATTTCACTCATATGTTGGATATACAGTTAAAAGCAACAAATGCACAAACAAGAAAAACAAACAAAAACTCAGACACAGACAACAGTATGGTGGTTACCAGTGGGATGGGGGGCAGTAAAGGGTAAATGGGGTCACATATATAGTGTTGGAAGATTTAATTTGGGTGGTTGGAACACAATGCAATATACAGATGATGTATCATAGAATTGTACACTGGAAAACTACATAATTTTGTTACCCAGTGTCACCTCAATTAATTTAATGGAAAAAAATAGTAAGACATGAAATCAAACTAAAAAAATGTTCAAGAAATGATTCAAGTCTTAAAGCTTGAACCAGATGGTTTTTTTTAATTCCATTGGTCTTTAAGAATATTTAGATTTTTATTTAACCCTTACCTAAGAATATGTTTATTGATATTAGAGAGAGAGGAAACATCAATGTGAGAAAGAAATGTCGATTGGTTGCCTTTTGTTGGTGCCTCAACCAGGGATCAAACCAGCAACCCAGTCATGTGTCCTGACTAGGAATCGAACCTACAATCTTTTGGTGTATGGGATGATGCTCCAACCAACCGAGCCACCAAGCCAGGGCCTCTAGTACATTTTTAAAATGTTTTGGGCTTTCTCTTATTGGAATATAACATTTTTATGCACAGCTACATTTATGTTAAATTAGTACATCTAATCAGAATAGATAATTTGTACCCCCCCCACAAACTTTTTTTTCTTAGAGCCTACATTATTTATAGTTTTCAAAACATCATTTCAAACTACTACTACTATTTGGCAGATCTTTAACATGTTAATTAAGAAAATTATAGAAAAGCTGTGCTGCCCAAAAACAATTATAAATGACTTTTATGTAAAGATAAGGCTGGTGGGAATGTATGAGCTATTTGTATCATACTTTTATTTCAAGGATAATTTGATGGCTCAATTTTTTTTCTTTATTTCATAGACAGGAGAAATGTTATCAGAGCCCATGGTTTACCTTGACAGTTATCCTCAACATCAGAAAAAGTTTCATCCTTTGTAGGGTATTTTAAGTAATAAATACTAATTGTAGAAGTAATTTAGTAAGCATTAGTAAGTATCAAGTACTTTGCTAAGTGATTTATAAGCATGATCTTAGTTATTCTTCATAGCAACTAAAATAGGTAAGTGTTTTTTGTTGCTGGCATTTTAAGACAAAAAGAAAAAGGCAGGTGCAGGAATATTAAGTAATTCTAAAAAAAGATATTAAATGTGCAAGTGGATATTTTGTTTTCTAATTTTTGCTTGATATTTTAACACAGATTATGTATTTTATATATAATTCAAATTGACCTTTAAAAATCTAAGCATTCATATTTCTTTTTTAAAAGATTTTAGTAGGTTTTTTAAAATTTATGTTAAAGAGGGAAGAAAGGAGAGAGAGAGAGAGAGAGAGAGAGAGAGAGAGAGAGAGAGAGAAACTGATATGAGAGAGATACTTCAGTCAGATGCCTCTGATACACGCCCTGACTGGGGATGAAACCTGCAACCCAGTCATGTGTCCTGACCAGGAATCAAACCCATGACCTTCCAGGGCATGAGATGCCGCTCTAACCAACTGAGCTACACTGGCCAGGCTGAGCATTCATAGTCCAATAGTGATAGAGCAAAATAATTAATGCCTTGTTCATAACCACCAGCAAGATGGTTGCCAAATTAGAAAATTAATCATGAACTTTTAACACCCTGTCCAAAGTTTGCCAATTAAACTATATCTTCTAATAATAAAGCACACTGTTATGACAGCTTAACATATGAAATTTTCTCTCGCTCAGCAAATTTTAACTTTTTACTTAGCAGTCTATAATTACCATCCCTAGGCAATTGCATGATTCTCCGCTTGAATAACATGTCATCCAACATTAAGGCAGGTTATTTTTTCTCTGTGGGTGTTTCTCACCAGGTAAGGAATAAAAGGTGACTATTTAGTCTAGAATAAATTTAAAAATTGAAAACTAAAGGCTTATTACTAGGAATATGGAAAGAACTATGTGTCCAGTTTTATTTTGTTTTGTTTTTTCAGACTTGCGTTTAGTGAAATTTTGTGGATACAAATCTCCTATGTAGCAGAGGAAATCCAAGAATAGAGGTGATGATTCAAATATTGTAAATATGATGTAAATAACATGAGCTTTCTTAGTAACTTGATGTCACCATGCCTGGTGGGATTTAAGCATGGCTGGGGAAAAAAGTAAAATGAAATTTACCTTTGTTTGGATTTCAAAATTCCTTCCAATTCAGATACTTTTAATTCTTAGTCTTCATTTTTAGATAATTACTCTTGCCATTGTAAACAAGTATAATTCCCATTGTATAATTTACTCTATTATATAGGGACTAGAGGCCCCGTGCACAGATTTGTGCACATTGAAAGAAAATTATTTAGAAGAAATATTTTAGAGGCCGGGGAGGGACCACAGGAGGACTCCAGGTTGTGTCCGGCCCATCACACCCAGTCCTGATTGGCCGGACCCCAGCAGCAAGCTAAACTACTGATCGGAATGTCTGCCCTCTGGTGGTCAGTGTGCATCATGGCGACTGGTCAAATGGTCAAACGGTTGGACACTTAGCATATTAGGCTTTTATTATATAGGATTGGATTGTATGATATTGTTACTGTTTTTACAGAGTAATCTATACTTGTACAATTCTGAAGGGTCACATAATGAAACATTTAAGCCTTAAATTTAAGGGGTGCCAATGATAAAGCAGTTGGGTCTAGGGTATCTTGTTCCATGTTTGCCTGTATGCTACTCCTACTGTGCATTACATTTTTAAACAACTAGATCTAGGATTTCAGATGATGATGGAGAATTTTTGATGGTGCCACAAGGGATGTTACTCAGTTCTTCTCAGACAGGTTTCAATGTGCAAGTTATTATCATGCTGCTGAACACCTAGTTGGTTTATAAAACCCCAACCATCAACTGCATTGCAGAATGTGAGACTAAAGATGAACCTCAAATGAGGCATCAGTTATTTTCAAAGGAGCAAATTAATTAATTGATTGATTGATTGATTAATCCATCCATCTGTAGCAGAGCGTGTAGGTATAGATCTGGCTAGAGAGAAAGAACTGCCTGGGGCAGGTCTCTTTGAATATATATTTCTTCCACCAAGATCTAAAGGGGTGTGCCTTCGTGAGCTCCACACCCTGACGTGAGAGAGCGTAACTGCCAGGGACAGCAAGGCATTTCCGCCCCTAAAGGGTGTCTCACAAGATGGAATGTCCATGCTCACCTGGGATAAGACACTGTTCTTACAATGGATCGGAATGTCCCAGACAGAGAGGCTAAGAAATCTCTGAAGTTAGTGTTTAAAGTTCTAGTTCAGGCCCTGGATGGTGTGGCTCAATTGGTGGAGCATCAGCCTGTGCACTGAAAGGTCCCTGGTTCGATTCCCAGTCAGGGCACATACCCAGGTTACGGGTTTAATACCAGGTCAGGGTGCGTAAGGGATTCTCTCTCACATTGATGTTTTTCTCTTCTCCCTCTCCCTTCCTCTCACTCTAAAAATCAATAAAAACATATTTAAAAAATAAAAGTTCTAACTCACGGTGGGTCAAATATATTGTGATAGAAGGAGACTAGACTTTGGGTAGCAAGCACACAATAAAATATACAGATAATGTATTATAGAATTGTATGCTTGAAACTGACATAGTTTTATTAACCAATGTCACCCCTATAAATGTAATTTAAAAATGAACATACAAAAAAAGGATCCAATCAGATTTTTAAATTTACCAAAAAAAAAATCAAAGAATTCTAATTCAGTCACCATTCTGGTGCAGATCAGAACAGGGTTTGGAGAAATGTAGGACAGAGAAAAACTTTAGCACATAATATACAAAGTTTTCAAAAACAGAAAGAACAGAGTTAGAGTCCATAAGCAATTCAGCCTACATTTCCTCAATTCCCAAGTTAAAAGAATTTATATATATTGAATGTATATCAACGTTGACACAACCATATATATTACCATTTGATCCAACCCTGAATGGTGCATATGGTCTTTGTATTTATGATTCCTTTCACTCTTTTTTGTTGTTGTTAATCCTCACCCAAGGATATTTTCCCACTGATCTTTTAGAGAGTGGATGAGAGAGGGAAAGACAGAGAGAAACATCAATGTGAGAGAAACACATCTATTGGTTGCCTCCTGCACATGCCCCTACCAGGGCCTGGGCAGGGAGGAGCCTACAACTAAGGTAGTGTCCTTGACCTGAATGGAACCCGGGACCCTTTGGTCTGCAGGGCCAACGCTCTATCCACTGAACCAAACTGGCTAGGGCTCCTTTCACTCTTTAGGGCCGTGAACCTATTCATTATCTGCGGAGGTTACCACCGTCCACTCTCGGAGCTTACGGAGTCTGAACTGTTATTAGCTCAGGTCCATCCTACCTCTAGTGTACATATGGGAGTGTACTGCTCATTCTTTTATAGGAGTGTGGGTTCCTATTCTTTTAAAAAATGGGTTCCCACAGGAGACAATATTGCTGACATTCTGCTAAAGTCAGGAGACAATATTGCTGACATTTTCTGCTGGGTGGTCAGTTTGTGAGATGTTAGTTATGGGTGTGGAGGGGAGGGCCAAGATGTTAGTTATGGGTGTGGAGTGGGAATCTTGTGCTATTCGCGCTGGTAGTTGCTACATTTTGACTGACCTACCAGTTTGCTTTTAGACCTTTAGATTTCTCTTCGTGTCCTTTTTGAGTTTCACTTACTAGTCTTTCCCTTCTTGAACAATCCCCCCCGGGAGTTTTAGGACCCTCCTTTTAATCAAGTGAAAAGCCTTTTCTCTTTTTTTCCTTCAGTGAATCAGTCTCTCTCCTCTGCTCTTTACCCCTCTCCTGCCCTCTCTCCTCCTCCCTCTATCCCTTCCTTCACTCTCAAAACCTTCTTCTGTTTCCCCAGTAAACCTTTAATGACTCTCAAATCCAGACAATTATTAGTAAGCAAAATGATCGTTTCTTCTCACGCAGACCAGGAAGTGGAGGAAAATATTTTCATGCCCTTCCTTCAGTACCACATAGAAGAAGAAGAAAAAGAAAATAATTCAGCTTTCAATTTAAAAAGCCTGAATGTATATCACTGTTACCATAATCATGTATTTTGGTTTAAGTTAATTTCAGCAAATTCTTATTTTATCCTGATTGAGTCCCACGTTTAGGAACCTTGTGGGTATTGTAAAAAAAGAAATTGTGTATATTCTCTTTCAACAATCTGGCAGATTGTTAGGATTCAGGTTCCAAGCCCTGGAGGAGCAGGTAAGCACCTGAACAAAGCTTTTTCTCATCAGGGTGTGCTATGCACTGTGCATGCACACACACTCATTCTGGAAAGGGTAGAACATTTAAATAATAAAATAAAAGCAAAACCCATACACATTTACACAAAAGACAAATAAAGGTGGTGTGGGACCAATCCTCCTGTGATTTTCTTGCCCTAAGACTTGCATTTCTTAACTTATGAAATATTCACTGCACTGTTTGAAACGTTAAAGCAATGCATGCCTAGACTTCCAGGCTTCAGAATAAAAAGCAATTCCTCTTGGATATGATTTATACACATTGTAGAAGCTTTGGTATGGTTGGCAAGTCAGTGAACATACAGATGAGAAGGGGGAAGATAATACCCCAGTGACTGTCAGAGATGTTTCGTGTTGTAGTTCACAGCTTCTATAGAGCTATGGAATTCAGATGTATTCCTAAACCTCTCTGAAAATGGTCTCTGCTGATATAGTTGTTAATCTCAACAGACTGAGAAAAAAATCTTAGAAGATACTTTTAATGAAGCGTACATAAGAAGCCTGAGTTGAACAGAATATTAAAGGAAGATTGGTGCATTTCTAATGGTTTTGTGTGCATGTGTGCGGGTGTGTTCGATAATTTTTAGACCAGCACAGTTTTCTATAATGGCCTCTTAATATATTTGTATGACAATGTAGGTGAGGAAAAAATATTTTTCCTCCCACCCTTCTAAATTCTTCTGGCTGATCTAACAATTCAAGGACATGAAGCAAATTAATAGGAGAAAATAACCACATTTACCACATATATACATACAGGAGTTCCATAAGAAAATGGGACTCAGGACAGATCAAGCAGTTAAGGCTGGTAAACATCTGGAGCTAAGGAGGAAGGGTGGGGACTTCAACATGGAAAAAGTCAATTCACATGTAGATGAGGATCAGATAAAAGTTTGGTAAACAAATGTTTGCTGGGCATCTTTAACAATTGGACACAGAGAGGACTTTGATCAAATAGGCCTTGCTGGGTCCCTCCCAATCCCTCACACATACTTCATTATAAGCCATAGTTAATGATCTATGATAACAATTTCCTTCCTGGAGCTGGTCCATTATCTACATTCTTGGGGGAAAGTCATAGGTTTTTTTCTTTCTTAAAAATAAAAAATAATTTTGCAAAAAAGGCATATTTTGAGGTGGCAAACTCTGCTTCCCATAACAATAAGGTGTCTACTACTAGTAAAATTTAGGTATCTTATATTTATTTCAGTAGCTCTACATTTGTTTCTCAATTGACTCCTTTGGAAGAAATAAGGTAAGAGTCATAAGAGTGGCTCCCTTTTCTTTTAGGATAAAAGAGAGAGATTTTTCTCCTTTCTTAGAACCCTTCCTTAGAAATATATTTTTCAGACAGCATTTTTACTACAGTGAACATAGCAACCTTATTCAGTATTTTTATAGCCTTTGCATTTGTGAAGTGTTTTAAAGTGAGCTCAATTAGACACACACTCCATCATCTGAGAAAGGAATCAATGCAGGATATCATTCCCACTTGACAAATAACATAGATGCATCATTCTAGGGCATATTTATTAGAAAGAAGTGAAGTTACCCGTTCAAGTTGGTCTTCCAAGTCAATGGACGACAAAGGAATAGAACTTGTTTGAAAGGTTAACATGGTTGTACAGGGGCAGGTTAAATAGCCACCTCAGACAGTGGATAAGGAAAAATTGAATTTATTGGAGGAAAAGGGGTGGGGGATGGGATATCCCAAGGGAAAGGCTGCACAGCAGCCAGCCAAGGGGACATTGGGTCCATGATAGCAGCACGCAGGAGTGGAGTTTCATCCTTAGAGGCAGCCACTGGCAGGAAGCTCTTGTCAATATGTCCAGGGGGTGAAGTGGGCTTGAATGGGGATGGAATGCAGGTGTGCGATCAGGTGACTTCAGGACAGTTTCAGTTCCTTATATGGTCTGATTTTTGGTGTCCAGCAAGTTTTTGTGGGTTTTTTTTCCTGTTCTTTGTTCTCCTGTAGTGGGAAGCTTATAAATGGTCCTTCAAGATTGCATTGCCCTGTTGTCCTAATATTGTTATTCTGTAGCTCCTGGTGTACTGTCTTGGTTGTTCAGCTTTTTGTCTGCTCCCTATGCATTAATCAACAACACCATAATTATCAGGAATGACAATCTCACATCAATAATTCATTCTTCAATGTAAGCACATAAAAGGATTAATGTAATATAGAGAAGGAAAGGTCACTAAATGATGTATTGGAACAACCATGATAAGAGACCAACAAATTAAACCTAACGGGAGAGATCAGCATTTGTTGGATAAACCTAATAAAATCTTGTAGTTTATTGATGTTGCTCCTCCGCTGGGCAGAAATCGCTCTAGGATAAGATAGAAAGACAAAAAATAAGTATGTGGAAATCAAGGAAGTTCAAAGTAAAGATGTAACTACAAATATCAATAGATCCATCATGACCAAAATGTTATCATTCATTTGGAATTAATTTCTGTTATGAATTGCAACAATTTTTTTTTCTAAAATCCGAATTAGAGACTCTGATAGTCATAATTTCAGCGAGTCTCTTGAAGGCCCTTTTCACTAAAGATATCTTTTAAATCACAAAGAGTTCTTTCTCCTTTAATGAACACTCTCCTGCAGACTAGAGTGATCTGTCTTTAAAAGACCAGTGGACATTTACATGTGTAAACATCTACTGATACAGAAAAAATGGTAGATTAAAAAGAGGCTCTTTAAAGATTTTGTTTTATATTAACTGTGCATCGAGTCTAATAAGTCTAAGACAGGCTTTCTGCTATCTTGACATTTAAGATAAAAATGAATTTCACTTCCAGACTTCCAGTTTAAGAAAACATACAAAGATAATGACAAAGATATTTCCGTAAAAATTTTGATTGCAAAATTTATATCAGAGCATAAATAAATAAATAATACAACCTAAAAATCCAGCATCGGGATTGATTACATAAAAGATAATTCTTTCTCATGATGCAATAATATGCAGCCATCAGCAATCATGTTTAGTGATAATTTTAATGACCCTGAAATTAAGGCGATAAAAAGAATAAAACTTGTGCACAGTGGGATATTTTATACCTTTTCTTTTTCTACATATGTATCTAAAAATTCTGGAAGGACATATACCAAAACTTTTAACAGGTTTTATGTGACGTGTTTATTTTTTATGTTTTCTATATGTTCCAAATTTTTACAATAAGAATAATATGTGGAGTCTAAAGAACAATATAAATGAACAAACAAAACAGAAATAGATTCATAGATGGAGAGAACAGACTGATGGTTGCCAGAGGGGAGAGGGGGCTGGAGGAGTGGATGAAAAGGTAAAGGGATTAAGAAGTTATAAAAATTTTGTCATGGGGATGTACAACATAGCATAGGAAACAGTCAATGACTACACATGCTGCCAGGTGGGTACTGGAATAGGGGGAACACTTTGTAAAGTATATGATTGTCTAACCACTATGCTGAACACCTGAAACTAATACAAAATAATATTGAATATAAACTGTAATTGGACATTTTTTTAAAAAATTAAAATTTAATGCAAAATAAAAACATTGCCTTTCAGCCAAAAACTATTAAAATGTTCACTCTGTTGTTATTTTCATGAATTGTTTCAGGTTCACAAGCACATAAAGATTATTCTTTGGTGCTTGCTGTTTCTTCTGTCTGGAAGGTTCTTTTCCCATTCTCATGGCTGGCTGCTTTATATCATTTTTTTAAAAAAATTCATGCTAAAATCTCACTTTCAGTGAAGCTTTCCAGTAATACCCTGTGGAATATTACTATGCCCCCATCATTCTTATCCCATTGAATCTAATTACTCGCTCAGTTTCTGGCTATTGCATTAGTAAGCAAACCTAGGAGGACAGCAGAATATGTGACTGTCTTGTCTAATTTTAAGTCCCCAAGTCCTAGAACCCTGTTTGGCATAAAGGAGCCACCAGATTTATATTTATTAAATAAGAAGAAGTGCTCTTAAAAAATCAAAACTTCAGGTATCTTGAGAAGAAAGGAACTAACATAAACCTACTATGTTTTGGCCATTGGTAGGGTGAAATGCATTTTGCCTTTGAAGGAGAATACGAGGATTAAGAAACCAAAATTAGAAAAATGAAGCAAGGGATTAGGATAGTTTATAAAAATGAATGACAAGAAGTCGATTCAGATGCTGTAGTTGGGTCACAAGTCTGTCTCAAAAACAGTAGACCGGATGACACCTTTGACGATCTAATAAAAGATCTGAAGCATGCCCTCAGAAAAATGCTCATGCATATCTGGCCATGCACGTGAAGTTTTGCTCACAGTTTCTGTAGGTTCACAAACCACTCTAGGTCAAAGATGAATGCTAGTCCCACTGCATTTAGTAGCTCAATGAAATGTTCATGAGTGAGATGGGATCTGAGCTATATTTTATGAGAAAAGTCATCATAATAATAGCTAGTGTTTATGGAGTATATTCCAAATACTAGACAGTATACTAAGTGCTCTCTCTCTCTCTCTCTCTCTCTCTCTCTATATATATATATATATATATATATATATATATATAAAATATTTTAAAATCCTCACAATAATTCTAATTTATAGGAAAAGGAACCAAGAATTAAAGTGGTTTATTAACTTACCTCTGGATATTCAGGTAGAAAGTGATAGAGTTGTTTCTTTCAATATATTTTCATTGATTTCAGAGAGGAAAGGAGAGGGAGAGAGAGAGATAGAAACATCTGTGGTAAGAGAGAACCATTGATCGGCTGCCTCCTGCACGCCCCACATTGCCGATCGAGCCCGCAACCCGGGCATGTGCCCTTGAATGGACTCGAACCCAGGGCCCTTCAGTCCACAGGCTGAAGCTGTATCCACTGAGCCAAACAGGCCAGGGCGGTAGAGCAGCTTCAACCTTAGGAAGCCTGGCTCACCTTTCTCTGTGGTTGTGGAGTGCTGCTCTCCTGGAAGGTTAGCGCTGAATCACCAGGGAAGACAGGGAAGGGAGTTCCCAGTGAGGGGCCATGGCAACACCTGCGCAGATGTCACTGCATGTCTACACATAGCTAAGTAATTTTGGGTGCTAAGAACAGCCTAAAAATTAATTCGCTTGGGCTGTACATAAATCTATTTTCACAAGGTTTTTGGCATAAAAAGGAGATGAAGAAGTGTCATTTTGCATGATAAGTAATGAAGGGACTCTAGTAAACAAAGAACTCACTGCATTTAGGTTTTACAGGAGCTTCCACGGTAGATTTGGTGGGCCTGTTGGTTGCTGGTGAAACGGTGGTTTGAGTGACAGCCCGTAGAGAACTTTATCTTCTAGCCATGAGTAAAATTGTCTTTCAGTAAAAGGACAGACTTCCTGGCGCCTTTATAAATAAGTTAAAAGATGGATATGATAGAAGTGAGCCCGCTCATGGGACTTAAAGGGCCTGTAAAAGCTATCAATTGCTACAAACTATAAGGTTTTTGTTTTTGTTTTTCCTTGAGTGTCATGATGATATACTATTCTTTGCAATGGATGTGAAATAAATACATTTGTGTCTATCTTTTATCCAGGCAGATAAATCAGGTGCCCTAAGTAGTCTCTTCATTCTGAACAACTGGATAGAGCGTTTTAAGAAGTAGCTGAGGGACTATGGAGGGGCAACCTTTGCGCACATTTTTGTCATGGTTAGTGCCATTTCATTGCCATATTCCAATAAGACAGTGGAAGCAGTAGTAAAACGCAAATGTTCTTTTATATGCTCTGACAGATTTTAGAAAGAATAGTAGTATTATTGATATTAATGTTACTAATAGCTAAAATATACTAAGCAACTATTATGGACTAGGAAGTATTCCAAGCACTTATATACATTGTAGGTTAATTTACAGAGTTATGCTTAGAGTGAAAATATGGTCTGCTGAATCCCTGTTTAACAAGTGAGGAAACTGGGACCTGAGACCGGGAGAGGATGTTCGGTCCCCCGCCTCACTCCTACCCCCTTAATCCATGTGGTCATTTGAATTTGAGAAAAGACTTTCTTCATTTTAGCAGTTATGTTAAGTTTCCAGGAGGAATTTCTAAGACATGGTTACAAAAATGTAATGCAAGTAAAAGGAATCATTTAGCTCACAGCTGAAAACACCTAGGAATAGGTTTAGCTCTTGATGGAGTGAAGGAAATAAGAATGTCCTGGCTCACCGGCTGTGACAGATTATTATAAATTCTAACATAATTGGTATGCACTAGTCTTTGTTTCCAGCTTCCACGAGGTCACAGGGCAGGCCTTTCATCGCATTTGTAACATGTCGTTGTGTTTCGCACGGTGTCCTGCAGAGTTAAGTGGTCAAACGCTGCTTGTTGTTGACAGACTTGCTCACTGGACACCGTCAATATCTGACAGTGTACTTTTAAGATTTAATGAAACTACTTTCGGAAAAAGAAATGTGCATCTGTTCCAATACCCCATGAAAATCGATAGATGCACTCTAATGACTGGAGAGAAAGCATCCATTAATTTTTCTCTGCTTTATTTTCCCCGCCTGTTTATTGTGGGAAATAATAACTGTGTGTCTTTTTAGGAAATTGAAACATCAGGAAGTTTGCTTTGATATTTGCTGTGAAAATGCTTACTTGTTGCTTACCTTTCATTTGAACAGGTAGCTTATTCTTTAAATGCTAGCTTCTTTTGTTTATTTGTTTTGAATGTGGGACAATTGAGACTGTCTATTAAAGTTGCTCTGTAAATTAATGCCCAATCTTACATTATGATTTGTCTGTATTCATGAAAGCCTTCATATGGGCATAACTAAATACCAGAATTTCCCTATATTGTGCTATTACTACTCATTATATAACTCTAACTCTGTGGTTAATTTCCTCACTGTTGTAAAGTAGGAGTTGAATGATATAATTTTTAAGGTTTTTCATAGAGTAATATTTTCTGATACTATTATATTGTATACTATATGTACTATATTCCCTATTTATGTAGTAAATATAGTATATATTTTTATTGATTGCTCTTATTTGACTGGAGTTTTTGTCTTAAAATATGACTCATGATTCAAGGCCAGAGCAATAATGGCTTAGAGTGAAAATATGGTCTGCTGAATTCTTTCAACCATGCTTCCTATTTTTAAATAATTTACATAATCATTTGTGAATTTGGCCATTAGGCTTAGGAGTACAATTTGGTATGTTCTAAAAACATTGTAAAAGTGGTATGCTATCTTCAGAATAAGATGTTTACAATATGGTTTGTTTTAATTTTTTTTCTTACTATGGTTTCTAACCCCCATTCTGTCTATATAGTAATCTCTGTATATAAACCATTTCAGATGTCCTTAGGAACATAAAAATATCTATTTTAAAAATTATCTTATACTTGTTTGTACTTGTTCTGAACATTATCTATTTCATTATCTATGACTTTTATCTTGTAAAAGTCATGATCTCAGAGAGATCTAGAACTTCAGAATGACAGGAACCTTGTAGATCTTCTAGCTAACTCTACATTTTGCAGACAATGGAAACACAGAGGCTTAAGAAGATTAAGTGCACTGTCCAAGGTCACAGAGTTATTTAGTGACGCAACTTGCATAAGAATCAAGATCTCCTAGGGCTCTTGCTTTAGCTGGCGTTGCTCAGTGGTAGAGTGTAGGCCAGTGTACCAAAAGGTCATGAATTTGATTCCCAGTCAAAGGCATGTGCCTGGGTTTCAGATTCATCCCTAGCCTTGGTTAGGGTGCATCTGGGAGGCAACCAATTGATATCTCTCTCACCTCGATGTTTCTCTCTCTCTCTCTCCCCACTTCGACTCCCTCTAAAAATCAATGGAAAAAGATATTCTTGGGTTACAATTAACAAACAAACAAACAAAAGAGATTTCCTAACTCTTGCCCTGGCCATGCAGCTCAGTTTCCAGGGCACATACAAGAAGCAACCAATGAATGTATAAATAAGTGGAACAAATCCTCTCTCTCTCCCTCTACCTTCCTCTCTCTCTCTCTCTCTCTCTCTCTAAAAAGATGAATTTAAAAAAAAAAAATCTAACTCTCTCCAATATTCCTTCCTTCCACTTCCCCAAACAAAAACAATTTTAGATATACAATCTAGCCCATAATCTCTATGCATATGTTGCAACTCTGTTGTTTGGTTTATGAAAACTTAGGATTGCCATCTCGCCTTGAAAGATTGACCCTTTGTCATCATACAATGTCCCTCTCTGTCTCCAATTAAAAAAAAAAACCTCAACTCTAGCTGTTTTTAATACATATCAGTTCTACATTATATTGTACTGGGACATTAATTAGAAGAAATATTTTAATATTGCTATTCGCCCTTTCTCTATAATAGAAGTGTCAGAGATGAAAGAAAATTAGTAAAATGTATATGAAAGTAATATATAAGTTGATTAAGAAATAAACAATAACAACATGATATAACAACAACAAAGACATGATATAAAGACAGTTGGCACCAGTGAAAGCTTTATATGTACCGTGCATGCACGAGTCAACATTTATTTTTAAATTGCCAGTGCACATCATATGTACTGGCTGGTTGGTCGGTTGGATGGTCAGACAGACGTGTGGTCACTTAGCTTTTTATATATATAGATGTTATATATCTCGATATAATAATATAGCCATTTTGCTTTCTTTTGAGGTCATGGAGAAATATAATTCAAAATAAAATCTGCCAATCCAGAAAAGTTCTCCACAAAGGCAGTAGAGTAGGAAAGAATTCTCTCACTTAATGACATTAATGCAGAATGTGATGCACATCACAAGCAATCCACGAACGAAATGGCAAAGACAGACCTCAGCCTTCCATGCATCCAGGCAGATGCAGTCCACCACATACACATCTTCATCATAAACAATAAGAAATCCTCAAGTAAGAGGACTTAGCATCCCTCACACACAGTTCATCCCTAATTTACCCGGTCACTAGGTCACTAGGGTGACAGCATGTGTTTATTAATTGCCTTTATCTAAATATCTTTAGGGCAAGAGGTTTTTTTTTTTGTTTTTGTTTTGTTTTTTTGTAGATGCCCTGAGAAATTTAGGCTCCTACAATTTCGTGGAAACTGGGAGACAGGGGCGCGATATTTTTTGATGGTTATATTTCAAAGAGATGGCTCCCACGCCCATGAGAAAATAAGATTCTTGGGTTTTAAAACAGGCTCGTTAACTTTAAAAATATTTCCATATATCTCAAAAGGGCAGAAAAATAAATCACCATACAAGTTGTTAGAGCAAGTTCTCTAAGTCAAGGAAGGAGGAAGGAAACATGCAGCCAGGCAGATGCAGTCCACCACATACACATCTTCATCACAAACAATAAGAAATCCTCAAGTAAGAGGACTTAGCATCCCTCACACACAGTTCATCCTTAATTTACCCGGTCACTAGGTCACTTCATGTACCAGGGAAAAGTTAATTTCCTTTTTAAAATCTGTCTTTGCCCTTTCAGGAAAGGCCAGGGCACCTCATTGCTGCCAGGTGGGAGAGATGAAATCCAGGTTCCCCTTCTGGCCTGCAGTGACCCCTGAGAGGGAGAGTTCCTCATGCCCGCTCCCAGATGGTCTCCACTGACAGGATGGTCCTGACTCTCCCCTGCCCTCCTGGGACACCCCCTCAGAGGGCCCGGGACGGGGAGCTCATTACTGCTGAGAGGGAGTGGAAGTGCAGATGCCAGTGTGGCCTCCACCAGCACCGCATTCCTGCCTGTCAGGGATGGGAGTCTCAGCTCCCTACCTGACCTTCCCTGACCCTACTCTGGTGAGGGAGTTGGGGTGCCTTGTACAGCTCTCAAGGGTGAAAGCCTCGCCTCCCGCTAGCCTTTGGTGGCATGGGTGGCGGCAGCCACCGATTTTCCTTGGTGTTTGGCTGGAGTAGAGCTGTTATTTTCTACAAGCTTCCTGCCTTGGGAGGCTGCCCCTTTCCGGGTCCTTTCACTGAAGAACCGGAGAGTGGGGAGGGATTTTTATTTTCTGCACCTATTGGTGTTTCTGTGTCGCTAGCTTTTTCAGCTCCAAGTCTGGGATATAGACGTTAAAAAGAAAACTAGGGACCTCCCCATGGCATTAAGCCAGCCTGCTCTCCACCTTTCAGAGTCTTTTTAGGCTGGTGTGACAGGGTGTCAGTTGTACATAGTAGAAGTAGGGAAAAGTACATTCGATTCATCCTCCCTGAAGCAGAAGTCTCTGCATATTTTGAAAAGAGTGAAATGAAAGTAATGAGAACTCAAAAGTCCAGAAATCCATTGCTTTCCTAACCACTAAATGGTAGGGTCCATGAGGACAGGGGCTGTGAGGTTTCCTCACTCTTAGGTAATCTTTGGTCCTTTGTTGTTGGTGAGAAAGCAAACCACCTCCTGTCTCTGTGGTCAGGTTTTTCATATCTGAGACTGAGTTGAAGTGAAGGATGATGGTCATGGCACCTGAATGTAGCTCCTCCCATCCGAATATGTGTAGCACTCAGGTGAAAACTTAAGATAATTGTTTGGTCAAGGAAAAAGTGGCCCCCTTTTATTTGATTAAAATCGTCTATTTCTTCTATTCCTTTAAGAAAGAATTTAAAAGGATTTTTTTAAATATAAAATACATCAAGTTAATGGTAATGATAGGGGAAGAATTTTTACTTCTGACTAAAATAATGATAACTCACTTCTTTCTTTAATGAGAGCAGTGAGTAAAAACAATTATTCATGCATGCTTGCCATCTCATTTAGCATTGATATAAAATTCTCTCCAATAAAACTCAAGTGGATTTTTTTTTTGAGGTTGGATTTCAGGAGACTTATTATTTTTATTAGGCTGTGGAATGTGATTATTTAATCAACTTCAATCCAAAAAAAATATCTTATGGCCCATTAATTTAAGGAAACTTCTTTGTTTCTTTCCTTCTACTTTTATTCTTTGTTTTAAATATTGTTGCAGTTCACTTGCCATAAGCTCATTAAACACATTTCTAGCCACAGTTATCCTAGAAACTTGAATAATAAAGATTAATGTGCTAATCCAAACTCAATGACTAGCCCAAGGAGATCAAATATATTAACCTTTCTTTCAGCATAAAATTATATTTTTACCAGAAGAAATGTACATGTCTAGGTTTAATTGCTCCAGAGGGTTGTGGGTAAAACTTTAAGATTTTCCAATGCAAAAATAGACACATGAACTAAAGTGCATTTAAGAATATAAATATACATATAATGTTGAAAAAGGATTTGCCAAAGTAAAATATACTCTGCTTCTTATTTTTCTTAAAAAATATCATCCCATAAGGCATGTAAATAAATATATGACTGTGCACGTTTGGGTATGTACATGTTTTGGGGAGGAGGCATTCTAAATGACAACTTAGTCTGTAGGAGCGCTAGCAGGCTGTTTGGCTATTCCTTTCATAGATGACTTAAATTAATGATAACTACTTCCAAGGTTGGGATTCTAAAAGTTGATTGAGTCCTGATGTCTAATTCCGATTAGTTTATAAAAGTTGCTATGTCTCAACACTAGCATTTAACCATGAATCAACACAGAAACTTTTAATAAGCACTAAATGGAAGTGATGCTGCAGACCAAACTCACACTCGCTCTGCTATTCTATAATGATAAATATCATTTTACTTTTCCTTCTTAATTAAGTCAGGCTTTCATATGCATGTAGATTACATGCCTTTCCATAGAATTTCATCTCAGGTGCTTGGGAAAGCCCTCCCTCTTCCTCCAAATACCTCTCTAATGGCACTGTCATCATGCCAGGTATACCCACGCTTCTGATAATCTGACTTAAGATTGTAATGGCCATTGTAATATCAAAATATTTTCAAATAGAAAGTGGGTGATATGTTGAACTGCCTAAACTCACTGTAGCTCAAATTGTTCAATTAATTAGGTCACCTATCATTTTTATAAGGGATGGGGCAGAGGACAAAGATATTAGAATAATATATATGTTGTTTATATCAATGGGGATATAACACACATATTTTAAATGTCATACTGCCTCTTCTATGAGAAGTATGAACCTTTAATTTATTCTCTTGATTATGGAATCATCAAAGACTAAAGAGCTCACTCTAGGTTTGGATGACCCAAGGATAGTTCCCGTTAAATGGGTGACTAGTTATTAATATTCTCAGCAATGGAATTGACACAGCCTTCTTTCCAATTAACATACCCTTTCATTTTTATCCATGAAAAACATTTTATAGAATCATGTATTAACATGGGGTTTAGTTTGGAGAATGTAAAGATAATGCCTATATTACTTTTTTCAATGTAAGCATTAAATATTAACATTTAAATATTATAGAAACTAATAAGTGTAAAGAACAGGGCTAGACATATAAGTAAAGCATGAGGAGCATCCTCTTGGTAAAATGCCTCGTAATCAGAATATTTTTGATCTTTTCATTGTAAGAGTGCCAGTGTCTTCTACTAAACATGGAAAATGAGTGTCATGATGGTCTCATCTGTAAAATGGAGATAATGGCCCCTTTTCCTTACTTATCTTTCAGGGAGATGGTGAGGGATAATGGATGTTTCAGGGAGCCTCTCAAAAACCATTACAGAAATACAGAGTTTTACTCCATCGATCTGGGAGTTTGTCCTTTGAAAGCCATCAAGGAAGAGAGGGCTGGACACAGTAGAACTCAGTATGATACTTAATCTTGGCGTCCAAATGTATGAGAACACCAGAGACACCAATCTTGTTTATCTGTAATTTTAGAAGTTAGGATAATTACTAAATTTAGAATGCTCACTTCCCTTAATAAAAATATCTAAAGTTTCTCTAATATTTCAGAATTCTCAATAGAACACTAAGTTTCCCACATTACTCTTCCAAAACTTCAAATTTACTAGAAATTACTTACCAGTTAATGACTTTTATACAGGGAGAAATCTGTCTCCTCTAGATACTGCTTTAAGGATGTATTTGGAACTCCATCAACTTGCAGGCCCCCTTCGCCCTCTAATTTAGTGATACCCCTGCGTATCTTTATCATTTTTAATTGGTCATGAGGGTGGTACTCTTTCTTCAAGGTTAACCTCTTAATCTCATTTTTTCCATTCTCAAACTCTCCACTGCTCCGCCCTGATTTGTTTTTCCAGCTGCACAGTGAGATCTCCATGTTACATGTTTTCACCGTCTTAAAAGATAGGCACTCAGGAAATGTGCTGAATAAGTAATGGCCAGAGTTGGAGTTCTGGTTACTTGTCAGAAAAACATGATTTGTTTCAATAGTCAAGTTGCTTGGTCATCTTTTTGCTAATCTTGCCCTATACACCATTACAAACAAGCAAGAAAATACAATGGGAAAATTTTTTATGTCAAATGTATAAAACATACTTTAGGTTAGCCACAGTAAGAAATATACGGAGATGTTGTGGAGAAAAAGCAAAGCATCATTGATAGCAAATAAGAAGATGGAAATAAATGGGTATGCGAAGCTAATTCCTGATGAGAAGGTGACATTTTATGAATGTAATTTATTTCCAAATTTATAGATTTATTCTAATTCAAAGTAAAGCTCAGTAAATATTTTAGATTCCAGAGTGTAAAATTAAAATTTATTAATAATAAAAACTAGGTGGTGATATTCAATATTTTTTAAGTCAGTAAAATGGAAATTTGCCCTACCAAATATCAAATCACATTGTAAGGCTACAGTCATTGAAACATAAGATATTAGGTTAAAAAAGATATTAGGTCTCCAAAGCAGACCTTATAGAATAATTTCATGGACAATAAAGATTACATTTATTCTATTATCCTTTGTACTTTTAGAAATCTGTCTATATTTTAATTTTTGACTACCTTTCCTAGTGAAGTTTACCTGTTTTATTTTTTAAAGGACCATTTCTTGAATTAATATATTAGTTCAACTCTTTTTTTTGCATTTTACTTAGTTCTGTTCTAATATAAGGATTTTTATTTATTGCCTTTAGGTCAGATCACTGGTCTGTACAAGATATCCTTTTCTGGAATGAATTAAATTATTTTTATTTTGCAGTAAAATCTATTATCAGTTTTTATTAGTTGTCTATGGATACATGAAAAGGTGGATTATCTATTAGGATGGTACAAGTTCAGTGTTTGTTTTATTAATCTTATTAAAATTCCTTTTATTTATTTTCTCATATTTCACTTGGTCTATGAGAAAAATGAGTGAGAATTTAATAAATGTTCTTTTACTATATATTTATTTTTGTTATCATTGTTTTTTACAGTTTTGTTATACACATTTTGAGGTTATTAAGGTCACCAGTTTTGTGACTATTATGTCAATGGGTATTTGATTTTCATTCACATGTACTTTCTTTTGTGTGTTTACTATTTGCTTTATTTTCTGTCTAAAGTTATACTGTCACTTCTGGGTTTTTTTGTTCTTCTTTGCTCCTTTGATATTTGATCCTACATTTACTTAGACGTATTTCTTATAAAGCATATATATTAGGGTTTTCTTTTCCTTTTAAAGGGATCAGATATTTTTATTGGGAACTTTAATACATTTATTTTTATGGTCCAAGAATATTTGCTTTATTTTCAATATTTTGGAAGGTATACATACTGTTTGAAATTAACTTTTACTTTTTAAAAAAACCCCACTTTTTAAATGAAATAAGAACAAACTTTTATTTTTTTAACTTGTGCTATATATGAGAGGAAGAATTATGCATACTTTTCCCCTTCTATTCTATGTAAATATGTATGTTTAGAATTCAATTTTTTAATTCTTGTTTTAAAATCCTACTATATTTAAGAATAATTTGACACATTTAGTTTTATAAATACATGTTCAGCTATTTTTAGATTTAATTTTATAACTAAGTAGTTTTGATATTTATCACAAATCAGTTTATAAGAAATCTCCCCATTGTTTATTTTAGATAGAATTTTAAGCTCCTTTAATATATATTCAGGTAGTATTTCAAAGAATGGCTCAGGGAAGTAATATTTTCTCAACTTTTTGCTTTATCTATGAATATCACTATATTGCTTGTTAATAGAAACAATAACTTTCTAGGTATAGTTTTAAATCCCAACATTTCCCCCGATGGATTAGAGATACTTACATCAAAATAAGGAATATATGTGGTGGGGAAACTCATGATATTGTTGTGTGCAAAAGGGATCAGAGTTAGTCTGTGTAATTTCCACAGGGCAAAACCAAGATCAAAGGGTAGAAGCTATATAGAAAGTTGGCTGAATAAAAGTTGATCTCTTTAACACTAAGAGCTTTCTAAAGATGGAGGCAGAGTGCCTTACGAAGTCACAAAATCTAGCACCATTATTCCTGCAGTGATTTTGTGTCTGCCTCTCAAGATGTTGTGCAGAGTGAGTTTATACTAGGTAATTTTACGAGTTGGGAACTTTCCTTTAGGTAGCTACCTGATTGCAAAAATAAGGAATTCACCCCTTTTATCAGGTCAATATGCTGCTCAGTAAATTGTAGTTAGTAGAAAGAATTATAATGAGACTTTATATAAATTGAGCTTTTATTTGTTTACTTATTTTCGAGAAATAATAAAACCCTACTTTGGGTAATTAATAAATAGCCAATTGTCCACCAGAGTGTCCCAGGCTTTTGCTACATGGTAGGATGGGGAAATTTGCATTTTAGATATTCTATGGATGCTGTGGCTCCTTAGCTGTCCTCTTTCCTGAGCCCTCCTTTGAATGCCAGAAGGATGGCAAGCTAAGCATCCCTATTCCTCACAACTGGAATCCCCAAAAGGATTGTAATTACAGCAAAGGCCCTCTAGTGGAAGATCTGCTTGTAACGCCATTGTATAGTATGTGACTGTTAACTGGAGGAAATCTAAATAGTTCTTTTAGGAGTCATTTTATCCTTTTTTTTTTTAATGCTGTTTTAAATGTTACTTGGGTATGCAGTCTAAATAGTTAACATTTAAACTAGAAAAAAAAATAAAAAGACCCTGGCCTGTGTGGCTCAGTGATTGAGCATCAACCTATGAACCAGGAGATCATGGTTTGATTCCTGATCAGGACATATGCCGGAATTACGGGCTCAATCCCCAGTAAGGAGTGTGCAGAAGGCGTCCAATCAATGATTCTCTCTCATTATTGATGTTTCTATCTCTCTTTTCCTCTCCCTTCTTCTCTGAAATCAATAAAAAATATATTTTAAAAAGCACTTTTTATTGTTAAAGAACATATACCTCCCACATAGAACAAGAAAATGGTTTCTAAATGTCCATTTTTAAGAAACCAGCAGTCACACTCCCTCTCACAATCTTGGACCGCTGGCTCCTAATCTCTCACCTGCCTGCCTGCCTGCCTGGTCACCCCTAACTGCCCCCCCTGCCTGCCTGATCGCCCTTTACTGCCTCTGTGTGCCAGCCTGATTGCCCCTAACTGCCCCCCCTGCCAGCCAGGTCATCCTAACTGCCCCTCACTGCCAGCCAGGTCGCCCACAACTGCTCCCTCCCTGCAAGCCTGGTCACTCCTAAATGCCCCCACCCCTGCCAGCCTGGTCACCCCTTACTGCACCCCCCTCCCCCCGCCAGCCTGGTCACCCCTAATTGGCCCTCGCTGCTGGCCAGGTCGCCCACAACTGCCCCTTCCCTGCAAGCCTGGTAGTTCCTAACTGCCCCCCACCAGCCTGGTTGCTCCATGCAGCTGCTGTTCAGTCATTTGGTCACCCCTCACTAACCCCCCTGCTGGCCTGGTTGCCCCACACAGCCAGCTTCTTCAGTCGTTTGGTCGTCCCTCACTAATCCCTCTTCTGGCCTGGTCATAGGTAGCCATCTTTGTGAGGGCGTGAGGGTTAATTTGCATATTACCTCTTTATTATATAGGATTTTGGTATGATTTGTATATTATGCTATTTATATACTTGACTGTTCTCCATTTCCAGACTTTGCATCTCCTAAAATACAGAGATTGATCTTACTCATCTCTCTTTCTACTCATTGTTTTACACACATTTAGAGTTGTCTAAATATTTATTAAATCAAATTAAATAGGCTCAATTATCACAGGAATTGCTGATGGTTTAGACTAAAATATAAATTCCTAATTTTGATTGGATACAGAAAGCGATTTGGGTAAAATAAACCCAAGGTAATGCTGATTTCTTCATTTGCCCTTACCTAACTCAAGCTTTAATTTAAGGTGAGCAGCTGAAAAACTTTGATTACAAAATCTTGCATGTCAGTGGGGTGTTTTTATTTTATAGTTAAAATGAGTTATTTGTTAGAAATGCATCATTGCACCTAGGAATTTGATTCAAAAGCTGTGATTTATGACTCAGACTGGAATTTTATAGGAACAATGTAATATAATACCTGCAACTGCCATTTATTTTCATACCCTATTTAAATTACACTTATACCAAGTTACAGCAATATTTAAAAAGTAATATTCAGTGCTTCCTTACATTTGCCATATTTTTATCAAAGTAGAATTGAATTAAAATTACTGAATGGGAAACATTTCTGACACAAAACTGTTACTGTTGAATAATTAATCAAACAAGAAACATGTTCAGGTGTATATTCTTGTCTTTGTTCTGTGAATTTCATTTTTATTTTTAAATGAATATATTTATGCTCCTGGATTTTCCCTTTTGAAATGGGATTCATAGCATATCTCAAAACTAAATGTATAACACATTTTATAGAAGGCAATATAGATACATTTTTCTGATGAATGTGGTGAGGGCTATTTTTACAAAATGCAATGTATTTTTAATTTAGAATAATAATTGAAATGTTCAATATTTCCTTTTATTACCAGTAATTTTTAAGTTTTCTGGTTATTTTCTACACAATTATGAACCACAGAATAATCTGCTTTTTGTGGTCCTGACCACACACCTCTACCCACCCCAATTAAATGAGTGTTGATGCAGAATTTTTGTTGCTTGGTTGGTTGGTCAGTACTTTTGCTTTGGGGTGGAAATGTATTTGTTTGTTTTGCTTGTTTGTTTTGCAACCGAGGTATAGGTTTGTCATAGATCAGTGTTACCTTTACTTCCATTTCCCTAAAGATCAACTGTAGGCATTTATGAGGTGTCTGATAGCAATTTTATAGGTACCTTGCAGAATGGAACAATCTAAACCAACCCACATGGGAACCGAATTTAGAACCAACAAACCAAATGGGTGAGATGACGATAAAAGGATCTTTTTCCTAATTGATTTGGAAAGTTCAAAAAACTCAACTCATATACAGAGCCTTTAGTCAAAATACATTTCTGAATACAATTCCATATAACAATGTTTTAGCAAATATCCATAACAGCATTTTATTCACTCATGTGGACCCATTAGATGAGTGCCCACTATGTGCTGCTGGCGCCCGAGAGTTCCTTTTCTCATGGAATTTACTTTTGCATGATAGGAGACAAACACAAAAAACAAGATGATTTCAAGTGGCTAACCTGTTCTGAAAAGCAGTATACAACTTTTAAAAGATGTCATGTTAAACAAAGTTAGACCAACTGTGTTTTCCTACAAGGCTACTTAGAATTTTTGTTGTTGTTGTTAATTTGGCTGTTTTTAATAATAACATTTTTATAATATTTCTAGAAAATATATTTAATTTAGAAGCAGTACCAGATTTTCACTGAATGCTTTTTGGGAGCATCCAACAAATAAATATTCAATAGTCAACATTTCCACATGTTTCATTTTATAAATAAATGTGTGTTAAAGAGAAGCTTTAGCCGTGTGCAGAGACAACTATCATTAAAACACAGTCCTGAAACAATTCAGTCATGGATAAGTGTAGTATAGTTATTTGATTACTTTTCTAGCTGCTTCTTCCACGTAGAAATCTCTAAGGAGCTTACAAATACAGCTATTGTAACAATATGGAGACAAGACATCCTGACTGTTACATGCCCCTGACTGTCTATAAAATATACTGGGAAAGGGGAACTACGATAATATAGACAAGCCCAAATTCTTGGTCTCGTATTACAAAGACCTAACTTACTATAATATAAAGCATCCCTTTAATTCTCTGATTACTCGGGGAATTTAGTTACCTGTGCTTCCTAAATGTATAACCCCAAGCGGCCTGAGGTACACACCGACAGATTAATTACAATATATATCAAAAGTTTGCTAAGAGGATCAAGCGACTCTGTAAACTATCCCGTGAAGGAAGGCATTATTATGAGCTACTGAATAACCAACTGTTTCCATTCTTTAAAATTCAGACATGTAATAGTAATTTTTAAGAAAGTAATACTCAATAGTCATTTACAAATTTAAGATTTTTCATGTGGTTGTTTGGTGAGAGGTGTGGAGAAATGCATTTTGTATAAACAGTCTCAGTTATAAAATGTGCATTTATCATAAGCAAATGTAGATTATTTCTAATTATGCCTAATCATTCAATCTGCAGGGAAGTGATTCTAATTCTAGCTCAGAGAAAATACTATTTTATAGATAGAAACCTATCATTTAATGTAGTAAACTTTAGAAAATAAAATTACTAGGCCTATATGAAGTATCATTTTACTAAAACTAAATTCATTTGAAAAGTTTAGTGAACATAGTTTAAAATGTATAATCAAATAGCAAACAGTGATTTCTGGGTTTGTCAGTGTTGCTTTTTATAAGTAACCAACCTTTTGACTCTAAAAGATGCCATTCTAATCAATGGATGTTAATCCAGCATTTACAAGATCATTAACTTCAACACTGAAACAAGGTACAATATAAAGAGCTCATTGTCTAACTACAACTTTAAAACATTATACCGTTAGTATCAAAAAGGTCAGAGAAGCCCTAACCAGTTTGGCTCAGTCGATAGAGCGTCGGCCTGCTTACTCAAGGGTCCCAGGTTCGATTCCGGTCAAGGGCATGTACCTTCGTTGCGGGCACATACCCAGTAGGGAGTGTGCAGGAGGCAGCTGATTGATGTTTCTCTCTCATCGATGTTTCTAACTCTCTATCCCTCTCCCTTCCTCTCTGTAAGAAATCAATAAAATATATTTTAAAAAAAAAAGGTCAGAGAAAATAGAGACTAAAAGGAATGGTTACCAGAAGGGAGGAGTTAGGGGGATGGGCAAAAAGAAGAGAAATATAGTCAAAAACATTGTGATAAATTTACATAGTGACAGATGACTAGAATTAGTGGGGTGATTTACACTGTAACGTATAAAAATGTCGAATCACTATATTGTACTCCTGAAACTAATATAACCAATATATGATTGTATACCAACTATACCTAAATAAAAAATAAAAGTCTACAAAGCAAAGAATTAAAAATAAAAAGAAAGGTCAGAGAGAACAAGAATTCCTAAATAAATAAAAGGGGAAACTTGTAAAATAACTCCAGCAAACAGTAATTGGCTATTCGATTTGATCTGTGTTAAATCACCATACCAAGTCATTGGTAGTATTCATCTCTGATTAACAATGGTTGTAGTAGCAACCATCACTAGTTGAGAAAATTCAATCCTTTCTCAGTTTGGTTCATTTTACTTGTAAACCTAGTTCTTTATCGTGACACTCCCTTAGTTTTGTCCAAAGATCCTTAAAGTCATTAGATATCTCTGCAGAACTAGGGCTTCCACAACTGCTTCCAGAGACGTTCATCTTGCTTTAATATGCTCCACACTTCTATTTGCCTAATGTTTTTTGACATTTTTTGTTACATTATATACTAGAAGGTATGAAGTTGTCTTTGGACAGCTGAAATACGGCTTCCAAGGTCGCCTCTAGATTCTCGAAAGCCGGCAGGATGCCAGCGCGCTCCCTGGCTGTGTCAGAATTTTTAATGTTTTAATCTTCATTGTTAATATCTAAGAGGGCAGTATATAACAAAATAAAAATAATTTATTAGCCTATGGAAACGTCTTTGTGCACACCATGTAGCAACTCCAGTGTTTTGTAGAACACTGTAGAATGCTGTCTAAAACATGCATAAGTAATCATGAAGAATATAAATAGGAAAATCCACAAGGAAGCCACATGTCTAAACTATGTTTCGTGAAAGCTTTGTGAAGGAAGTTAAACTGATTTGCCAAAACAGAAACTTAATATAATCTTGATGAAAGATCTATGTGACAGGCATTCTGTAGGAAAATTATAACTTAAGGAATATGTATTCACATTGCCTGCAACAAGAGAAATAAATATATTGACAATTTGACAGCAATAATATGAAATTTTACTTGGCATTATTTTTTCTTTTTATGAGACCTTAAAAAAGAATCTCCACAATAAGGAATAAGGCAAGCATATCTATCATTTTGAAATATAAAAGAGTATATGTAACTAAACAAGAAACCCTAAGGTAAATATTCATTCTTTATACAGGCTAAAGAAAGAGCAAGTTCAAGAAAGAGCAAGCTCAAGAAAAAGCAGCTGGTCTTTCTAAATGTTAAGCTTCTTGAAATCAGAAATTTTTTTTTTAAATAAATTTATTGGGGGGACAATGGTTAATAACATTATTTAAGTTTCAAGTGTACAGTTTTATAACACAATAACTGTGTACGCATTGTGTGCTCACTACCCAAAGTCTACTCTCCTTCTGTCACCATATATTTCTTTCAACCTCCCTTCTATATGCTCAGGGCCTACAAGGGTGTCTGGTGCATAAAGGCATCCATACTTTTAACTACTTCAGTGGAATTTTGGAATTATAAGGAAATAGTTAATAGGATGGGACCACTCAGGCATCAGTAGCCATTGGGTCAAGTGATCTAGACCCTGAAAAATCCAATTCAACTGTAGATGCTTCCCCAGAAACCTGAGTCTGCCTAGCTGAGCTGGTATCCAAAAGGTAAGTGATGAAAACTTCTGGCAAATGCCACCAGTCAAGAAAAGGCTTAGGCTGTCCAAGCTAATGCACAGTCTAGTCAAAGGAAATTTGCAATGGGTAACAATCAGAAGTGGAAACCTTATATATTTGTCACTGTAGTGACAAATGGCTGATGTGTGATGGGATGAAGGCTCAAGGAAATATTTCAGCTTCCAGGGCAGGAATAATGAAACATTAGCAGGAATAATGAAACAATGCCGGTGGTTCTTGACCCAGCATCTAGAAGGGTTCAGAAATCTGGAGAAGGGCTGTGTGTAAATTAAATAGGAGTCCAGAGACGAAACATAATTTTGGAAGGCATTATAGGGAACCAGAGAAGACTTAGCTAAAGGAACTAAGTTCTCCTCGTCTCAGGACCCCTTGCTTTTTATTAACACAATTTGTCCTAAGGCGAGGTAGATATACACATCAAAGGCCCGGGTTAGTTACAGAATCCATTGTTAGAATGGGGAATTGCCTATGGCTGTTCAGGTGTTTGGCCAGTAGGAGGCAATAACATGTAGATTAAGATGCCCTGAGCTGTCTGGCAGCAAGCAATCATTTAATGCGTCCTTTTCAGGTTTTGGGGAAATGCCTCAGCCATCTCCAGATGATTCAGCCCTGCTGACATGCTGGAATTGGCTTCCGGCGTTAGCATATCAGGATCTCATGTTCCTCCAATGTTCAGGGCAGAAAATCCAGGTTAGGAATTGTGTCAAGGAATAATGGGCTTTGAAATGACACAGAACTCTAGAGGCCATGCTTATTCATCTCTGTCCTTCATGGAAGCAGGAAACATGTAAATCTTGCACCTCAGCACAGGCCTGGTTTCGGTGACATGGGTAGAGCTGATTTTCAAACTGGGGGCAGACTGGCCCGGACTGTTAGATTGGATGTTAGACTGAGTCACTGAACCATGTGGTCTGCTTTCTAAGTGCATACTTAACTAGTTTAAAGACATCGTTTGCCTTTCAATAGACTACCCACATTTACACAATTGAAGAGAATGAATTGGAAATATGTATTAAATTCTTAGCTTAACATGTTGGAGCCAGGATCCAGCCTCCAGTCTTTAGGTCTATGTCTGCATATCTGTACTTCTACCTTCACCTCTGTTCTTTCCCAAATTGGGTTTTTTTTGTTTAGTCTATATTTTAGACCATTTCAAGAATGGATCTTCTTTTTCCAAATCATTTCATTAGAATGTGTGATTGACTTATTACTTCAATTTTCATAACAGGTGCTTATCCTTTTTTTTTTTTCATTTGGGTACCTTATTTCTAATAATAAAAAGGCATCACAGAATTGCATATTCATCTTGTTGTGGACACACTTTTTGTTTGTGATGTTAATCTTAAACATTAAAAGCAGTTTCAATTCATGTAATCATGGATTATCTCAATATCTGAGAACTAAGATGTTAGAGGGGCGTCTTTGGACTAGGATCTATTATAAATCACCAAATATCTTTTATAGGACTCAAAATGTGAAGGCTATTTTAGACATCAGGGCAATAAAGAAGACAATATGAACTACTATTGGGGAAAATAAAAACATCAGAAAATAAACATATAAAGAAAATATTTCAAGAAAAATTGTTTCTAAAACTCCATTTTAAAATGGTGACTTTTTTAATGGTAGTGTTGGTTCATATGGAGGAAAAATGTTAAAAGTATTCTATGCAAAAGGGTATGATCCAACCTCCTATGTTTGGAAAGCATGCATGAAATTATAAATTCATTTTTTTTTTCTTTTCACCCTTGGCTTTTACTTGTCCTTCTTTTCTCAAATTGAAAACTTAAAATTTCTTAATGGTATCTTGACCCAGAGAGGCACAGGCCCTATTTCATTTATGTTTAATTTTATTAACTTAAAGCCTAAATTACCTAATCAGTTTCACTGGATTTCTTATTTCAGGAGTGGGTATTGTATAGGGTATTGTAATTTCTAAAAAAATTATACAGAAGCAATATACCTCACAATGCATTTCTATGTATTATTCATGTACACACACATATATAAATGCAGTAGATATAATATATATAGTACATATATATGTATCTATATTTCTTTAGTTGACATCAGGCTGACAATTCTGTGTAATTATATTAATAAACTAGAGGCCCGGTGCACAAAAATTTGTGAACTGGGGCGGGGGGTGGCGGGGTCCCTCAGCCTGGCCTGTGTCCTCTCGCAGTCTGGGACCCCTCGGGGGATGAACACCTGCTGGCTTAGGCCTGCTCCCGGGGGATTGGGCCTAAGCTGGCAATCAGACATCCCTCTGGCAGCCCGGCAGCCTCGGGGGATGTCCACTTGCCAGCGGGGAGCAGGCCTAAGCTGCAGTCGGACATCTTTAGCACTGCTGAGGAGACAGGAGAGGCTCCCACCACCACTGCTGTACTGGCAGCCATCAGCCTGGCTTGTGGCTGAGCAGAGCTCCCCCTGTGGGAGTGCACTGACCACCAGGGGGCAGCTCCTGCATTGAGCGTCTGCCCCCTGGTGGTCAGTGTGTGTCTTAGTGACCAGTCATTCCCAGTCATTCTGCTGTTACGGTCAGTTTGCATATTACCCTTTTACTATATAGGATAGAGGCCTGGTGCACAGGTGGGGGCCGGCTGGTTTGCCTTGAAGGGTGTCCCGGATCAGGGTGGGGGTCCCGCTTGGGTGCCTGGCCAGCCTGGGTGAGGGGCTGATGGCTGTTTGCAGCTGGTCACACCCCCTTCAGGGTTGGGGTTCCCACTGGGGTGCCTGGCCAGTCTGGTTGAGGGGCTGAGGGCCATTTTCAGGCTGGCCTGGGACTGAAGCTCCCAGCCTCTCCTTTTTTTCTTTTTTCTTTTTTATTCTGGGATTTATTTGCCTTCTATAATTGAAACTCTGTTGCCTTCACTGGCGCTCCCAGCTCTGAGGCCGCAGCTGGCTGAAAGCAGGTATCGGGTTTGTTTAGCTTCTATAATTGAAACTTTGTTGCTTTTGGAGCTGTTGCTTTCGGAGCTTAGAGCCGGGCCATGGCAGGCGGGGAACCTTGGCTTCCTCCATCACTGGAGCAAGCAAACCTCCTGCTCGCTTCAGCTGCATGGCTGCCGGCCGCCATCTTTGTTGGCAGTTAATTTGCATATCTCGCTGATTAGCCAATGGGAAGCATAGCAGAGGTACGGGTTAATTACCCTTTTTGTCTTTTATTAGATAGGATGTCTATATATTTGACCCTTTGCATGAATATAAAATAAGTGTATTGCAATTTTTAAATACTGTTTTCTGTCTATAAATTGTAAAGAAAGTTGGCATAAAATTAAAATGTTTA